>NC_143142.1:10021000-10371500 GCF_059928025.1 Delphinapterus leucas | reverse complement strand
GATTCATCCGCCACCTTTGAACAAGACATTGCACCTTCACGTTTCCATTTATTTAAGTCTTTACAAAATTCTCTTAATGGAAAAAATTTCAATTCCCTGGAAGACTGTAAAAGGCATCTGGAACAGTTCTTGGCTCAAAACGATAAAAAGTTTGGGGAAGATGGAATTATGAAGTCGCCTGAAAAATGGCAGAAGGTAGTGGAACAAAAGGGTGAATATGTTGTTCAATAAAGTTCCTGGTGAAAATGAACAATGTGTCTTTTATTTTTACTTAAAAAGCAAAGGCACTTTTTGGCCAACCCAGTACATCATCCCTCTCTGCCTCTGTGTCCTCATCTATAGAATGGGATTGATAATAGTACCTAACCCTAGGAAATGCTGAGGATTAAATAAGATAATATACACAAAACATTAGTTCAATAAAAATAGAACTACCAGGCTTCCCTGGTGGCACAGTGGTTGAGAGTCCACCTGCCGATGCAGGGGACACGGGTTCGTGCCCCGGTCCGGGAAGATCCCACATGCCGCAGAGCGGCTGGGCCCGTGAGCCATGGCCGCTGAGCTTGCGCGTCTGGAGCCTGTGCTCTGCAACGGGAGAGGCCACAACAGTGAGAGGCCCGCGTACAGCAAAAAAAAAAAAAAATAGAACTACCATATGACCCAGCAATCCCACTACTGGGCATATATCCTGAGAAAACCATAATTCAAAAAGAGTCATGTACCACAGTGTTCATTGCAGTGCTATTTACAGTAGCCAGGACATGGAAGCAATCTAAATGTCTATCGGCAGATGAATGGATAAAGATGTGGCACATATATACAGTGGAATATTACTCAGCCATAAAAAGGAATGAAACTGAGTTATTTGTAATGAAGTGGGTGGACCTAGAGTCTGTCATACAGAGTGAAGCAAGTCAGGAAGAGAACAACAAATACCGCACGCTAACGCACATATATGGAATCGAGAACACCGGTGCTGATGAACCTAGTGGTAGAGCCGGAATAAAGGACACAGACGTAGAGAACGGACTTGAGGACACAGTGGGGGGAGGGCAAGCTGGCACGAAGTGAAACAGTAGCATGGACATATATACACTGCCAAATGTAAAGTGGATGGCTAGTGGGAAGCAGCCGCATAGCACAGGGAGGTCAGCTCAGTGCTTTGTGACCACCTAGAGGGGTGGGATAGGGAGGGTGGGAGGGAGGCTCAAGAGGGAGGGGATATGGGGATATATGTAAAGCAGAAACTAACACACCATTGTAAAGCAATTATACTCCAATAAAGATATAAAAAAAATTAGTTCAAAATCTGGCACATAGTAGAATATATAATACTTATATAATAATAAGCATTTCCTGTGTGCTGACTATATGCCAAGATGCTAAGTAATTTACCCTAATTTACACGTTTAATTTACAATTCTATGGGGTGAGTACAATTACCCCCATTTTACAGCTCAGAAAGTAGTGGCCCAGAGAAGTGAAATCAACTGCCCAAAGGTCACACAGCTAACACGTGGCCAGGAGAGGAAGAACTCAATAAGGGGAAGTTGTTGATATCATTATTAACCATCCAAAAGGGAGGGGATTTCATCCTCAGGTAAGGGCTTGGTTCCTTTGCCTGGCCTCCAGAAATAAAAAGGCCTGGAGACCAGCTGAATAAAACGCTGGACAGACCGGGCAAGCCCGGCAGAGCTCAGCAGGCCCCTCAGAGGCTGTCTCCTCTCTTCCAGGTCCTCCTCCCGCTCTCCCAGCTATTCCTCCAACTCTGGCAAGAGGAGCCCGCCTAGCAGAAGCTCTAGGTCCCGCCGCAGCCCCAGCTACTCCCGCTACAGTCCCAGCAGGTACCGACCCCGCCCCACAGTCCCCACTCCTTTGCTCGGATCCGCCTGTCTGGCATCGCCTCCTCGACTTGCTTCTCTGGGGCGTCTCCCAAGCCCCGCGAGTTCCTCTCTGGTCAAGCCCTGCCCGGTTACGGATGGGAGATGACTCAGCATCACAGTGGTTCCCTTTGCCGTGTCTGGAGTGGCCGTCAGGCCCCCAGTACATCCCAGCGTTCTCATGTACTCACCCCAAACACTCCAACGGCCACACCCCAGCCCTCAGACTCTTCGCACACCTAATACTACTCCTCATCCCTATGTCCATAGCCCCCAGTTCTGATTCTTACTCGGCACCTGGGCCCACCTAACAGTCATATCCTCACCCTGCAATGCCCACCTTCAAAGGCTGACACCCCTACACACGTCCAGCTGCAAGGCCCTCCCCCGCCCCCGGGTACCCACCCATCCATGCAGGCTCTCCCCACAGCCGTGTCATTTTCCCTCCCACCTCCCTAGGGGCCCCGTGCAGACCCCATCCCTGCCCCAGCGAGGGGGAGGGCAAAGGTAAGGGGGAAGTGAGTGCCCCCCTCCCACCGAAAAGCCAGGCCAGCCCCAGCTCCCCAGTAACATCCCCACCGCACCCCTTCAGGGAGCGGGACCCCAAGTACAGCGAGAAGGATTCGCAGCAGCGGGAGCGCGAGCGAGCGCGGCGGAGACGTCGGTCCTACTCGCCCATGCGGAAGCGCCGGAGAGACTCCCCGAGCCACCTGGAGGCGCGGAGAATAACGAGGTGAAGCCAGGAGGCACCCACCTCCTCCCTCACTTCCACTCCCTTCCCACCCGCTGGGGTCTCAGACTCTCCCCAGGCCTCCTTGGGGCTGGATTGCAGGACTGTGGAAGCTCAGGGACACCCTGCCCCCCATCAGCCACCGAAATGAAGTTTCTGTTCAAAACCTCGGGCGAGTCAGCACCCTCAGCCGCCGTGCGGGCTTGCAAGAAGGGGGCGGGGCCTAGGCCGGCGGGGTTGGGTAGAATGCAGTGGCTGGCAAAGGGGTGGGCCCAGCCGGAGGAATCGGGTGTGGCCGGAATATGCGCCTGCAGCTGGGGCGAGGGAGGCGGGGCTGGGCCATAGAAAGAGGTCGGGCCTTGGAATGGGGACCCAAGCAAGGAACAGAACCGGGACTTTGCGTGGGGGCGGAGCCAGGCGGTGGCAACAGACCTCCGCCCTTAGACCCACAGCCCGAATGCAAGGCTTGAATAGACCCATAGGTAATTATACCCTGAACCAAGTGTAGGGAGGGCAAACAGGATTGTTTAGGTGCCAAAAGGACTGGGAGGGAGCCCTAGTGGGTAAGGGGAGGAGCACTATTTTGGAGAGGAATGTTGGCTCTGCCACTTTCCAGGTGAGCTGGGAAAGTCTCTTCATCTCCCAGAATCTAAGTTTTCTCACCCGTGAACTATTGGAGGAAATAACTCCCAGAAGTATCATAAGGATGAAATGAAAAGGGGCAAAGAGATGTGAATGCAGTTTATAAACTTACATGCAGAACACTAGAACCCACTGTGTTCCACTGTGATGGACTGAATGGTCAGACTAGATGGATAAAGATTCCTGTAACAGATAAAGTCTTGGACGAGAAAGGCCCTAGAAGAGAAGCCTGAGGTCTAAATGGACACAAATTTCTCAGACCTTGAAATGGAGAGAATGGCTGAATGTTGCCCTAAAAATGGCTCTTGACAATCGGTTGGCCTACCTCCTGGTCATCCAAGGGTCAGCTCCTCAGTCCAGAGACCCACAAGGATCCTGGCCTCCCACGCCTCCTCCCTGGAGATGACGTGAAGGGGGGAGGAAGAACTTGTGCCCCAGATAGTAAGGCAGGGTAATGGCATTGCCTTCTCAAGTGTCTCACAGAACACCCTGCCTTGGCCTGGCACGCAGGAAGGGAGTCCTACACCCACTGCCTTGACTTTCGAAAGTATCCTTGGAATGGACTTGGAGGAAGGCTGAGAGGAAGAGAGTTGCATTTCCAAAAGACGCTCTGGTTTCCATACTCAACCCCAAATAGTCCATCATGATGAACGCATTCAGTGTTTCCCAAACTTCCATCCCCCACTTTTGCCTTGTCTGATTATTAAGTGTACCATTTACTTAATTTTCTGTAAATAGATGTGCTTTTTTTTAAAGAGGTCCATACATTTATTTCAAAAGGAAACTTGATGCACTACAGTGAGTGGAAAATCAGTCTCTTCTTTTTGCCATAAATAGAAGGTTCTAGTAAAAATAAAAATAGCAAAACAAAACTGTTGCCAGCTGGAGGTTCTCCCTGAGCCCAGCCTTGCTGTGTTTAAAAAAAAAAAAGTGAGAGTATGACTTTTCAAAACGTATCAGCAGTAGACTGAAAGCATCTCCTTGATGTTCTCAGGACTGCAAGGGAAGAGTATGGGAATTTTTTTTCCTGAGGAGCTGGGAAATGTCTCTTGGGACAGTGCCTGTGCTCCCTGGATTGAGGCTGGGAGGAGTCTTGCCCTCATGCCGTCTCCCTCTGGTCCCTGCAGTGCCCGGAAACGCCCCATCCCCTACTACCGGCCCAGCCCCTCTTCATCCAGCGGCCTCAGCAGCGCCTCCTCCTGGTACAGCCGCTCAGCCAGCCGAAGCTCTTCCCGGAGCCCGAGCCACGGCCGCAGCCACAGCCGCAGCCGCAGCCGCAGCCGCAGCCGCAGCCGCAGTCGCAGCCGCAGCCGCAGCCGGACCCGCACTAGCAGCAGCTGCAGTTCCCGCAGCCCCAGCCTGGGCTCTCGGAGCCGGAGCCGGAGCCGGAGCCGGAGCCGGAGCCGGAGCTACAGCTCAGCGGACAGCTACTCCAGCACAAGGCGCTAAGCAAAGGCCCTCCCTTGAGCCAGCTGCCTGTGGTGCCCCTTTCACTCTGCCAGCCTCCCCCACTCCCTGCCCACCCTGCCTTCTCCTTGGTATAGACATTGAGGGCTCCTGGGCCCTGTCCTTCCTGCTCCCCTGGGGGCGGGAGGAAAAGAGGGTATGGGGGCTTCAGCCTCTATGTCGAGCTCCTAGGAGCCTCCACCACACCACCCTGGGGCTCAACTCAGGCCTGAGCATATGGAGTGAACCACCTTCTGTTGGCACAGAGAAATCTCAAAGGTTTGTAAGAAGCGATGGGTCTGTGACTCAAAAGTTTGGGTCAGGCCAGGAAAATGTAGAGAGCTCTGCTCACCCACTGCTGGCAGGTGGCACACGAAGGCCAGTGTGCTTCCTCACACCTGCCCTCATTCTCCTCTCATTCAGTCTCATGGCTGCATGTGTGTGGACCCTGATGGGAGTGAGGGGTGGATGTTAGAAGAGACCAAGGGCAGTTCGGGCCCAGGAGAGGGGTCAGGCCTTTCAGCTCCCCACATAGGCCAGAGCAAAAGCTAGAAGGCTGTTGGGTCCTAGAAAGGGAGACACGTGGGTAGGGGTCATGGACATTTCAGCTGGGAGTAGGTGTCGGGAGATAGGAGATGGACTCTCGGGCCGTGAGTGTAGAAGCAAAAAGGAGGGGGTCAGTGTGCCACTCGCAGTACCTCCACGTGGTCAGGAAGACGGGCCCAGTAGTTTCTAGCCAGGGAGAGGCCACCGCACCGTTTACACAAAATGCCTCTGGGCGGCTCACACGGACCCGGCGACCTCTGAGAACGGACACGGTGGACAGCAGGAGAGCCTGGTCTGCGGCCCCGCTTCCCAAATTTGCCTCAGCCCTGTTAGCTGGCAGCAGCTTAATTCCGCGGGACCGTCTGCTGAGCGTTCTCCAGTGCCGTGGCCCGCTGCCAGTCCCCAGCGCCAGCCAGTCTGCCCTTACCCTCCGGTTGGCGCCTGCCTGCCCCCTCCCCGCTGCCCAGACTGCCACAGCCTGGATCCTCCCCAGTGCAGCCCAGCACCCACCCACCCTCAGCCTAAGTCGCCTCCTTTGCCTTTCAGGAATCTTGCCAGGATGGGGCACAGCAGCTCAGGTTTGGGGGAAAAGATCCAAATGCAGCGAGTCTGGGGGAAGGGGGCTTGGATGCTCCGCAGCTCGCACTGGTTTCCGGAGTTTCTTATCAGCTCGGGAAAGCCCCACCTTCATTTCTGCCCTCGCCCCACTTTCCCCCGCCCAGGGCTGGGCAGCGAGGGTAAGTTGATCTCCAGCACACAAATACCACCAGCTGCTTCATCCATGGAAGGCCCTGAGAACAGGGGCGTGAGGGAGAAGATCCTTAAAATAAACTCTTGGGCATCCCCCTCACCAGCTGACTGGCTTTCCGGAGCCTTGCGGGTGAGTTTCCAGTTTGTGGTGGCAACAGCAGCAGGACAGGGCGTGGAGGGAGAGGGTGAAAGGGACAGCTCCCAGCTTTGGATGCTGGGGCTTTGGGAAGCAGAAGCCAAACATTCTTTATCCCTTACACCCCAAGGAGGGGGGTGGGGGGGAACATTTGAAAAAAAAAATCCTTTTTCTTGGAAGCAGTGAAATCCTCCCTCCCGGTCTTTCCCATCACGTCAGCCCGGGTCCAGAAACTGCCCTGCAGCCAACCGGAAAGTCCTTCCTCCACTGGGAGAGCGGAGCCAGGCGCCAGGGCGGCAGTGGAGGACCTGGCCTTTCCACGATGCCCACTGGCCCAGACCTGGGCCCCGCCCACCAAGACTAATGAATGCCAGTGCTACCACCGCAGAAGGCCCGATGGCAGGTGCCCTGGGAGGCCATGTACAGCAACTGTAAATAACCCTCTTCCCCGCCCAGGAGTCCAGACTGGACTCCAGTCTCCATGGAGACAAAGGCTTTCTGGAGCCACAGCAGTGAGAGACCCAAGAGCCGGCCCCCCGGTCCAGACTGCCTTCATTCAAGCAACTCTAGGGGATCATTTTGCGGGGGGCTCCTAGCAAACCTCTTATTTATCTTATTTATTTATTTATGGTTATTTATTTATTTATTTATTTATTTATGGGATTCTCGCTCTCTCAGTTGCCATTAGCAGTGTTCAAGTATTTATTTATATGGAGAGGGGTGTGTGTGTGTGTGTCTGTGTGTCTGGGGAGGAGGGGGAACTTCTACAGTATTTTTGTGCATCTCTCTTTTTTTTCCCTCATGTCTCCATGGATGGGATTTGAGAGGCTGGATGTGGATGGGAATGTTGGCCTTTTCCCTGAAGGGGAGACTCACAGAGCTCTAAGCTTGGAACACCCTGGAGGTGGCCCGGAAGCACTGCAGACCAAAGGTTCATGACTAAGTCCACGTCCGGTGAGGTTCAGGCCTGCGCTCCAGCCCCCTGCCCCCCAGCTACCTAACTGAGGTACCAGAAAGATGAAAACAGTCAAGAGGCTTACGAGCTAAGGTGCTGACCTGACATGGTAGAGTCACAGCTGACATGGGGGTCAGAGTCTAAAGTGAGCATGTAAGGCCGAAGCTGCAGAGTCTAAATCACCTGGGAGAGTCCTTTCGGGAGGCACCCAACGTGAGACAGATGTGCACATCTTAATCTCACCCTCGTTCCAGGGCACACAGTTAGTGGGTGAGATCATTTGCTCTTCTGAGCCTACCTAGTTGGTTTCGTGTAAGTTAACACATGCTTCTGACTCCCCCTTAGCTAATTTCTCCCCATCCCCTGAGAGCTCAAGGCTGCTCTGTGGACAAGCCTGCCCTGTGACGAGGTTATCGGCCATCCTGGGAGAGACACACAAACCCAAAGCAAAAGCCTTTTTCTGTGATCTCAGAAGAGAGCACACAACTATTTCTGAACTTAGAAAACAAAACAAACAAGATGAAAGGAGCAGCCGGAGTTTCCCACCAAGAAGGTCATTTTGGAACCTGTGTTGGGAACCAGGATCCAGAGGTCTTGACCAGCCCTGCCTCTCTGAGCAGCTAGCAGTGTCTTCTGGCTGCTGGCTGGAGAGGGCTCCTGCCCTTTCCAAAGTCGCTCTTCACTGCCTTGACATGGCCAGCTTGCCTGGTCTAGCTTTGGGTTTGGTGAGACTTTTGCAACATCCCTGATTGTTTCCCTGGCAATGTGACTTTGCTCTGCCTTAACCCAAGCAAGGGAGTACCCCTAGCCTGGGAGGGTTTGCAAGAGCTTAAATGCCTCCTGGGAGAAAAATCTGTCCCCTCCCTGTCACTTGGCGTGTTTCTCAAATTTCCTTTACATTTCCTTTTTTTCCATCCAAAAATAAGACTGTTTGGGGGGCGCTGGTAAACCTTGTTTAACCAAAACCCCCAATCCCTGGCACTGCTGTTCCTCTGCCTAATTCACCTTCATTACACTTCTGCTTCCAGGGAATAAGACAGATTGCCTGAAACCTGCTCATGGTGAGGACTTATTTTTAAAAGCAGTATGGAAAAAGGGAGGGAGACGTGGTTTGAGGTCAAGCAACATTCAGCCCTTCGCCCCTCCTGCTATGGATAGTCGCTAGATGAGTGGAGCTAGGCAAATTGCTTCCTTTCTCTGGGCCAGAGTTTCCACCTTTGAGTAGTGGAGGAATTTTTGAGATACAACCCTAAACGTTGACCTGAGGCCTGGGCAATTCTTCAAAGACAGCATGAGTTCACTGAGACTTAGAGAAAAAAGGAAAACATCCTCAAACATTTTTAGGAGGTTCTCAATCATGAGAATAAAACCTAAAAGCAATATGTGAGCTTCCTTCAGTTGATTCAGAAAAGCTAATTCACATCCCCCACCCAGGGACATTCTAGTTCATCCAGGGTGGACTGCATTCCTACCTCCACGTCTTCCCTTCTTTGATGGAAAGTCAATCTTTCAGAAGCAAAAGATAAAAAGTAAAACACAAATTATGATGTTTGAAAGACACGAGGGTCTCAGTCTCAGAGAGCCCCCATCTCTTCATTTACTTAGACCCGTCTTCCTTTCCAAAAGGCTTTGCTTGAAGAGGCCAACATTTGGGGTGCTCCCAGAGGTTTGAAAGCACATGTATTTCTTCTCGAGCCCCACTTCCATCTTTTCTTCTGCTGTATTCCTTTCCACGAATATTCAGAATAGTCTCAGGTGCACGTGTCTTGCTTTGTTTTCTTCTCCAGCTGAACAGAAAATTTTGTCTGATTAAAAAGAAAGAAAACCAAAAAAAAACAAAAAAGGCTCCTCAAACTACACCTCCTCTTCCACTGGCCAGCAGTGTCCAGCTGAGGAACTTAGGGTAGATGCAGTGTCATCAAGCAATGCTTTGTTGCGACCTTTTCCTTCTCACTTCCGCACCCATGAGCCAGTGATACTGATGGAGTTGTTGTCTCCCCTCTGTCTGTGGCTGTTGTTTTGGGTTATTTTTGGATTTTTGAGGGTTTTTCTCTTTTGTTTGTTGGTGGTAGTTGTTTTGCATTGTAAATACCATGATGGGGATTCCTCTTCAGAACGTGGCTTATTTAATAATTTATTTCCTATTTATTGAGCGGTATTGGGAGAGGTGAAGGACCACCTCTTCTCCCAAATTGCTATTGGAAATCCGTCCGTCTCTCAGCTCTGGGTGCGGCTGTCTGCAGTGGGGACGTTATCGCCCAGGTAATGAGTGCTAGAACCACCCAGCAAATTGGAATTGGCGGAAATGGAGGCTTCAGTCATACAAATTAAGCTCAAAGGGAACTAAAACACTGCTTATGTCCAGGAAATCCTCATTTAGATGGAAATTAATTGAGGAACGAAACGCTTGTGCACGGACTTAACTTCTATTAAAAAGTCACAACTCCTTGAAAAAGAGAGAGAGAACAAAAAATTGTAATTCCTTTTCTGTGGCCAAGAGAAGCTATGCCTCATCTTCTAATGAGCTGAGCCAAAAAGATGGGAACAGCATTCTTTTGTGGTTCTCTTGCCTGTATGTGTCTGTCTGGGTGAAATGGAGTGGTTCTCAGGCCTCAGTCTTATCATCTGTAAAATGGGGCTTGGCCTAAGTGTTCTTGGCAGGCTGGAGGGGAGGGGATTCCAACTCTGATGCTGTGAGTTCCAAACTGTCAGATATAGGGTCCCTCGTGTATTCTGTAGGTTGAAGGGCTGGAAGAAAATAAAGAAGCAGGGCATGGACTTCATCTGCAGGGTGAGGTGGGAGCAGCTGAGTCCTGCAGTCAGACACGGGAGACCTCCAGGTGCTGCCCCCGGGGAACCCTTGTGGCCTGGGTTAAAGCCCTCTGTATGAGCTTGAACTTCTCTCCGAGCCCAGCCATCCAGTGTATTCAAAGGAGAGACCAGGATGGCTTTGCCCGTGCTCTGGATTTCACCACCGTGTATCGTGTCAGGCCATGTTTTGTACAATTGTTCAAACAAGCCAGTGACACAGGTCATATTTCCACTTTTCAGATGAGAAAACTGAGGCCTGGGAAGGGGGAACTAACGTGCCCAGGCTCTCTTGAGCTCCAACCTGCCTGACTCCACGCCCCACCCACGCTCTTCTCGGTAGCTCTTTCTTGCCAGGCCTAGGCTGTGAGGACTTCTCCGTGTGCTGTATCTTTTCTCTCCCAATACCCAGCTGTTTCCTCCAGCAGTCATTGGCCAAGGACCTAGTAAAATCTACCACATCAGCCCTGGGGGCTTGATCCACATCGGGGGCTGGAACTCCCACCTGGAAAACCCCGACCTGGGGGATCCGCCACCAGCCCAGCTCAGCCTGAGCAGCCGGCCTCTGCCCACATGCCCACATCAGAGGGGGAGAAGCTCCTGTGTTCTCCAGCATCCTGGGACCCTGTGCTCTACCCAGTGATACAGTGGCCATGGCTTGTTTGATATCTGGTGTCCACAGCTAAGCATAACCTACCCTAGGTTTCCGATTTTTTCCAGCCTGTACGAAACGTGTCTCTGTTCTAATAAAAGGTTCCATGGTATGGCGCTCTCATCCGTGGCCCAGCGTCCTCTGTCTACGTAGGGTGCCCAGAGGCAGAGGGAGGGTGGCTGGGAGACGGGGACAGAGAACAGCCAAGTGGCACCTGCTTTTGTGCTACACATCATCACAGTGTTCATCTCGCTCCTTTCCTCACAACAAGCCTGTAAGTATTTTGGGTTCATATATACATTCATAGCAGCCACCTTTCCCTAAGCCTTTTTATCTTGGTCTTCAGCACAACCTATACTAGGTATAGGTATTAAGATCTCTTTTCTACCAAGAAGGAGACTGAGGCCCAGAAAAGCAAAGTCACCAGCCCAAGGTCACAGAATCGATGATAGGATCCCGGCGGGCTGACTCCAGACCCCAGGCTGTCCACTGCTCTGCCCTACAACATCTGCTTATGCAGTAAGTGACCACTTTCCTTTGGTGCAATGGCTTTTCTCCGAGGCCTTCACGGTCAGGAGGAAGTTCAGCGCAGGGCACAGATTTGGGAGTCCAGAGACCTGGATTCTAGTCTGGACGCCGTCATTATTAGCGCTGTGCCACGGGGCAAGGACCACACCCCACTGGTGGCTCGAAAAAAAACAAATTGAGTGCATGCAACGCACTCAGTGGATGTTAGTGAGCATATGACTGTTTCCTAAACCGAGCTATGGGAGGGGCTTTCGGAAAGACAGCCTAAAGTAGCCAGCTCGGAACAGTGGGCGGCCCCCCGAGACCCCGTGGAGGCCCCCGGAAATGTTCTCAGTGTCGGGTGTGAAAGTTTCTTTCCGTGGAGAACAGGGGTTGGAAACACCCGTGGGGACAGCCAGGTGAGGAAGTGTACAGGGTTGGGACTCCGGGGAACCGGGGAGCCCAATATACCACTGCCAGGGAGAGTTCTCAAATTGGTGTTGCCACATCTCCCAAGTTCTCAAGAGAACCTGAATTTTTAGATAGAATTTCCTGATGTTTAAAATGTTCATAACTCATTCTTTTTTCAAACACTATGTGGGTCCACAAAATTGCGTGGGCACACGCACACACACACACATACACACCATATATATATATATATATATATATCTCAATATATATCTCATCCCAGGGGCCAGACAGGAGGATGTGCCTCAGCCCCACGCTCACCCATACCCCCAGGGCTACTGGGAGGTTGTTTCAGCCCCTTGTTTACACGCAAGTGTGTTACTAATTAGCTAAGGGAGAAAGATCAAAAGAACAGGTTACCACCATCCCTCTGGAAATCCTCCTTGGGAGTCATTTGGATGGGATCACCTCCCTGGGGTAGATCCAAAGCTATCTATCACCACTCCCTCCCTGCCCCGTGCCCCCTGCCCCACCTTGTGCACACTGATTCCTTCCTTCCCAAATTGGCTTGGTTAAGGCAACCACCAGTGTCCTCTTTTGAGGTTTCATCAATAAATAATAATATAATTATAATAATTACCTTTTATGGGTCAGTTATGTGCCAAGCCCTTTGCATACATTAACTTATTTCATTTTCCTAAACCCCATTTAGCCCCATTTGACAGAGCAGAAAATTGAGGCTCGGACAGGGAAGTCCATGTAGCTAGTGGGTATTTGAACCGAGGTCTGTGGGCTGCAGGGCCATTTCTGCTGCACCTTTCTACTCCCGAAGGTGCGAGCCCCATCTGCTCAGAGCTAGCCCTCCCTAAGGGCCTCTGATGACTTTTTCTGGAAAACGTGTCTGCCAGGAGGTGGTCCCTGTGATGCCAGCCGCCTCCTAGTGACTCATGGAGGAGGTCTTTGCCCTTCTCTCCGTGTTCTGGCTCCCAGTTACGGGGCTCTTGTGTTTTTTTCTTCCTGCGATTGGCCTGAACAGGTGACCCAGCCCTCCCAGTCTCCAGGGGAGACAGCCCTGCTTCCAGAAGTGCCTCTCTTTCCGGCCAGGTTGGCGGCTGCCCAGGGATGGAGCAGAGGCAACGTATACCCTAAACTTCTCCAGCCCCAGGGGCACACACAGCCCCTCCACTGGGTGAAGACGATCAGACAAGCAGGGGGTGGGGGGCAACATCAGGAAATAAAAGTTCCCAAGGGGCAGGGGCCCCTAGTTGGCTTCATGAGGAGAGCAAACCGAGCCCTCTCTGGGCCCTAGTTACTCCACCTGATAGAAGAGGTTGGCTGAGACCAGGGTTCCTCAACCCTGGCTCTACATTAGAAACACCTGTGACCTTGATAAAACCAGCCATGCTCAAGTCCCATCCCCCCACCCCAAATAAGAGTCACCGAGAGTGGTTGCCAGTCAGCCATCTTTTTAAAGGCTTCCCAGGTCATTCTAATATGAAGCCAGGACTGAGAACCACTGAGTTAGGTGGCACCTACAACGTCATCCGCCGTCCAGATTTGCTATCCTGTGATGTGGCACAAGCTGCCATCGTGGTACTGAGAACACAAGGAACGACGGCCACTTTGCAGAGGACCTACTCTGTGCAGGGCACGATCCCAAGCGCTTCATGGATATTGACACAAATTACTTATGAGATTTCAACCTCACATCCTTACGAGGTAGGTGTTATTTTATGCCAATTTTACAGACACAGAAAGTAAGGCACAGACAGGGGCCTCGGGTCACAGCTAGTAGGTGGCACAGCTGGATGCTAGAATGAGGGTGAGTCCAAAGGGACACCTAAAACAGCCTTGGAGTTTCAAGGAAGGCATTGCAGAGAGACGTCTAGGCTAATGCCTGGGCAATGAGTGGGGTTGGCCAGGCCAGAAAAGGGGGCCCAAGAAAGAGGAGGGAGGGGCGGGGATCACAGGCAGGGGCGAGTGCACGTGTGCGGGACCGGAGGAACGACGTCACCTGCCTAAAGTCGGGCTCTGCCCCCTGCCTATCCTGTGCATTCCTTCCATGGCGCTTATTACTATCTGTAATTAGTGTGTTTACTTGCTTACGTGTTCGCTGCCCATCTCCAAGAGGACAGAAGCCTTGCCTGCCTCGTCCATCCCCGCTCCCCGTATGCCCAGCAGGAAGTGCCGGCCCTGGTCCTGGCCGGTTGGTTGCCGTGTAGTTGGGTCTGCTCGGAGTTGTCAGCTCTGCGCCCCACCCTTCCAATTCCCATGCATTTCTAAACTGGTTAATTTTTACTTTATGTGGGGTGTGGGATGGGGAGTGTGGCTAGGAGGACAAAGCAGTGACATGTCCCACAGGATCTCTGGTGTGCACACCGTCCCCACTAGGGGCTACGTCCCTCCCCCGGAGTGAGAGGAGACAGCGTGGGCTGTGAGGCGGACGGATGAGGGCATCTGCTGTTCACCCAGCACCGTGTGAGGCTCTGGGGGATATGGGCAAATGGCATGATTTTTTAAAGGCAGTTTCTGAGTGAGGGCTTGGGAGTCTGAAAGACCTGGGTTTGAGCTTGACTCTGCTACTTCCTAGCTGAGTGTCTCTGTGTAAGTGGCTTGGCCTCTCTGAGCCTCAGGTGCCTCGTGTTTCCAATGGGGACAATGAACGTATCGATCTCATAAGGGTGCCGTGGAGATGGATAGAGGTGATGCGTGTAAGCACTTAGCCCAGGGCCTGGTGGAGGTAGTGTCCTTGTTACTGATCCTAAAAATGTTGGGGGTTGGGGGTAGGCTGGCTGAGTTGCCTAGATACCCTCCTGATAAGTTTCTGGGATGGTGCCGGGTCACCTTGGCAAAAGCTCAAACAGCCTCTCTTCTCACCTTTCATCACCTCGAACACTGAATTCTCAAGAGAGGCGCTCCCAGCTGCTGCCCTCCATAAATATCTCCTCCACTTAGAAGAATCCAGAGTCTCCTCAGAGCTTGGCGATCTCCCCACATGTATCCCCACCCTGACATTTTCTACCAGAGTAGCTCTCACATTCCTCCATCAGTGGAAAGACACGGGGCATCATTCAGGCATTTGTACCCAGAGCAACAGGGGTTTCCACTCCCTCTGAGTCCTGGCTCTGAACCTTCTATAACTATGGCCAACCTGTGGCCGGGTGACTCATGGCAGGTTTTCTTTTCTCCCTGGAGTCTCTCTCACCTCAAATCCTATCTCTAGGTTAAGTAATCTTAACCTAAGGGAATCCATGACCTCCCGTGCTTGGGCTTCAGAGAATCCGTGAATCATCTGACAACCCATGCCAAGTTTTTATGTAAGAAAATATAAGCATTTTGGTGCAGAGAAGTACATATTTCCCACCAGTTTTCTAAAAGAGCCCAACTTGAAGATTTTAGGACTCTTCTGCAAAATCTGCCTTTACTCTCTCAAGATGCAGCAGAGTTTCTAGTTGCCTCCTGATAGCCATCGCCCTTTCATCCAGAGTAACAACCCCCACCCCAATTTTTAACTGGGTTCAGGGCCACCCAGAATAAAGACTGCATTTCCCATCCTCCCTTGCAGCTACGGTGGCCATGTGGCTAATTTTGGCCAGCGAGAAAAGGCAGAATTTTTACATGGTTGCTTCCAGAGGTTGCTATAACAGAGATTCGTTGTGTGCTTTTGGTTTCTTCCTCATCCCTTCCTTCTTCTCACTGGCTGGAATGAGGACATGGTGGCTGGAACTCAGGTGGCTCCTTGGTCCATGAGATGGCTTTGGGAATGGAGCCCATACAGATGCGGCAGTAAGAGGGAAAGGTGTCAGTCCCCAAGGTCTGCGGGGAACACAGCATCGTGCCAGCTCAGACAGAATGTCTCTGGACTTTAATATTAGGAAGAACGAAACCTCTCTATTCTTATAGCCACTGTTATTTTGACTCTCTTTTGTTCTCAGCTGAAGCTAATCCTACCTCGCATTCAGGGTGAATCTAAGCCAGCCCTGAGAAGGAGACATCATGTTTATATCTCCCCTTGTCCATCTCTGTACATCCTCCCAGAGACTTCAACCTTCCTCCCCCTCCCAGCACAGACTGAGAGAACCCTCTCAGGCCGAGCCCTCCTAAGAGCTGTCATCCCCAGACCTAAAATTAAAAAAAGTTTCCAAAGCAGTTGCCTGGTGTCACGGTCACCAACTGGTCAAACCACCTCCTGCTCTGACCTCAGAGATATCTGGGAAAGGGGACCTCAAGATTATAGACTTTCCAGCTCTCCCCAAAGATCTCAGAGCGACCCTCTGCTAAGTGCTTTGTAATGGCATTCTGCATAAATGTCCCAAACTGGGAGGAATAGATACCTCTTTCCCAGCCAGGTCTCTCCATAGAGAAGGAGAGAGAATGACTTACCCCTCAGAACGATGCTAGCACCGAGAAAGTTCTCTTGAAGGAACACCAACAACCACAAAAGGACAGAATTTGGAAACCTATTCATCAGAATAGCCTGGGTTATGCTGTACTAACAAAGAAAGCCCGAATGTCAGAGTCTTACGAGAACAGAGCTTTATTTCCCATCCAGCAGGGGGACGCCTCTCATTGATGATGTTGGTGACCAGAGTGCAGAAGGAAAGGTGAATCACCCAAGGGTCCTGCCCTCATGGAGCTGAGGTCTCCCTGGGGCTATTATATTAAATGCTTGGGACTGGAATTGACAGACATCACTTCTGCTCACAATTCATTGGCCACAACTAGTTACATGGCTTTTCTGAACCACAGTGGCATCTGGAAGTGCATTGCTACCTACCAAGTGCCCAGAATTGTACTGAATCCCAGTGATGTGCCAGGTACTGTTTTAGGTGCCAAGGACAGAGCCCTAAATAACAAAGGTCCCCACCCTCAGCCCTCGTGAAGCTCTCATTCTGATGGATTAAAAAGAAAAAAACCCAAATAATAGAGTGGTAGAATGTAACTGTCAGTTAATGGCCAGGGCTATGAAGAAAAAGAAACCAGCTGATGTGAGAGAATACGATAGGAGAAGGTTTGTCCAAGTAAGTGACATTTAAGTAGAGGCGCAAATAAAGTGAGAAACCAGAGATGCCGAGATTTGGGGGGGAGTGTCACAGGTGACTGGAAGGTCCTCGGACTGGAGTAAGTGTGGCTCTTCTGTCCCAAGGGCAGAAAGAAAGCCACTGGGACTTCAGCTCAGGGAGCAAGGGGTGGATGGGAGCAGGAAATCAGATCAGAAACGGAACTAAGAGCCTTTACTTCCTTCGTAAGACTTTTCAGCATCTGAAGGTTTTTTTTTGTTTTTTTGTCTTTTTGGGTTTTTTTTTGCGGTACACGGGCCTCTCACTGCCGTGGCCTCTCCCGTTGTGGAGCACAGGCTCCAGACGTGCAGGCTCAGCGGCCATGGCTCACGGGCCCAGCCGCTCCGTGGCACGTGGGATCTTCCCGGACCGGGGCACAAACCCACGTCCCCTGTATCGGCAGGCGGACTCTCAACCACTGCACCACCAGGGAAGCCCCATCTGAAGGTATTTAAATTGTTGATTGGATTATTTTTTATTGATCGATGTGAGAACAGAGACTTTCGCCTTGTTCACTGATTTCTCTAGCCCCTAGGGTAGTGCTTGGCACGTAAGAACTTAATAAATACGAAGTGAATGAATAAAAGAGTAAATGAACGAATGGGTCCCTTCACTCCCCATATCTGCTTGTCCTCACATGTTCATTGCACGGCACCACCATCCACCTGGTCGCCCAGGTCTAAAAACTCCTAACCCTCCCCTCCCATCCAATCCCATGGTCAAATTGCTTCTGCTTCTTTACTGTATCAAGGATTATATCCACCCTTCACCTCTTCTCAGCCAACAGGCCAGGCCTCTCCTAGCCCAGGCCACCATCTTCCCCAGATCCTACAACAAAATCTTTACTGGTCTCCTTGGAGTCTTGCCCTGTAATACACTCTCCATAAGCAGCTCGTGATTTTTCTAGAATCTCACATCTCATCACATCACCCTCCCTCTCCAGACAGGTCAGTGGATCTTCAAAGTGCTCAGGACAAAGTCTAACTCCTTAGTGGGGTCTACGAGGCCCTACGTCACCTGGCGCATACCGACCTCCTCGACCATGTCCCCCTCACAACCTGTGCAGACAATTACCCTGTGAGATAGGTACTGTTATCATCCCCATTTTACAGCTGGCAAGACAGAGATTCAGAGAGGCTAAGACACTTGCCCAGAGCAGCACAGCTAACAGGATTCAATCAGCGTGTGTTCACATTCTTACCCACCATGTTGTGCTGTCTTTTATAAGTAGTCAATGCTGGTACTCTCACTCCTTAAAAACCTGGTTGCCCGGCTCAGAATAACTATTTGAGTTATGAAAGGGGTCTCAGAAGTCCTGATAAAAGGAATAAATAATGGGGAATAAGTAAAGGGGCCTCTGAGAGCCGTTAGCCAGGGCTGTCCATCTTTGAAGATGGGTGGAGAGAGCTGACCCCTGACTCCGTTCTGGAGCCACATGCAGCTGAGATCCAACCCCCTCCGCGGAGTCCACCGAGCCCCTGCCCCCGCCCCGGCTCTGAGCACCTTTCACGTCAGTAACACGTAAGGATCCTCTGGATGACACCATGATGGCTCATCCCAGGCAGCCTCCAGGCTCCCAAATGTGAGTGTGTCCTGGTGTCGTTTGTTCTACTGGGAAGGTCTGGACGGACTGGTAGAAAGTTCTAGAGAGGAAGGCCCAGTGAGAAGATGAAGGGAGAGGTGGGCCGTGACCTGCAGCTCAGCTGCGGTCTGTTGGGCCCGGCTGGGTTTGGAGAGCTGGTGCTCTGGCCAGGCGTACAGCGGGGGCCAGGCGGCCCAGCTTACTGGGCAGCCCAAGTTATAGGCTTAGGAGCCAGTCAGCACAGACCTGACCCTGTGCCTTAGACTTTTCCACATAGAACAGGATTAACGGTATCCCACTGCCTCATAGGGTTTTTATGAGGATGAAGAGAGAAGACAGACAGGGCCTTTAGCAGAGCTTGGTCTTGACCTAACCGGTCTAGAATAACGGTGGGTTCATTACTGTTTCGTTGTTTTGATTGTTGTTATTCACAGAATCACGGAGTGGTTAGGAGCACAGACTCTGGAGCCAGTGTGCCTGGATTTGAATATCAGCTCTGCCACTTGGTAGCAGTGTGCCTTGAAAGAGTTATTTAACCTCTCTGTGGCTCAGTATCATCATCTATGAATGGAGATAACGATAGCGATTTCAGAGCGATTTGGCTGACGATTAAGTTGATACATAAAGCACAACTGGTACCAAATGTTAAATTTTGCTATTTTAATTGTGATTAGGACTATCATAATTACTTTTAGAGGTGGTCAGAGGAAGCCGTCTGGAGAGAACTTTGGAGACAATGGTAGGAGGAAGCTAGAGCTTAATAAACAAGCACCACCTGCATGGGATTGGGAGGGTATCGGCTTGTTAAGGGAGCGACCATGTGGGTTGTTTTTAATTTTATTTATTAATTACGTGTGTGTATGGGTGTGCAGCAGAAGAAGGGCTTGAAGTTCAGACACACCTGGGTTCGGAGCCCACAAGCTGGTGGCCTTGGGCAAGTTACATCATGCCTTGAGCCTCAGTTTCCTCATCTGTAAAACTGGGGTGATGATAGTACAAACTGCAGGGCAGAGGGCTGTTGTAAAGATTGAGTAAAAACATGCTTGGAGAGCATTCAGCTCGGTGCCTGGCACCTTCTAGGCACTCCGGAAATTTCAGTTAATATTCCAGTGCTGTCACTGTGTGTGGAGTCTGTCACACGTAGCAAGGCAGTTCAGACGCAGCGAAAATAAGACATGATCTGCTCAGCCAAGATCTCCTGAGCTCCCGTCATGTACCAGGTGCCCTTCTAGGCACAGGGGATGCTGCTGTGAACGAGATGCCCAAGGGTCCTGCTCTTGTGGAGCTGAAGATACTGGAAATCCCATTACTGTCACCCACAGGGGAGCTGAGAAAAGGAAGGGAAAAAGGCATGATCATTCTTGCCTCCTGTTTGCTGGGGAGCAAGCTGGCTCTGGGCGCGACCGAGAGAGGGAACTCTGAGCTGGGTCTTCCTGGACCTGGAGCCTGAGTGAATTGGGGAGGCTGCCAGAACCCGCCTCCACGCCCAGAGCAAGAGTCCGGACCCCTGGAGTTGTACGGCAAACTTTAGGCAAAAATGACATCCAGAAAGCCATGCCTTGGAGGGCTTCATAGAGCACCCCCTTCAGCTCCCACAGACCCCACCCCCATCGTGGCTCTACCTGCAGGTGAAGGGGTAAAGGCTGGGGAGGGAGAGAACCTGGGTTTCTCACGGCAGTGGAAAGAACTTGCACAGAATCAGCCTGGGTCTTTGTCCTGGCACTACCTGTGTGAATTTAGGCTGCTGTTTCTTGCCCCAGGGCCCCCGTTTCCAGAATGCAGGGTGATGTCACCCTCCCCCTGGGCTGTCTTTCTGAGGATTAATTGTGGACCTTCCTGTGTGAAAGCTCCGAGAGGATGGCAGCCAAGAGAACCCTTGTTCCAGGACCTGGGGTGTAGCATCGCCCCCTCCCCAGCCCCACCGGGGTCTTTCCTTCCCTGAGAGCCAGCCTGGAGGCCCTTCCCCCCCACCCACCCCCTGCCCCCACCCCCCGCCTCTCCCGGAGCTGACCCCATACTTCACCTGCCACCCGCCCACAGCCTGCAGGGCTTACTGACCACTCTCCCTGTGTGCTCGCTGACTCCTCTCCAGGCCGCCTGTCAGCAGGGCCAGCAGCTGCCTCCCTGCTCAGCTTCCCAAAACAGAAGGCTGGCCTGACCCAGAAACATAGGAAGCACCCGGGGCGGGGGGGGGGGGGGGCGGGCAAAGGACGACAGGCACGCAGGAGGATCGCCAGACAAGGCCTGGGCAATATTGTCCCATTCTGATTACTGGGGTCTCCCACATCCCACTGGCTCGAGTTCCAGTCCTCAGCCAGCTGTGTGGCCCAGGGCAGGTGGCTTCACCTCTCTGAACTACAGGGATTCATTGAGGCGATGAATGAAAGTGCTGGACACAGGGCCTGGTACACAGTCAGTGCTCAATCAACGTGAGCAGTGACTATGATTACAAGAGGCAGTACAGCAGAGGGATCAGGAGTGAAACTTCTGAGGTTCAAATCCCAGCTCTGCTACTTAATTGGGCATATAGACAGGAGCAAGACACATCCTCTCCCCGTGCCTCAGTTTCCTCATCTGTTAAATGGGGATAATAAAAGTCCCTTCCTCATGGAGTTGTAGGGAGGATTAGCTGAGTTAATACACATAAATTTAAAGTGCTTAGAACAGAACCTGGCACATGGAAAGTGCCAGATAAATGCTAATGATTGCTGTCGCTGTTTTCTAGCTGCACAGCAGTCTCTTCCCTCCTGCTGGCCTGAATGCCGCAATCATCAGTGAAATGAGAAGGTAGGTGAGGTCACTGAGCCTGTGTTCCCCACCCCCTCCCCAGCCTTTATCAAAGGGAAGACTGGGAGGAAGGAGAAGCAGCATCTTCTAGACCACACCCACCAGCAGACTCGCGCTTAGGAAGGCGAACACTGCCCCACCCCCAGCCCTGCTCGGAAACCTCTCCAGCCCCTGCTCAGGTCGCAGGCAGGGCCAGCTTTCTTCTGTGTGTCATGCAGTGATTCTCCCCGTTCCTGGCTCCACACCCAGCCAGCCTCACCCCGCTGTAATTACAGAGAGAGCTGAGGCCTCGGTGCCCAACGTGACGTCAGCCTGAAGCTTCCAGCACGTTGATCTCACCCCAGTCACTTGGGATGGGGGCGCCTCCACCTTCCCCTCTCGGCCCCAGGAGAAGGCAGCGGGGTCTGGGTCTGTCAGCTCAGCCCAGACTTGCAGGTTCCCACCCAGGCCCTGCCGCCCCCCAGCGGTGTGCACAGGCCACGCTCTGCGCCTCTGTTTCCTCACCTGCAGAATGGGCATGGTGACAGCGCCCACACTGCTGTTGTGAGGGTTTAGGGCGATAACATCTGCAACTGCTCACCGCCGTGGCAGGTACGCGGGGAACAGTAAACAATGGCGGTGTTGTCACCCTCCATACTATTATTTTTAGCAAACTGCCTCATGTGCCTCAACTGCTTAATACCAAACCGATATCTCAACCGAGGACTCACTGAATTCCTTAACACCCCCCAGCCCACCCCAGCCCACGAGGAAGGCAGGGTCCCGACCCTAAGCCCGTAGAGGGGGCATAGCACGCCCCGAACTGCACACCTGCTGGGGACAGATGAAAGAGGAACCCAAGCTCGAGGGGCCTTTAGGTTAAAGGACAATTTACAGACTCATTCTCTGAGCTACCTGGGAGGGGCAGGGAAGTCTAGAAAATAGGTCCTCCCTGGGCTTGGAATTCCAGACCAGACACTCTGCCTGAATAGAGCACCTTTGGATAATTATCATTATTAACTGTCATCACCATAATAGAAGCTACCATTGGATAACACTTCCTATGACAGTGTCCTCACCTGTAGAATGGGGATCATCGCACTGCTCTCACCTCACGGGATTGTTGGTGAGGATGACGCAAAGCTAATGTTTGTGAAGCATTTGGAACAGGGCCTGGCATGTAGCAAGCGTCATGTAGTTGAGAATCAACATTGAAAATATAAAAGTGATGGTTTGCTAAATGCTTAAGGAGGATGACCTCATGATACATCCCTGAGGAGGCTACTATTACATCCATTTTACAGGTGGGAAAGCTGACAGCTCAGAGCCACCTGGGGAAGAATGTTACGCCCCTCAGAAGGCAAGCTCTGAGAGCTTGAGGATGCTGGAGGCTTGGAAGGGGGGATTGCAACCCAGGGTCACCTGCCTTCCCATCCACTGGCTCCCGTCTCTCTCCTCCCCTTCCGCGGGTCCCCAGTGGGGAGGCAGGATGCTGCAGGCTCTGGAGAAGGTATTTCAGGAGGCTGATCTGAGCCCTCAGCCAGGCGAGGGTTATTAATAGCCAGGCCTTAGTGCCCCGCTAGGGGCGGGCAGGCTCTGGGGGGAAGGGAGCGGGAGGGAGGGCGGAGCTGAGCCCAGCCGAGCTGGGGGAGGAGAGTCCGGAGAGGCTGGCAGAACTTGGCCGCGAAGGCCCCTCCCAGCCCCCCGGGAACCCAGCTGTCCCCTCCGCAGATTCTCCGGGGCTGGTTCATCACCTCTGAATACTCCTGTGACAGGAGGTGCTTGCAGAACCCGCCTCCAGCCCCAAGCAGGAATAAATAGAAGGCACCCAGCCCAGGAGAAGCAAGAAGTTTCTAGACCTGCGTTCCCGGTTTATTAAGCTCTCCGCTCCACTCAGCGGCTCTGGCTGACAGCCTGGACGGCCTGGGCGGACGGTGGCTGGCTCATCTCCGGTGAGGCTGTGTGGAGAGGGGTCCTTGAGAATTCTGCTGCACTGGCCAAGGGTCGCCTTTGGTGGCTGGAGAGTCTTGCGGGGCTGGGACCCCAGCCTGGTGTGTGTGTGCCTCTGTCCTTGGCAGTGGCATTTTCCGAAGCTGAAGAATAACCTTGGAAGGCCAGTGCACCCACATCACCTTGCTGTGTGACCTTGGGCAGGTGGCTCCCTCTCTCTGAGCCTCTGTTTCCCCTCCAGCTCAGCAGCCGCCATGGCTGATGGTCAGATGCCCTTCCCCTGCCATTACACGAGCCGCCGGCGCCGGGACCCCTTCCGGGACTCATCTCTGTCCTCCCGCCTGCTGGATGATGGCTTCGGCATGGACCCCTTCCCCGACGACTTGACTGCCCCTTGGCCCAACTGGGCCCTGCCTCGACTCTCCTCCGCCTGGCCGGGGACCCTGAGGTCGGGCATGGTGCCCCGGGGGCCCTCTGCTGTGGCCAGATTTGGGGTGCCTGCCGAGGGCAGGAGCCCGCCCCCTTTCCCCGGGGAGCCCTGGAAAGTGTGTGTCAATGTGCACAGCTTTAAGCCGGAGGAGCTGATGGTAAAGACCAAGGACGGATACGTGGAGGTGTCTGGTGAGTGGGGGGCAGGAAGGAGAGAAGCCGGGGAGGGGGTGTAGACCTCAGACCCGGAAGAGCCAAGAGAACGCTCCTTTGGAGGGGACGCTGTGGCTGCATGACACAGGTGACTTCAGGGCTCAGGAATGCAGCCCATAAAAGTTCTCTTTACAGAAAAGCTCTCCTCTTCCAGCTCCTAGGGGGAATTTTAACCTGATTCAGCTGCTGGGGGCTTTGGGTGCTGCATCAGCCAGCCAACAGGCAGGGGAATAGAAACCACGTTGCATGTCCTAAGAGAGAAAATTTAATATAAAGAATAAGTTTAACAGACATAGGAGTAAAAAGCCAAAGAAGAAGTGGGGTTCACGTACCCAAGCATCACGACACAGTCCGGAAGGGGGTGTTTGATGCTGTGTAATGACAGTGTTAGTAACTAGCTCAGGTTTCAAGAGAAACACCTTCCCTTGTCCCAGATGAGGAAACTGAGGCATAATTGTCATTATAAGGCTGCGACGTGGTAACCCTGGTCGAGCGCTTACGGTCTCCCAGGCACCGTGCTCAGAGCTTTACCTGTGGCATCTCAATGAACACAAGCAGAAGGGGCGGGGCTTGTCTCCTCTTTTTTACAGATGAGGAAACTGAGGCACAGAGAGGTTAAAGTAACCCACCCAAGATCACCAAGGATTCCAACCCCGGCTGTCTGGGAATTGGGAGGCCAGAAGCAAGTTGACAATTTGTTGAGCACCTACCAGGTGCCAAGGGCTACAGCTTTTATATTCCTGCTCTCAAATAATCTTCACTCCAGCCTTGAGAAGCAGAGGTGGCTAGTCCCATTTTGCAGCTGAGGAGGCTAAGGCCCAGGTGGGCACTCGTCCAAGGTCACGCCGTGAGTTAGCAGCAGGCAGAGTCTGGGCCTGCCCACATCCCAGCCTGGGAGAGGGAATGTTTTGGGGAAGAGGAAAGAGGAGATGGACGCTCAGTCCCTGCGAAGCAGGGCAGCAGGGGAAAAGCTTTCTGTCCCTTCCCTCCCAATTAATGTTCCATTAAAAAGCATGTTCCTGGCAGGCTCTACCTGCTGGAAAATCAATAAAAGCCATTGCAAACAGGCTGGGTAGGGACTAGCCCCAGCAGAGCAGTCTTCAGGGGGAGTTTCAAAGGCTCCCAGGGCAGAATTATAAACATCAGAGGCTCCGGAGGGTGTGGTGGGCCAGGCGGCATTCTGGGGCCTTATGTGGGTGGAGGGAGATGGCCAGGGTGCCAGACGCCTGAAACCATTTCTCTGGGCTTTGTTTTCTTATCTGGAAATTGGGGTTCAAATGGTTACACGGCCTAAGGATTTTTGTCTTAGATGACGCATGTAAAGTGTGTACATAGTGCCTAAAACACAAGGGATCGGCATTGTTTTGATGTTACTAGAATATTAAGGCCCCAAAACATACATACATACATACGTGCATACATACATACATAAATGCTAGATGTTCTTTGAGACCCAGGTTCAAATCCCACCACCGCTGTTCAATCTCTGAATGGATATGGACAAGAAAGTCTTTTCACTGCTCTGAGCCTCGGCTTCCCCATCTGAAGAGTGGAGATCATAATAATATCCATCTTGCAAGGCTGTAGGGAAGATTAAGTACGTGCAGACGATCCATGATAATAAATGCAGAGTGTCTGTAAAATGGAGCTAATACTAGTGTCTGCCTGGCACTCTGCAAACAAGGTGATTATTATCACCGCTCCTCCTGTCTTTGTTTGAATTAGGGTTCCAGAGGCTTCCGCCCCAGGGTGGAGGGTGTCCCATGCCCTGTGGCCCCTTCAGGAGAACTCTGTCCAGCCTGGAGAGCTTTTTCCTCTCCATCCTCCTTTCTAGGTGGGGTCTGGCAGCTCCAGGCTGAGATCCCAGCTGAGTACCGTACTAACCCAGAGGCTTCGAGTGGGTCACCTAGCCTCAGCTTCCACATCTGTAAAATGGGGTCATTGGGGGCTTAAATAAGACAAAGACAGACAAAGCCTTTTCAGGTTGAAAATGCCTCACAGCTGTGCACTTAGCAACATCGGCTTGACAGAATCCAAATCCCCCAAGAATACATACAGAGATTTTTATAACAGGGATTTAAAAAATCAAATCGATTATCAGGGGCTCCGTTTGAACAGCAACTTCCAAGGGACGTGGGAAGTCAGATCAGTCTCCCATCCTACCTCACTTAATGACACACCCATTCTTCCTCAAGCTGTTTGTGCAGGGCACTGTGCTAAACGCAGCCAGATGTTGGTTCACTGGTTCCTCACATGGACTTCCAAGGAAATATGCGTAGGCTTGTTGCACCCATTTTACAGATGAGGAAACTGAGGTCCAGAGAGACTAAGTCACCCGAGATCACTTGCTTCTCCATGGCAAGGTCTGAAATTCAAAGCCAGGCCTGCTTAGGTAGTTCCAAGTCAGGATGGCTGGATCTGCTTCTAATTGAGTGGCCTGGGACAAATCCTACGACCTCTTGGGCCTCAGCTTTACCCTTGGTCTTATGAGGAGTTGGACTAGATCAGTATTTGCCAAATGGTGTGTTTTAAGATATCACTGGGCATCTGATAAATGCAGGTCTCCTCACTGCAGGACTTATCAGAGCATTGAATTTGCTAATGGCGTTTATGAATCTCTGAGAGGTAGCCCTGTCTTATCTGACCGCATATGAGTGTCTAGGCCCAGGGAATTTTTGGAAAATGCTAGACTAGATGGTTTCCATCATGCCTCACATATACCCCTCCCCCACCCTGCAGCCACCAGCCAAGAAATGTTCTCTTCATGGGCCGCTGGCCCAGGCCCTGGCCAAGGAAGGGACTGGAAAGCCAGAGGCTTTATTCCACCCCCTCTCCTGAATCCCAGGGCCTCTGCCTCCCCTGGAAACAGCCCCTTCTTTCTTCAGCTGGGCCGATGGCTTTCCCCGAAGTGCTGATGCTGCTTCTTGGCACCTACATTTCTCGGTGGCTGTGAGGGACCTCTAGCTTCCCCTGGCCTCCAGATGGGTTCGTTCTTTTGTTTTTTTCATAATAATTGCTTTTTTGTTTACCAACATAAAATATTTCCATGGTAGAAAATGTAGACAGGAAAGCAAAATAGGAAATTAAAAATCAGTCGTAATCCTTAAGCTGCCCCAGTAAATAGATATCCAAATACCATGCAAATTAAGCTTCAGCAGGCGCCTCCTAGCAAAACCCTCTTTCACCCAGCTTAACCCCCTCCCCCAAGCCCCCCTTTACGGAGCTGCCTTTGCTTAGAGATCCTCCCCCACAACCCCAGTACCCTATTTTCAGAGCATGGACAGAGAGGTTTAGCTTCTGTGGGTCAGTTTTTTCCCCCAGTATCAAAATAAACCACAAGCATTCACCTTCACATGGTATTTTTACAACTTTCAAAGCAATTCTGTGACTCATTGGCTCCTAGGAAGCTGTTGTCACCGCCATTGTAAAGAAGAAGAGAGATGTGCTGGGAAATGTCAGAGCAGGGACTCCAATCCCCAACCCACATCCCTGCCTTGGAGTCTTTGCTCCAGCACTTCCAAGCTGTGTGACCTGGGGCACATCACTTACCCTCTCTGAACTTCCATTTCCCTATCCACAAAACGGTAATAATAAAAGTACCTGCTTTCTAAGGTTTTTGTGAAAATTGAACAGTTGATATCGGTAAGGTGCTTAGAAGAGTGGCGGACACCAAGGAAGCGCTGCAATATAAGAGTTTGCTATTATTATTCTCACCATCACCATCATTATCATTTATTATTGCCAGGACAGCAAGTGTGCAAAAGGGCTGAGTCAGAGGCACTGGCCTGTCCCCAGGGGAAGCAGGTCTCCGGAGGCCCAGGCTTTGGGAAGGGGACCAGGGGACAGACAGTGTTCCTCTGGCCACAGGCCTGTATCAGAGCTGGTCAGCTGGTGGTCACGGACTTGGCAGGTCAGAATAAACTCTCTGAGCTTCAAGAGGCAGCATGTTGGCAGAATAGTATGTTCTGGTTAGCCAGACACTCCCGTTGAAAAATGAATTCCTGTAAATGTACCCCTTTCCGCTCAGCTGGCGGGAGACTACGTTGATGCAGCCTTTCCTAAGGGAAATTTACAACATATAGAGCAAGGCTTCGAAATTCTAGAACTTGGAATTTATCCTAGGAAGTCATGAGGCCAGGTGTGAAGACCTAGCTACAAGAATGTTCAGTACGGTGAGGTTCTTTCTGATGTCAGAAACACTCTCAGTGCCCCAAAGCCGGGGATTGGCTAAATGAACTTATATCTCCCCGCAGCCATTAAAAGTCAGGTTGGCAGTGAATATTCGCTATAATATGGAAAAATAATTATAACGCGTCAGTAAGAGAGAAAAACAATTTTCAGGTGTAACATACAGTATGATCTCATTTGATAAAATGGGTGATATACGTCTATACTATATAACATGTATGCATTTCTAAGTAACATAGAAAAGTCTGGAACGTATACAAAAATGTGGTTTCCTTGGGGTGATGGAATTATGGAGGGTTTTGATGTTTTTTTCTTTCTTTTCTACATTTTCAAACATACACATGCGTTATCTTGTAATCAGAAAAAATGTTATTAATAAAGGAATAATGAATAATAAAAAGGTAATGAATAATGTAATCACCTATAAATTTTCAGCTTAAAATCTTGACTGCAGTAAGACACTATATTACACAAGGTTATTTACAGTCTAGTTCCAAAGCCCCTCAGAAGGATGTCCGCGGGTAAATGAGGGTTCTTGGCCCTGGAATGTGGCGCCACAAATGAGGAATGAGTAATAATAGGAGCCTGATGGCTCTGCCAGGCGCTAATCCGATTTGTTTAAAGAGAAATTAGAGATACTCTCTCCATTTAAAAAAAAAAAAGCGGGGATGGCCAACGGGCTCAGAATTTGTTACATAAATTGCAGACGACAGCCAGTTTGCGCCTAAGCCTTCTTGTAATTTCATATTTTTCCTTCCTAAGGAAAGAAAAAAAGCCCTCGCCTGCCAGCCTGGAGGAGGAGGGGTGGGTGGAATTTCACATCCATGGCGACTAATGTGTCATTTCTCAGGAAAGCCCCCTTAGGGTGTTGTTTTCTTTTAGCAGGTTGAAGCATTATTTCCAGGCAGTTCTTTCAGGACTCAGTACAGATAATGGAGCCCAAATAACTAACTGGAAGCTGGAACAGGCAGAGGGGCATCGGACCCCAGCCCTTGGCTTCGATTCCAAGAGTTGGTTCTGAGACTGGGGCTGCCATGCACTTGCTGGGTGCCCTTAGACCCATCCCTGGGCCTCAGTTTTCACATCGGTAACTGAGGGAGAAAGAGGCCCATCCTCAGAGCTGGGAAAGGGCTCTGTGCATTATAAAGCCAGCTGGGTGGCAAACTAGCCCCACATTTTTCCTCTCACCCATTCTGGGATGTTGGCCTCAGGGGTCTCCTGGCTGGTTAGGAGAGAGGGGTGAGACGCAAGGCTTTGAAGATGCCATGCCACATCTTAGAAGACAGGAGATAGACTCTGTAATTTCCCAAGTCTAACGCATAATCATCTACAAACCACGGTCAAGGCCTCCTGACCTGCCTGTTGTCTTACTGCATCTTCACGACAGCCTGGGAGGTGGTATCAAGTGGGTCCACTTAGCAGATGAGGGACCAGAGGCTCAGACAACCGGAGCCTCTAGACCAAGCCCCGAGCCACACAGCGAGGCCGGGGCAGGTTTTACATCTGAGCCTGAGTCCTGAATGATGCCCGAGGGACATAGCCGCTGACACATGGCTTTCTTCTCCCTTCCAGGTAAACATGAAGAGAAGCAGCAAGAAGGTGGCATTGTTTCCAAGAACTTCACAAAGAAAATCCAGTAAGTAACGTGGCAGCTGGATTTCAGGGTAGGATTGGAGTGGAAGTGGGGATGCCTGGGACCTGAGATCTGAGGTCTCTCCCTCTTGGGCATCTCTACTTCAAGATACACACTCCTGCCCCCAGGGTAGGGAATTGAACCCTTGCACCTAAAGGGGAGAAGGTATCACAGCAAACGTGCAATAGGTTCCCAGAAAGGGCGGCACGTAGGTTGTGCCAAGTCATCTGCTCAGTGCCCCGTGGGGTGGGATTAACAATCCCATTCTGTAGATGAAGAATCCGAGAATAGGAAAGGCGAAATGACTTGTCCACAATTCCGTGAAAATTGGGGCACTCACCCACCCATGTGATATGATGCCCCAAATTCCCCAATAGAATCTTTCGAAGGCTGCTTGCTCTGGGTCTCCCGTGGCCAGGAGAACGTGCGCCTTCCCTAGAGCATGCACGTGAGTTGGGCTGGAAGGTGTCCTGCTGTCATCACTGCTCACCACCTAGAGGGGTCTTCAGGCTGAGAGACTGGGACAAAGGAAGGGCCGGTTTTGCTGAGGGGAGTGAGAAGGGCTGAGGCAGGGGGCGGGGTGGGGTGTGGGGGGGATTATACAAGCAGCAGAAAGACCAGCAGGCTGAGCCAATGAGTCAAAGCCACACTGAGGCCCCGATGGCAACAACTGTAGGCAGAAGAGACTCACCTTCCCCCTAATCGGCGTCCTTCCACCGATGTGCACTTCTGGCTCCAAAGTCTCTTCCCAGTCCCATTTCACCTTTGCAGCAAAGGTATGCAGTGGGGAAAGGAGACATTACCCTCCTTGTATTATGGGGAAACAAAATCTCCCAGAAGTGAAAGGACATACCCAAGGTCGTTAAAATTAGCATCTAGAACAGCCCAAACAGACCTTTGAACTCTGAGTTCACCGTGTTCTTTCCTTGAGCAAGGAATGCCCTTTCCTCACCTGTGAAAGGGATGGATGCTGAAAAGGAAGTGAGATCACTGCACTGTGATGGGCACACAGCAGGTCCCCATAAGTGGTGGTTTGTTGTTACTATTATTGTTTTGTTACTGAATCTTAACTCCTCCCCTCGCCCTGGCAAAGATATCCTGTGTCTGGAGAGATTGCACAAACCAAATTCTGAGGCTGCTTTCAGCTTTAGGATTCTGTAGTCCTGTCTCTCCTGCCATGTGCCCATTCCTAACCCACCGGGTGCCTCTGGAGTACTTAAAAGGCTGCAGCCACTTTCTGATAAGGCAAACGCCAAACTGTTCTTCTCCGTGCTGCCTGGCTCGCCTGCCATCCCCAAGACCCACACCTTTCCCTAGTACCGCAGCCAGCCGGAACAAATGTTGCTGATGGGGGAGAGATGAGGGAGAGAGGGAGGGAGGGGGCTGATGTTTCTTTCTTTCTTTCTTTTTAATAAATAATTTATTTATTATTTTTGGTTGCGCGCGGGCTTTCTCTAGTTGTGGCGAGCAGGGGCTACTCTTCGTTGTGGTGCGCGGGCTTCTCATTGCGGTGGCTTCTCTTGTTGCGGAGCACGGGCTCTAGGCGCGCGGGCTTCAGTAGTTGTGGCTTGCAGTCTTCCATAGTCGCGGCTCCTGGGTTCTAGAGCGCAGGCGCAGTAGTTGTGGCGCACGGGCTTCGTTGCTCCACGGCATGTGGGATCTTCCCAGACCAGGGCTCGAACCCCTGTCCCCTGCATTGGCAGGCAGATTCTTAACCACTGCGCCACGAGGGAAGCCCTGATGTTTCTTTTAAGAGACTGAAATAAGGTCTCAGGATGGAGTCACAGGCAGGGCAGAGCTGTGAAAGGGACTGAACCGGAAAGAAGTCAGCAAATTCTTCATCTCTAAAAGACAGCCATTTCCATGGATCTCACCATCTCCGAGGCCTCCGGGGAAACAGCTTGCGGGGAGTTACTTGACCAGATAGAAGTGCCTAAAGCTGCTAGAGGCTCGGCAGCTGAGCTGGGCTGCTTGTTAGGACACTGGACTGACATGGCCAGGAGCCCCCCAGAGGCTCTCCTTAGTCAACCAGTCATCCCAACGCTGTCCCTGGACCCTGCAAGCCTCCCCACATTCCAGCGACTAAAGGGCCCCCAGGACCCTCCTCCATCACTTCGGCATGGATCCATCCATTCTGGTTGGTCCAGCTGCGCCAGTTGTTAAATATTTTTGAACCTCGCCTCTGCGTGTAGGGAGTCCCAGCTCCATGACTGAGTGGGTGACTTGCAGCAAAATGCTGAACTGCTCTGAACTTCTGTTCCTGTATCCCTCTTTCCCTCAGGATGGGGAATGAGAGGATGTGTACAGACTCAGTGCCCAGCCCATGGGAATTAAAATTATTAAAGATTCCACAAGGCTGGAATCACACAAGAGCAGCTGGGACTCCTGGGACCTCCTGGCTCTGCCCAGACTCCAGACACCAAGCAGTGGGACTGGGGTCTGGGATGGCTTTAGCCCCATCTCAGAGGTCTCATTGCCTCTCCCAGGAAAAGCTCCAGTCACTAGAGGCCAGGGAAGCTCCTTCAGCCAGGCTGAGATTCTTCCTTGGAGATATCCTCCCAGACAGGATGCTCCAGCCGTTTGCCTCAGCCACGGCTAGGAATTCTTCTCAACACATCCTTCCCCATGTGAAAGACCCTGTTTTAACTGGATGAGGGAGAGAGGGAGAGGTCTTGGAATTTGCCAGTCAGGTTGGGTGCAGGGCAAAGCCTGGAGATGGGGGCTTTTCCACACCCAACTGGAGTGAGAGGCCAGGGGATGCCGAAAGTCATCAATGGAGGATGCCCAGAACCAAAGCAGACGTGAGTGTCTTTGCTCCACATCCTCCGTGGTGTCTATCTGATCTGCCATTTAGTGACCCCGGTGGTGTGGCAGGAGTCATGTTAAAAGATGTAGAGTTTTAATTTTGTCTCATCTTGAAAAGGATGCTATAACCATAAACAAGATGAAAAGATAACCCTCAGAATGGGAGAAAATATTTGCAAATGAAGCAACTGACAAAGGATTAATCTCCAAAGTTTACAAGCAGGTCATGCAGCTCAATATCAAAAAACAAACAACCCAATCCAAAAATGGGCAGAAGACCTACACAGACATTTCTCCAAAGAAGATATACAGATTGCCAACAAACACATGAAAGGATGCTCAACATCACTAATCATTAGAGAAATGCAAATCAAAACTACAATGAGGTATCACCTCACACCGGTCAGAGTGGCCATCATCAAAAAATCTACAAACAGTAAATGCTGGAGAGGGTGTGGAGAAAAGGGAGTCCTCTTGCACTGTTGGTGGGAATGTAAATTGATACCGCCACTGTGGAGAACAGTATAGAGGTTCCTTCAAGAACTAAAAGTAGAACTACCATATGACCCAGCAATCCCACTACTGGGCATATACCCTGAGAAAACCATAATTCAAAAAGAGTCATGTACCAAAATGTTCACTGCAGCTCTATTTACAATAGCCAGGACATGGAAGCAACCTAAGTGTCCATTGACAGATGAATGGATAAAGAAGATGTAGCACACATACACAATGGAATATTACTCAGCCATAAAAAGAAGTGAAATTGAGTTATTTGTAGTGAGGTGGATGGACCTAGAGTCTGTCATACAGAGTGAAGTAAGTCAGAAAGAGAAAAACAAATACCGTATGCTAACACATATATATGGAATCTAAGAAAAAAAAAAAAGGTTCTGAAGAACCTAGGGACAGGACAGGAATAAAGACGCAGATGTAGAGAATGGACTTGAGGACACGGGGAGGGGGAAGGGTAAGCTGGGAAGAAGTGAGAGAGCGGCATGCACATATATACACTACCAAATGTAAAATAGATAGCTAGTGGGAAGCAGCCGCATAGCACAGGGAGATCAGCTCGGTGCTTTGTGACCAGCTAGAGGGGTGGGATAGGGAGGGTGGGAGGGAGACGCAAGAGGGAGGAGCTATGGGGATATATGTATACGTATAGCTGATTCACTTTGTTATAAAGCAGAAACGAACACACCACTGTAAAGCAATTATACTCCAGTAAAGATGTTAAAAAAAAAAAAAAGGATGCTATAGAGTAGGTATCATTAAGCTCACCTTGTGGATGAGAAAACTGAGGCTCAGAGGATGATGGGACTCAGCTAAGGTCACATAACCAATAATGAGCAGGTCTGGGACTTGAACACAGGTCTCTCCACCTTCCAAGCCCACGACCTTCCTGTTTGGTTAGGGGAAACCAACTGAGTGGTTCACGAACCATCTTCAACTAGTTTTTGCCTTCTGTGCTTACGTTCCCATACTATTATTTGCTCACGACTTTTTTTCTTTTCGATCAACTCGCTTTTGATAAGGTTCAATTCTCATCAGTCAAACGTTCACTGAAGAAGGCAATTGTAAAATAAATCCAAGGGAAGCAAAATGTGGTTAAATTCTAACCAGGCCGTGTTGCCTGCCTGAGGGTCTAAGTCATAGATTAGCTCTTTCTTTGTTAAAAGAGAGAAAATAGCAGGAGATAGAGGCCAAGGTGTTAAAGGCATGTTAACACAGAGCTGAGACTTTCCCTTAGATGTGAATGAAAGATCTGCAAGAGGGTTGAGGAGGAATAGCTCTCCCACCACGTGTTTCAATATAGAGGTCACCCAGTGAGAGCCCTTGAACAAGTCTCTCCCCATCTCGGGGCCTCAGTTTCCTCGTGTGTAACATGAGAGCATCATCCTGGACAGTCGAGATCCTTTTGGGCTCCGACAGTTCATGGGTCAGTGCTTGTGCTAAAATAGTCTCAGCTGTCAAGATGCTCACTTGTACAGCCAATGACTTCAATAACAATGTAGAAGGTGAGGCTGACTGAGCACTTCCTATATGCCAGGCATTGTGCTAAGCCCTTTGCTTTCATCATCCTACAGAATTCTCACACCACCCTAAGAGATAGATGCTATTTTTAACCCCCTTTTCCTATAAGGAAGTAAGTTCAGAGAGGCAGGATCACTAGCCCAAGGTCGCACAGTCAGGAAGAACCAGCATTTGAACTCACGTCTGCCCGCCTGCAAAGTCCATGCTTGTGGACCATGGCTGCCCTGTCATATTGTCCCAGGTGTTCTATGGGTTGGCGTGCAAAGGGTTAAACGGAGTCAGCCCATCCCCAGCCCAGAGAGGGAGGTCCAAACTCTTGGCCTTGTCTCTACTTCAGAAGTTTGGCTTGGCAACTGCGCAAGTTCCCTTTCTCTTCCATCCTTCCCTGCAGGCCCCTTGGTAATCTCCGTGGCTCAATTTGGCAGGAGTCTCCCTGGTAGAGGAAGTTCATGTGGCTACAGGTGGCTGTTCACAGCCAAAAACTCCCCAACCCCTCCAGGAAGGGTCCTTCTGCCCATGACCAGAATGGGCTCACCTTACTTCCTGGGTCTTTCATCAAGACCCCTGCATTTACAATAGTCAGAGCCAGCCTGGACCGGTGATCTATGGGGATTGAACCTTCTGGCTTTCCCTACCGTGGACCTTTTTTCAAAAGTCTGGTGCCTGGGGAGACAGGGGAGCATCATGATAAGCTACTCTGAATTCGGAGACCGGGATTCCAATTCTATTCCCCTCTGCTGCTTGCCAGCTGTGTGACCTTGGGCAAATCAGTTCACCTCTCTGATCTCAGTCTCCTCATCTATAAATTGGGGATAGTAGTGGAACTTGCCTGCTGGGATTATTATCAAAATAATAATCCCACCAGGCAATATCGAAAATATTTTCTTTCAAATGAAATGAGAATGTTTGGCTATATTAAAGATAATAAACGAATCGTGTGTTTCTCCTAGGCTTCCTGCAGAGGTGGATCCTGTGACAGTATTCGCCTCGCTTTCCCCAGAAGGCCTGCTGATCATCGAAGCCCCCCAGATCCCCCCTTACTCACCATTTGGAGAGAGCAGTTTCAACAACGAGCTTCCCCAAGACAGCCAGGAAGTCACTTGTACCTGAGACCCCAGTCTTGGCCCTTCCTTGTTCCCTCCCCAACCCCTGGGCTTCTTTGATTCCAGGATACATTACTTTAGCTGAACTCGTAGATTTAGTGCGACTGAAATGTTGGGGGTCAGGGTGGATTGACCAGATTCCCTGGAGAGTGTAATAGTAGGTTTTTCCGCAAGATGGCGCAATTGGCAGGTCGTGTTCCGCTGCATTAGGCCAAGATGCTGCGAGTTTTTCTTTCTTTACCTTTTCTATCGTGATGAAAATGTTGCACATTCTACAGCTGCAAAACAAATAAAAGGGGACATAACATTTCACATTGTATCTTACCTTGCAGCTAATGCAAGAGTTGCTTTTCTCTGGGGACCTCCCCATCACCCAGGTTCCCATTCTGGGCTCCCAGTGTCCATGCCTGCCTCAGGGTTTGGTTGACGGAGCCCAGAAGCTCACCCCGCTGTGTTTCTGAAGACTTGGTTTACACAGGCTTATAGACAGGTCTTACATCCCCATATGGGATTTATCCAACAACCACGTGAAAACAAACAGTGCCTTCTGCCCTCCACCCAGGCATTTATAGCATGTTCCCAAGCTGGCACTCCCCAAGGACTCTGGAAGCCCCTTAGTTTATTCTCTGGCTAAAGTCCCCCCTTTCTTGTGTCTCCTATGTCCAAGTCGGGATTTTTACAGAGGGGGCTGTCTCCAGACAGCTCCACCAGGAACCAAGCAAAGGCCAGACTGCCTGTCAGGCAGACTCGTGGTACTGTGTATATGGGTGGGACATGTGTGTCTTTGTTATTTGAATTGTGCTGTTTAGGGGAAAATAACAGTAAATAATAATAGTAATAAAGGAGCTTGTTCTTAGCTTCGTGTGTCATTTTGATGGGAACTAAATGCGGTACCACTTAGATATGCCACATCTATTAGGGATGCTTGTGGCATCAAATAATAATGCCCAATGCATAGTGGCTTAAATGACATAAACATCTGTCTAACTTTACAAGAAGTTTAGATATGAGTGATTTCGGAGTTACTTTTTCAGCTGTTATGCCACCAAGAACCCAGAGTCCTTCTATCATTTTCCTCTGCCGTCTCTGACAAGTCTACAAGTTCTGTCTTCATGTTTGCAAGATGGCTGCAGCAGCTCCAAGCATCTCAACCTTATATGACATGTATAGGAAGAGAAGGCAAGGGTACAAAAGTCTTTTTGTCTGCATTTCTCTTTTATCGGTAACATCTTTCCCAGAAGCTCTCTCTCAGCAGATTTCTTTCTTTTATTTCATTGACCAAAACTGGGTCACATGTGTGTGCTGCAGCCAATCCCTGGCAAAGGGAAAGGAATGCCGTGTTGGGCTCAGATCAATATTGATTTGTCCTTTGAGGCCAGGAACATTGCTGCCTGAAAAAACAAGCTTCTGTTAGGAAGGAGAAAAGGGGCAATCAACAATTCATGGATGCCCCACACTGATGCTGCCAGGAGCCCAGAACCCTGAAAGTAGGGTGGTGGGAAGCAGGGAGGCTACCAGAGTGCATCAGTTAGAACTGTTTCTGTGCTAAGTGCTGGGAAACCCCACTCGAACCGATTTAAGCAAAAAGGGGTGTTTATTGGACACAGCTGTGAAGTCCAGGTTAAACGCTGCTTTCAGGTCTCTAATGATGTTAATAGAACTGTTTGTCTCTTGGTCCTGCGGTGTCGGCTCCATCTCCAGTCTCCCCGTTGCCTTCCACGTCCCCTGCCCCTATTCTTCTGTGTCCCCATGTCCTCTCAAGTAGTCACAAGACAGCTGCGATCACTACCGCCCCACATCCCCACATTCCAGTCCCCAGCGAGAAAAGCCACTCTTTTCTCATCGCTTCTGCTGGGAGTCATTCTTATTGGACCAGCTTGGGTCACATGACCATCCCTGAGCTAAGCACAGCCCAGGAAATCAGTGCTTTGATTGGTAAGGCTTGGGTCACATGCTCCATCCCTGGAGCCAATCTCACTTAAGCTTCACGTTAGCCCAGGAAGTAGATGTCCAATTTTACGGTGAAGAAGCTGCGTCTCCGGGAAGTAGCTCAGGTAAGTCCCATGGTGATGGTAGAACTTGAACCTAGACGTTTGCTTCCGGAAGAGTTAATGAGTTGCTGAGCTTCTTTTTAGGAGCACCTCCAAACCCCGAAGTGACAGCAGGAGTCAGTGACTATTTCCTGAGCACCTACTTATTTTGGTCCCATGCTGGGAGCCAAGCATATAGCAAACAGCCACGATTCCTTCCCAGAGGGACTCCGAGCAGCAACAGGGGTAGGCAGATAATAGAAAGCCCGGCCCTCACCAAATCCTCACTGTGACACCGTGCTGAGTGCCTTATATGTATTAATAGATTTAATCACCCTACAATTCTATGAGCGTTACCGAACCAAACTTGGGTCCCCTGGCCCACAGGCAGTAAAGCCAATCTACTGACGCCAGGTGTGGTGAAGGAAAGTGCAGCGTTTACTGCAGGGCACCAAGCATGGAGTCCAGGCAGCTAGGGTTCAAAATGCCAGAACTCCCTGACAGCTTTCAGGGAAAGGTTTTTTTGTGTTTTTTTTTTTGCGGTACGCGGGCCTCTCACTGCTGCGGCCTCTCTCGTTGCGGAGCACAGGCTCCGGACGCGCAGGCTCAGCGGCCATGGCTCACGGGCCCAGCCGCTCCACGGCACGTAGGATCCTCCCGGACTGGGGCACGAACCCGCGCCCCCTGCATCGGCAGGCGGACCCCCAACCACTGCGCCACCAGGGAAGCCCCAGGGAAAGGTTTTTGAAGACAGGGTGAGGAAGAGGGTTGCCGGGTGTTTGGTCAGCTCTTGGACGTTCTTCTGATTGGTTGGTGGTGAGTTAATTGGGAGTCAGCGTCATCAACCTTCTGGTTCCAACAGGCTCGGCGGGGCGGGGTGGGGGGAGTGTGCGTGCTTATTCTCAGCATGTAGTTAACGTCTTCCACCTGGGGGGGGGGCGGGTTTCAGTATCTGCCGAACAGCTCAAAGGATTTGCCTCAGAATAGTATCTATAGCCCTTGAGAAGGAGCTAAAGGTCCTTGACTTTGTTTAAAGGCTAAACTATTATAATTTTGTCTGCTTGACCGTTTTCCTTTGTCTCTGTCTTTTCTCGCTTCTCTGATGAAATTTATTCTCTGGAACTCGGGGAACGCCTAGGAAGCTAAAGTTTTACTACGAACAAGAGGCAGGTGGAGGGCGGGGAGCGGGGGCGGTCTGTCCCCGTAAGGGTCCTGCTCGCTTACAGGAGGAAGGTTCGGTTCTTACCTCCATTTTACAGATAAGGAAACGGATGCATGCAAGGATTAGTGCATGGCCCCAAACCACCCACCTGCTAAGCAACAGGCTTAGAGAGTCTGACTCTACTATTAACCTATTACCCTGTTCTGCCTTTCTGTCAGCAAAGCAGAACGTAAGGGTGTCTTAAGTGAGTCCGTCCACCTTGTGGGAAGAGAACTGACCTTTCAAATCGGGGCATGGCAGGGGGGTGGGGATAGGATTGGCTTATCAGAGGAGGGGTCACTCCACGGTTGTCAGGCTTGAGCACACGAGGCTGGGGTGGGGAGGTGCCTCACAGGCACAAGAAAACACAGGAGCCAAAGCGAAGGGTATGTCCCTTTTAAAACCTTTTGGTGGTTCCCTGTTGTTCAAAGGATTGAGTCCAAGCTTCTTTGCAAGACTTACAAGGCATTATGGGATCTTCCCCTGGGTCACTGCTCTCCACCCTCCCATAAACCCCTCCCTTCGCCCTGCAGCCCCATCTGACTTCCCTTGGCTCCTCTAACCAGACAGGCCCTGTCTTGCTCCCAGAACTTTGAATACATTGCTCTCTCTCTCCAGGGCTTACTCCTCCAGCGTCTTCCTTGGCTAATCCTTTAGGATCTCAGCTCAGACTCCCAGCAAGCTGGCCAGAGCCCCTCACCATTACCCCCATCCCAGCCCAGCACATGCTGTAACAGCTTGGGCATTTGTGTAGCAGAATAAATAATAATAACAATCACAAACACCAAAACTCATCCCAACTGCTCTGCTTTTAAGGATGAAAGGAGAAATCATTCAAGTAAAGGGGAAAATCCCTACTCATTTGATATTTGTTCAACAAATATTTACTGGGCACATACGAGTGCAAGGCACCTTGCTGGGTGTCGTGTTACCCTTTCTTTTCACTTTGAGAGCCTGGTGAGGGAAAGAGAAAAGCAAAGCTTTCATTTCCACGTTCGTCAGTTCTGGGTCGCTGAATGGTGAGACCCTGAGCGGGTAGAACTGAGAGCCCACCCACTGAAAGTACATATGTATCGAATGGATGAATGAAGGAAGGAATGGTGAGTGTGGGTCTCCCTGGGAAATTAGGCCAAACACACGATCTCAGACCCCAGAAAGCCAGCTCATTTCAGTTCTGAGAGCTTCCAGCTTACAGACACAAGCCTTGTCATCAAAACGGATGACTCGGCCCCTCCCCAGAGATCTCCAACGAAATGACCGAGGAACATTGTTCCGGAGCCCTCACTTTGATGATGGTGCTGGGACAGGGACCGCCCAGAACTTGCTTCCACGCTCTGCTCCCTTGACCCAACTCCCTGGAAAGTTTTATCCTCAGCCCATCCCCACCCCCTCCTAACTGCCTGCCAGCCAGTCACTGCCAATGGTGATATATGGAGATGACTTGATTTGACCTTGAAGGAAAGAAACAAATTAATGTGTCTTGAAATAAATTCCCAGCATCAGTGGCTGGCTTCTCCTCCACCCCCTCCACTTTGCACCTGCCAAGTTGTGCATCATAATGTGAAAATCAACACTGTTTCATCCATGAGTGAACACCTGGAGCTGGCGGGGTGGAGGGCCGCTGGGAGGCCCCCTCCCACCCAGCGCCCTGGGCCCAGGAGTTGCCAGAAGGGGTGGGAGACTCAAGGCTTATTGTGGGCTCTGCACTCTGGTTGCTGAGAGCTGGCTGAGTCACCCTGTCTGCAGTGAAAGCAGCCACCCGACCACCAGCTCCAAGTCCTGCAAGTACGAGCAGATGGGGGCTCCCTGGTGGCTCCCAAGGAAAAGGGAAGGGCAGCCGTGTGGAATGGCACTGCCATGGTCATTCTCCAAGGAGAACTGAGATGTGGGGAGGCAAGGAGACTGCAGGCCCCGCCCATACAATTCAGCCACGGGATGTATGTTTACTGAGTGCCTTTCTTCAGGCTCAGCACCGATTCAACTGTATGCCCAGGTACAATGGAGCCAGGTGTCCAAATATTGAAATACTTCAGTACCACTTGACAAATAGCACTGCCTCTAAGCTGCCCGCAGTGTCTCATCCTTTATTAAGCATGTCTTTTTATTCTGGTGCTTTGACTACTGGGCGCCTTGCTGACCTTGGAGGGACTGCCCCTCACAGAGATAGCCTGCAAGCACCCCTCTCTTAGGAAGACCAATCCGGAGACCCCACCCCAACCTTTGTCACAGTCTTTCCCTCTGAGCCACCGCCCACCTGCCCAGATCATTCAAGGTGAGGTACCAAACAACTAGGGACAGCCCCTGTGCCCCAGAGCTAACTGAAGTTATTTGAACTAGCCTATTCTAAGTCTGTTTCCGCCACCTCCCCTGTTCCTTCCCACAGAGACCACAATAAAGGCTCTTGTCCACATTCCCTCTGCCTTCTGACCGAACCTGGTGCTTCCCCGTGTGGCCCCCATGACGTGGCAAGCCCCCTCCTCTTGGCATCTGTGAATGTACTGAGCTATTTTTTCTATGGCACTCATCTCCCGATCTTTTAGCCATGCCATACCTGAATAATGATGAAATCTACATTTTTAAATCTAGACACCTTCCTCCCTCTACCTTCTCCCACTTTTTCTAGGAATCAACAGCTCCCTTTGGACCAGTGGCCATTCTGAATAGCCAGTGCCCTGGTCCTGCAAGTTGTTAAAGATTCTGAATACTGCCTCCTTTCCCCAGGCCCATTATGTATGAGGTACCATGCTGCGCCCTGGAGAAAAAGACAGACATGAGTCTCTGCCCTTGAGGGTATAATGGGGATCTCGGGCCATACGTAAATAAGCAAAGAGAATAGCAGGGTCCAGGGCAGAACTAAGCGTGAGCCCTGAGATCAGGGAGCAGCAAGGCTACTGGGGATCTGAACTGTGATCACAGCTCTGCGGCTCACCCTGTATGTGACCTTGTCACTTGACCTCTGTGGGCAGGCATTTGTTTTCTTATCCACAGAAGTGGGTGATGGCAATGCAGGGCTGCTGTGGGGATTACACAAGTGTGTGCCAAGTGCTTGGCCCACAGGTACTAATGCAGAGTAAGTCCACAGTAAATGGGGGGCACTGGGTGGTCTCAGCCCGAGCCCAGCCTGGAAGGCGGAACCTAGGGTCTGCCAGGGAGCCGTGGCAGGTTACTGAACCAGTGGCCTGAGTCTGCACCTGGAGCTGATGCTCTCCCAGCACCTGCCTCCTAATTCTCGAGGTCTCCATTAGGGACAAGAAGAGTGGGAATTAGGGGCATTGAGGGGATTTCAGTCTCCACTGTCAGAGGTCTAGAGTTAACCCTGATAACACATCTCTATCATCTTAGTTGCCAGTCCCCACCCCCTGCCCAAGAATGAACCTATTTTTGTTTTAATTTTTATTTTATGTTGGAGTATAGTTGATTTACTGTGTTGTGTTAGTTTCAGGTGTACAGCAAAGTGATTCAGTTATACATGTACATGTATCCATTCTTTTTCAGATTCTTTTCCCATATAGGTTATTACAGACTACTGAGTAGAGTTCCCTGTGCTATACAGTAGGTCCTTGTTGATTATCTATGTTATATATAGTTGTGTGTATCTGCTAATCCCAACCTCCTAACTTATCCCCCCCCCATCTTTCCCCTTTAGTCACCATAAGTTTGTTTTCGAAGTCTGTGAGTCTGTTTCTGGTTTGTAAATAAGTTCATTTGTATCTTTCTTTTTAGATTTCACATGTAAGTAATATCACATGATTTTTGTCTTTCTCTGTCTTACTTCACTTAGTTTGATAATCTCCACGTTCATCCATGTTGCTGTAAATGGCATTATTTCATTCTTTTTAACGGCTAATGTTCAGTTGTGTGTATGCACCCCATCTTCTTTATCCATTCCTCTGTCGATGGACATTTAGGTTGCTTCCACGTCTTGGCTGTTGTCTCGATAAACAGTGCTGCAGTGAGTGTTGGGGTGCACGTACCTTTTCGAATCATGATTTTCTCCAGATATGTGCCCAGGAGTAGGATTGCTAGATCACATGCTAGTTCTACTTTTAGCTTTTTAAGGAACTTCCGTATCGTTCTCCACAGTGGTTGTACCATGAACCTATTATTTTTTAAAATTTATTTATTTTTGGCTGTTTTGGGTCTTCGTTGCTGCGCGCGGGCTTTCTCTATTTGTGGTGAGCGGGGGCTACTCTTCGTTGCAGTGCACGGGCTTCTCACTGCGGTGGCTTCTCTTTGTTGCAGAGCACGGGCTCTAGGCACGCGGGCTTCAGTAGTTGTGGCACGCGGGCTCAGTAGTTGTGGCTCACGGGCTCTAGCGCGCAGGCTCAGTAGTTGTGGCACGTAGGCTTAGTTGCTCCACGGCGTGTGGGATCTTCCTGGACCAGGGCTTGAACCCGTGTCCCCTGCGTTGGCAGGCGGATTCTTAACCACTGCGCCACCGGGGAAGTCCTGAACCTATTATTTTAAATCAGTAGAAACTTGTAGATACAACTTTGGAATCTGAATGATGTATTTTTCTATGGAAGAGGAGGATGACTTTAGCCCCTTAGCCTTCAGCACAGTCCCCAGAACATAGGAAGGGTTCACAATATCAGCTATTACCATCACTGTTGTTTTTGTTGGTTATCCTACAAAACTACCATGGTGGAGAGGGTTAATTTTATTTTTTTATTTTTTCATAGCATTTAAGTGCCTTTTTTTCTAATTAATTAATTTATTTATTTATTTTTGCTGTGTTGGGTCTTCGTTTCTGTGCGAGGGCTTTCTCTAGTTGCAGCAAGCGGGGGCCGCTCTTCATCGCGGTGCGCAGGCCTCTCACTATCGCGGCCTGTCTTGTTGCGGAGCACAGGCTCCTGACGCGCAGGATCAGTAGTTGTGGCCCACAGGCCCAGTTACTCTGCGGCATGTGGGATCCTCCCAGACCAGGGCTCGAACCCGTGTCTCCTGCATTAGCAGGCAGATTCTCAACCACTGCGCCACCAGGGAAGCCCCAGAGAGGGTTAATTTTAAAAGAGAACATGGCGGAAGGGAGAGGCCCAGACAGCAGGCTGGCAGTAGACTGCAGCATTCTCCTCCCTGGAAGACTTGGAAATTGAGGAGAGACGCAGGTGGGTAATGCTGGTTGGCTAGCCTCACGCCTCCCTCCATCATGTCCCAAATGAAGGTGTCAGGATGCTCTCCCAGGCTGGAGCCCAGGCACCCAGTCTGCGGCATCCCTCAGTGGCTGAGGGGAAGGTCAGGTGGGGAAATACTTAGCTCATGCTCTAGAAATCCTTCAAGGGATTCTGATGTTATTGGTCTCAGGTGGGGCCTGGGCATGGTTATTTTTATAAAGCTCCCCAAGGATTTCAATGTGCAGCCAAGGTTAGGAACCACTGGAGAATTGGGGGCGGGGGGGCGGGGACGGCTGTACAGGAGGAGCCCAGGTTGGACTCAGCCTGGGTTAGGTGAGAGTAGTTCCTGGGGGCTTCTGGGAAGAAATGTTGTCAAAGTTGAAAGGATGAGAGTTAATAATAATAACGTTATTAAATGTTTATTACCTGTAAGGCGCTGTCCATGCTCTGCACATCCATTTTTCCATTTAATCCGTAGCCAAACTACAGTGATGCAGAAATGTGCCCAAGTTCCCACAGCTGGGAAGTGGCAGCATGGCTGAGCCAGTTTTAAACTCAGGCAGACTGGTTTCAGACCAGTGTTAGCTAGGCTGGGGGGCATGTGTGGCGGAAAGAAGGATTAAGGGTTTCTGGAAGAGGGAATCATGCCAGAAAAAAACAAAGCTCTTAATCTTCACTCAGAGCCTCAGTCCCTTCACCTATAAAATGGGGCTCATTTGTCGCTGCCCTGAATATCCCCCAGAGGGTGGCTGGGAAGATGAGTGAGTTTGTAAATCAAACAGGACCATTGCTAAGTTATTATCACCATCCCAGCAGCCCAGTAAAGCAGGAAGGGCAGAGGAGGGTCATGGACCACTTGTCTCGGACGTGTTGCCTAGTGACCTGATATCCTGGGACAATGTCCATTTTCCTCTGCCTGTTTGTGCTCCATCAGAGCTGCGTGACAGCTGTGTGAATTTTGTTCTGATTCTGACAGTGAAAGCTTACAAAATCCACAGCAGACAGGATGACAGAGCTGACTGCCAGTGGCTCCTCAGATCTAAGCCAGCAAAGACACAGTTGTCAGAAGACAGGGTCTCGCGGAAGTGCCAGAAATTGAGCATCTCTGGTGTGTCCAAGATTTCACACTAGGTCAGCAGTTCCTAAAGTGAGTTCCGTCAGAAGAAAAGGGAATGGGTTGGGTTCTGCAGTCAAATAGTTTTGGGAAGTGCTGGGTTAGACAATACTCAAACATTCTTCTTTAGCCTGGCAATGTGCATTGTGAACCTTTAAGAAGAAGGTTCAGCTGGTAGCTCTTGTTGCATCACAGATTAGCCTAAAATCAAGCAGCCCAAGACAATCAACATTTAATAGTTCACAGTTTCTAAGGTTCAGGAATTCAGCTAAGGCTGAGCTGGTCGTTCTGATTTGGGGTCTCATGAGGTTGAATTGTGATGGTGGCCAGGTCTGCAGTCATCTGAAGGTTTGACTGGAATGGAGGGTCTACTTTTCTTTTTCATATTAGAGTAGAGTTGATTTACAATGTTGTGTTAGTTTCAACCAAGTGATTCAGTTTTATATATAGTAAGTCCCCTTCATAGGAACTTTCAAGTTGTGAACTTTCAAAGATGTGAACGTGTGTTCACATGTCCAATCACGTAAGTTCGTTCCTGTGTCTGGTGTACATTGTCATGTGCGTGCATCCTCTACAAGTGATTGTGCTTTTGTTACTTTACTGCACAGTACTGTATAAAGTACAGTATCTTTATTTCAAGACCAGGATGTCTGGAAGCAAGTGTAAAAGCAGCGGTGATGTAGCTGGTATTACTGTACTTTTCAAGGCACTGTATTGTAAGATTAAAAATGTTTTCTTTGTTTTTTATGTATTATTTGTGTGGAAAGTATTATAAACCTATTACAGTACAGTACTATATAGCCGATTGTGTTAGGTGGGTACCTAAGCGAACTTTGTTGGACTTAGAACAAATTGTACTTAGGCGCTCTCGGAACGGAACTCGTTTGTATCTAGGGGACTTACTGTGTGTGTATATGTATATACACACACACATATACCACGTGGGCCTCTCCGTAGAGCTGCTTGAGTGTCCTCATGGCATGGCAGCTGGCTTCCCTGGGAGCAAGCGATCCAGGAGAGAGCGTGAGACAAAAGCCCGATAGGTCTTTTGTGATCTATCTGTGAAAATGGCATGACAACGCTTCTGCTCTACACTATCGAACAGTGCCGCCAGAGAGGGACCAAGTGGGTCAGAATTTGTTCTGACCTGAGGCAAGAGGTCTGGGCTTTAGAAGTCCAACATTGGCACTCATGGGGCAAGGTCTACCTTAGGGACGGAAGTGGGGGAGGCAGATTCCCCCACAGGGAAGTAAACGGCAGGCTTTTGGACGCTGTGGCTTCAGTAACCCCCAGGGTGGTTCTGCAGAGAAAAGTCACGGATGCGGACCCATGTCAACAAGAGTGCCCAGCAGCCAGGGTAGGTGTGCTGAGAAACAGTAGAAAGCATGTGAGGAGGTCTGAGCCAGCCACCAGCAGCGTCTGCTGCATTTACACTTAGGGATCATTGCAAGTGACAAAACGGCTCAACTAGAGGGGTTGAGTTGCACAGGTGATGGCACTTGCACACAATGGGAGAAAGTATGCAGCCGTTAACCACCACGCTCCTGAAGATGATTTCTTGTCACGGCGCATGGGGAAAGCCGGCCTCAAGCAAGCAGCCTGTATAATACTCCATTTAAAAGAAATATAAATTTGCATTTATATTTTACTTGCTTTAAAGTGACACTATTTTTTTTTTTTTTGCGGTATGCTGGCCTCTCACTGTTGTGGCCTCTCCCGTTGCGGAGCACAGGCTCCGGACGCGCAGGCTCAGCAGCCATGGCTCACGGGCCCAGCCGCTCCGCGGCATGTGGGATCCTCCCGGACCGGGGCACGAACCCGTGTCCCCTGCATCGGCAGGCGGACTCTCAACCACTGCGCCACCAGGGAAGCCCAGTGACACTATTTTTTTTAAAAATTAAGTGGATATTCAAGTTATTTTTTTTTCCTTTGTGCATTTCTGGGTTGTTTGAATATTCTGCCTAGAGAATGTCTTGCCTTTAAGATGGGAAAAGTAAACCTAGGTGCTATATTCTCGGGACCTCCCTGGCAGTCCAATGGTTAAGACTCCATGCTTCCACTGCAGGGGGCATGGGTTCGATCCCTGGTGGGGGAACTAAGATCCCACACGGCCAAAAAAAGAAAAAAATGATTTGATTCTCATAAGAGACCCTTTCAGGTAACATATTACCTGATGCACATTTTACTTCCCCTCCGACAACATGGCATTATGTGCCATGTAATCGTTATGTAATTGTTATACACACACACACACACACACACACACTCACACACACACACACACACACACACACACTCCAGAGCAGGACCACCCTGATTGGAATCGCTCTCCATCATTTATTAGCTGGGTATCCCTGAGCAAACGTCGTAACTTCTCTGTGCCTCAGGCTCCTTGACGATCATGTAGAGGTGATGATAGACTGCTTTGTGGAGTTGTGCTGAGGAACCAATGAGTCAAGATACGTAAAACGCTTGGAGCAATCCTGGCATCGAGAGAGCACTTTGGCAGTGTAGACCTACCTTCCCCTGCCCCACTCTCATCCCTAATGCGTCTGAGTGGCTAAGGTCTTGTTTGCTCTTCCTCTTCTCGTTAAAGCTATCCTGTTCCACCTTCTGTTGCATCCCTTTGGGATCCTGCCAGGTATAAGAGGGTAATGATGAATTAATCAGGTTGACTAATCACGGGCACCCGTGCTCAAGTCTCGCCTCCTCCAGGGAATGCCCTTTAACCCATTTTCGGAGGCTCCAGAGAACCCTGCGCCCAGTGGAGTCACACCTGTGGCTTCTGCCTGGCAGCTTCCATGTCCCTTTCCTCTGGTTCCAGTCCCTTAATATCTGTTTGGGGTATCCTCACCCTTGTGTGTGGTTTCATTGGGAATTGCCATCCCAGGGCCCTGTCCTTCCTTCACCAAGGGTGGGCACATGGCCCACGCTAAGCCAATCAGGGTCTCTCATGGGAATGTGAACCGTTAGCAGAGAGACGGGAGGATGGGAAAGAACTGAAGCTGATTCATCCCAGTGACGATGCCCTGAAGAGATGCTCCTTTTTCTTACTCCCTAGGTCTTCAGCCTGACTCCCTTCCTGTCCTTCTGTTGCAGGAAGGGGCACCCTGGTTTAAGTGGGCCCTTGTTTAACATTTGGAGATAAATTGTCCAAGGAGACACACGTGCTGACAAAGCAGGAGACTTTATTGGGAAGGGGCACCCGGGTGGAGAGCAGCAGGGTAAGGGAGCCCAGGAGAACTGCTCTGCCACGTGGCTTGCAGTCTCGGGTTTTATGGGGTTAGTTTCTGGGTTGTCTCTGGCCAGTCATCTTGCTTGGCCCATATTTGGTCTGACTCAGGGTCCTTCCTGGTGGCGCACGCATCTCTCAGCCAAGTTCCAGCACGAAGGTTCCAGCACGAGAGGTTGGCAGGACAACGTTATGGGCTGGCGTCTCCTCCCTCCTTGGGGCCCCTCCCGAATCCTCCTGGTTAGTTTTCGGCAGCAGCACACTGTGTTCCTTATCGGGACCTCCTGTTGTGAGACAACACACGCAAGTGGTTATGGTCGTGCCTAGCCAAGGTGGGCAGTGTAGGGCAGTGGTTCCCACACTTCCTGGGGGCCAGTGCTGAGCTTTCCTTTCAACTGTATGTGCTCTACCAAATCCTTTCCCCCTGAACTAGATAGAGTCCATTTCTTTCCCTTGAAAACAATGAACACCAGCTGCTATAGCGAGAGAGGAAGAGAGAGAGAGACATGGAGAGGTGCTGGGCTGAGCGGCATCTGCACGCCACCTACAAAGGGGCACCTGAGTTCTGATCCAACTCAAAAACAAATTCCTTCTGTGACCCTGGGCAAGTCCTCCTACCTCTCCCTTTGTTCCTCCATCTCCTGGAAACATCCCATCAATGCAGTGGTGCTCGGGATCCTGTCCTAAGCCCCTTCTGCTTCTCCCTGGGATCGGCACACACATTCCGTAGCTCCAACGGCCACCACTATGTTAACACACCCAATTCCTCCTTGCAGTCCAGATCGGCTCTCCAGAGCTCCAAATACCCCCTAAGCATTTCCACCCGAGGCCTTCTCAAACTCCTCACGAGCAAAACAGAATTCAGTATCTCTTCCTGCACACTGCTCCCCTCCCTCCCTTTCCCCACTTTCGCTCACGGCATCAACACGCACTCCTCCCCCAGAAAACCCAGGACTCTCCTCGACTGCCCTCTCTCCTTGTCCGCCTGTCACTAGGCGTCGTCCGTACTCTCTGAGGTCCTCTGTCATACGAATCCTCCTGTTTGTCTAGCACTTGTCACTTTACAACATCCATTCACCTGTTTGTCCCTTAACCCTCACAAGTCCAGGAGCTGGGTGGTATACTCCCCACAGGAGGAAATAAGGGATCAGAGAAGGGAAGCAGCCTGCCCAAGGTCACATAGGAAGTAGAAATCAGAGCTGGGATTTGAGCTCAGGACTGTCAGAACCCATAGCCCGCGTGAGGGGTTTAGTTGCACAGGTGATGGCACTTGCACACAATGGGAGAAAGTATGCAGCCGTTAACCACCACGCTCCTGAAGATGATTTCTTGTCACGGCGCATGGGGAAAGCCGGCCTCAAGCAAGCAGTCTGTATAATACTCCATTTAAAAGAAATATAAATTTGCATTTATATTTTAGTTGCTTTAAAGTGACACTATTTTTAAAAAAAAATAAAGTGGATGTTCAAGTTATTTTTTTAACTTGAGCCGGTATCCCCTCTGTCCATGGTGCCCGAATTCAGGAGGAGCAGGATTTGGGCCGGTGTCTCTCTGGCCGGTTACTAAGGTCCATGGTGTGCAAACAGCAACAGTGTTGTTCGTGAGCTCATGGGCTCCCCCCAGTTTCTAATCTGGGCTCGTGACCTTGGAACTCATCTCCCAGACAACCAGAGCGATACAGCAAACAGAGGTGTAGCTGCCAACTTGGAGCTGAGCTGCCTGGGCAGGGCTGGTGGTGCAAACCCTGGATGTGTGCGTGCATGTGGGGGGGGGGCGGTGCCAACGTCCACAAGGGCCTCAGCCCACAACCTCCCCTCTGTGTACTTACACCGCATCCTCCCAATGAGCCAGAGGGATCCAGCACCCGTCCTGGCTGCGCCACCAGGATCTGGAAGCATCAGGAGACTGGGAGGGTGGGGACCTGCGGTGAGCACAGGACACTTGCTGTGTGGTTCCAGGGCCCTGAGGTCCTGGGGAAGGTTCGGGAGACCAGGTTCCACACCTGGTCTTAATTCACACGTGTATCCAGCGTCTGAGCCCTCTCACCTCCTCACCTTGGTCTGAGCCTCTGTTACAGCCTATAGGCTATTTCTATCCTTGTCCCCGCGGTCAATTTTTGTTTTTTTGGTAAAATCTATAACGAAATTTGCCATTTTAACCATTTTTTACCAGAGCACAATTCAACTGCATTAATTACATTCACTGTTTGTGTAACCATCACCACTGTCTCTTTCCGAAACTTTCATTATTTCAAATAGAACTCTGTAGACATGAAGCAATAACTACCCCCATTCCTTTCTCTCCCCCGTCCCTGGTAACCGCTAATCTACTTTCCATCTCTATGAATTTGCCTTCTCTAGGTATTTCATAGAATTCGAATCATACAAGATCCCTCTGTGTCTGGCTTCTTTCACTTAGCGTGTTTTCAGGGTTCATCCATGTGGTAGCCTGTGTCAGAACTTCACTCCTATTTATGGCTGAATGATATCCCATTGTATGGAGAGATCACATTTTGTTTACACATTCATCTCCTGATGAATACCCTGCATTCAATTTGTCTGCAACAGCTAGAGCAGTCCTGGGAAAATACTACTCAGACCATGGCACGACTTTATTTAAACCCTCCTATGGCTCCTTAATTCACTGAGAGCTATGGTCCTTATTATGGCTACAAAGCCCTAAAGGATTCTCTCTCTGAATACACACACACACCCCATTACCTCTGTGTCCCTCCAACCTCATCCCTTCCCTCTCTCTCCACTCCACTCCCTGCTGTTCTGTGAACACCTCAGGCTCACTGTCACCTCAGGGCCTTTGCATGTGCTGTTCCTTCTGCCTGGAATGCTTTTCCCCACCAGACGTCTGCATTGCTAACACCCTCGGCTCCCTCAAGTTTTTGCTCTGCTGTCACCTTCTCAATAAGACTCATCCTGAACACCCTCCTTAAAACTATGACCTGTTGGGCTTCCCTGGTGGCGCAGTGGTTGAGAGTCCGCCTGCCGATGCGGGGGACGCGGGTTCGTGCCCCGGTCCAGGAGGATCCCACGTGCCACGGAGCGGCTGGGCCCGTGAGCCATGGCCGCTGAGCCTGTGCGTCCGGAGCCTGTGCTCCGCAACGGGAGAGGCCACAACAGTGAGAGGCTCGCGTACCTCAAAAAAAACAAACAAAACAAACAAAAAAAAACTACGACCTGTCTCTCCTCCATCCATCATTCGTGATCCCCCCCGTCATGATCTAGTTTCCAGAGCACTTGTCACTTCCTAACATATAATTTGTCTTTTTGTTATCTCCGTTGTTCATTATCTGCACCCCAGCTCTATGAGGACAGGGATTTTTTTTTTCTTGTTGCCTGTTGTGTGCATCACTATATCCGAAGCACCTGAAACGGCAGCTGGCGCGCAGTAGGCGCTCAGTGCATACTTGTTACATGAATGAATATGAGTTGGGACGAGTTGCTGCGCTTCTCTGAGCCCCTGTTTCCCCATCTGTGAACCAGGGATTGTGATCTGTCCCTGGGCTGGGGGTGTCGAGGGGGGATCGCATCAGATAATGTCTGTAACCTCCCTTTGCAAATTGTAAAGCATCGCGCAAGTGAGGGAGGGGTGGAAGAAACTGATCTTCACTGAGTCCCCTCGAGGCCTGACGCTTCTTGTGATGTATCTCATTTTGTTGCCTCCATTTGACAGATGAGGAAACTAAGGTTCAGGGAGGTGAAATAACTTGCCGCTCGATCACACAGTGTGACAGTGTTACGGAGTCAAAGCTTCAATCCAGCTGTCTGGCTTTTTCTGTAGGTTGCTTCCAGCTCTGGTATTTCATCAGCCTAGGAGAAAACCCCACCCTCTTCGGGACGGGCTCTGAGCCCAGGGGAATGGTAATGAGGATGAAGATGTGAACAATAGCTGCCTTTTATTAAGAGCTTCCTACGTGTGTCAGGCTCACTTTACTATGTGCCAGGTGCTTTACATATGCTCTCCTCACAGGAAAGCGGAAATACGTGTGTTTATTCCCTCATAACCACCGTTTGCTTGGGGCGCACAACTAAGAAAGAGCAGAGCCAGCATTTGAGCCTGGAGCAATTCCACTCCCATGGCATCTTGAAAAGGGCCTTGATCTTGGAAGTGTGGTTTCTTTAATGCCACGTGAGCTCCCCCCCCCCCCGCAGCCCCATGACCATCCCCAGGGATCTGCCCACTCGAAGCCAGCCCTGGAGGGCACCTTTGTAGGTGGGGAGGCAAGCACACCGCCAGCCCCCGTGCCTGCCCTCAGTGTGAGCTGCAGGATGCAGGAGGAATAAGGCATCAGTGGGAACCAGGACGGGGACCCCACAAGCCTGCATTGCCAGCAGAGACAAATGAATAGACCACTCAGCAAACCAGGGCACTTCCATGCCAGAGCAGAACTGTCCCCGATAAATCATCGAAGCTCCACGCCGGACGTGCCAATTTCAGCGGGAAAAGATGAGCGCATTTACCTGCCTGGTGACACCCTGGCTGTCTTCAGGAGGTGATGGGGTATGAAAATACTGCTAGCATGCACTCTGCCCGGGGCTGTTTCCAGGGTCGGGGAGGAGGGTCTCATTGCAGGAATGGTGTTTGTTTCAGACTTCCCGTGGGTGCCCAGATGCAAGGTCTAAATGCTTTCTATGCTTCCTTCCTCCCTCCCTCCCTCCCTCCCTCCCTTCCTCCCTTCCTCCCTTCCTCCTTTCCCTCCTTTCCCTCCTTCCCTCCTTCCCTCCTTCCTTCCTTCCTTCCTTCCTTCCTTCCTTCCCTCCCTCCCTCCCTCCTTCCCTCCTTCCCCCCTTCCCTCCTTCCCTCCTTCCCTCCTTCCTTCCTTCCTTCTTGTGTTGGGTCTTCATTGCTGTGCGCGGGCTTTCTCTAGTTGTGGCGAGCGGGGGCTACTCTTCATTGCGGTGTGCAGGCTTCTCATTGCAGTGGCTTCTCTTGTTGCGGAGCACAGGCTTTAGGCGCACGGGCTTCAGTAGTTGCGGCGCGTGGGCTCATTAGTTGTAGCTCATGGGCTTAGTTGCTCCGCGGCATGTGGGATCTTCCCGGACCAGGCCTCGAACCCTTGTCCCCTGCATTGGCAGGTGGATTCTTCACCACTGCGCCACCAGGGAAGCCCCTCTATGCATTTTTTCTTTTTTGCGGTACGCGGGCCTCTCACTGTTGTGGCCTCTCCCGTTGCGGAGCACAGGCTCCGGACACACAGGCTCAGCGGCCATGGCTCACGGGCCCAGCCGCTCCGCGGCATGTGGGATCTTCCCGGACCGGGGCACGAACCCGTGTCCCCTGCATTGGCTGGCGGACTCGCAACCACTGCGCCACCAGGGAAGCCCCCCTCTATGCATTTTTAAGGGATCACAATCATAGTAATAGCTACCATCTATTGAGTGCTTACTATGTACCAGGCACTGTGGTTTTTAAAATATACATTATCTCACTAACTAGCTAAAAATAAAATATTGTTGAGGAGTCTCTGTTGCATAGGGGAATGACTGCTTTGAGGGTGTCTATTAATTCTTTTTTTTTATTGAAGTGTAGTTGATTTCCAATGCTGTGCCAATCTCTGCTGTACAGCAAAGTGACTCAGTTATACACATAGAGACATTCTTTTTCATATTCTTTTCCATGAAGGTTTATCACAGGATATTGAATATAGTTCCCTGGGCTATACAGGAGGACCTTGCTGCTTATCCATCCTGTATATACTAGTTTGCATCTGCTAATCCCAAACTCCAAGTCCTTCCCTCCCCCACCCCCCTCCCCCTCGGCAGCCACAAGTCTGTTCTTTATGTCTGTGAGTCTGTTTCTGCATTGTAGATAGGTTCATTTGTGTCATACTTCAGATTCCACGTTTAAGTGACATCCTATGGTATTCGTCTGTCTCTTTCTGACTTACTTCACTTAGTATGACCATCGCTAGTTGCATCCGTGTTGCTGCAAACGGCTTTATTTCATTCCTTTTCATGGCTGAGTAATAATATTCCATCGTATATATGTACCACATCTTCTTTATCCATTCATCTGCTGATGGACATGTAGGTTGTTTCCATGTCTTGGCTATTGTGAATAGTGCTGCTATGAACAGAGGGGATGCATGACTCTTTTTGAATTATAGTTTTCTCAGGGTATATGCCCAGGAGTGGGATTGCTGGAGCATATGGCAGCTCTATTTTTAGTTTTCTGAGGAACCTCCACACTGTTTTCCATAGTGGCTGCACCAACTCATATTCCCACCAATGGTGTAGGAGGGTTCCCTTTTCTCCAAGGGTGTCTATTCTTTATATTTATTCTCAAGCAGCAAATAACAATACAAGGTGGTCCAGCCCCAGTTCACCTCCCAAGGGTTTCATTAGCTCCCCACCCCTGGCAGTAACATCCACCACATCAAGCTTCTCTCTATGTGTTTAGACTCTGGAAAAAAAAAAAGACAACTGGGAATAAGAAAGGGAGACCAAGCAGGAAGCAGAAGAGGAGTATGTGGAAAAGCCAGCCGGTGGTGAGGGGAAGGATGATGAGGTCCAGGAAACCGTGACCTCAGAGCTAAGTTCCTGCCATCCAGAGGAGCCTGGTCACGCCGTCCAGACAAGTTCTGCTGTGCCCTGCCAAAACACTACTGTCTTGGTGGAATGAAAGCTGCTAAAATCCATCGTCCTTGGGAGGGATTTCCAGAACCCTGCTGTGTCTGTGGAGGTGTCTGTGTTAGATCAGTGGAGTAGAGAGGGTCAAGGGAGAGGCGCTGGGCAGGCACTTTGCAGGCTGATGTAACACAATTCTCAAAGCTACCCCACTTGACAGAGGTGGGGTTCTGTCACTTGTGGAAGATCATTGTAACATCTCCCCACATGTTTGCCATCGGAAGTTCCTGAGCCCTGACTGGCTGGAGGGAGCCATAGGTGGCCCCTGCTCAGAGACCCACCCACCAAAACCCTCCTAAGTCCTGTCGGAGGACACCTTGTCCCACAGCCAACACCCCAAGTAGCCCCCAAAGCCTTCTCCATCTCTTACCTCTTTGGGTTCAGGGAATAAATCATCAACAATCAGAAATCTGCAATAATAAAAACGATGTGAAGTTGTCTTCATTAATAAGATCATAATAAATTAAAGGAATTAAGTTACAAAATAGCATGTGTAATATGATCCCATTTAAAAATTGCATAAAAACAAAAGCCCTGGGGAAAAATGTACACCCGCTGTTAACAAGGAGTTTTTGAAGTAGGGGAAGGAAGATTTATGGGTGATTTTTGTCTTATTTTAGCTTATACATACTTTTTGATTTATCAACAATGTGCATATGGTGTGCATCTCACTTGGAAAATAAAGAAGAAAATAAGAACATTATTTTCCCCTCAGAAGGAAGAATGAAGCGAATACTTTGGAAAACTTCTCTAGGGTTGCTGCTGGGAAACAGTGCAAGCATCTCCGTTAATGGCTAGCCTTGTTCTCCCGCTGCGCTTTGTGCTTAGGTTTTTTTTTTTTTAAGGTTTCAGGGAACATAATATAGCCAGATCTGGGCTCTAAGCAATCACATGACTGTGGAACAAGTGAAAAACACAGGTAGGTCATCAGAATATCCATAATTTTCGTTTCTGCATGGCATAGAGAAAGGAAAAGGGGCCTGTCCTTGTGACTCACTGTCTCCTTCTCCTGCTTTGCCTGCAGCTTCTAATCTCCAAGTGGATATGCCAGCAAATTCCCGTATAGCTCCTGGCTTCCTTCCTTCTTCAAAGCCCCAGCTACTCAGTCCCCACTAGCAGGTCCCCACCTTGACTATAGTTTCTTTGTTCATTGATTCAGTGAAGCTCATAGAAGGTCATAGAAGCTCATAGAAGGTCATCTTTGTGTGAGGATGTACAGTCCACCAGCCAAGACCCTGGGCTCTGAAGTTCAGCCACTAGAGTTCAGATTCTCTCTCTGCCTGAGTTCAAATCTCCACTCTGCCCTTGACTAACTACGTGATCTTGCGCAAGTCACTTCACCTGTCTGAGCCTCAGCGTCTCCATCAGTAAAAAGGGATCATTTTTATAACCAAGTCCTCCGGGTGACTGAGGGAAATCATGCGTACAGAGCCCTTGGAAACGTGTCTCCTGTTTCTCCCTCTCATGAAGGTGACCAAAGGGTCAAGGTGGTGCTTGGGGACACAGCAATGTTGTCTTCTCCTCTGAGGGTCCAAATGCAGCTCACAGCTTTCTAGAAGGACTGGCCTGTCCCATGTCTGCCACAGAACTGAGAGGAGTGTGTCCCCATGCTGGTGCAAGAGGCCTCAGACCAACACCTGGCTGAGCTGGGCCATCAGCTCACCAATTTCCTGAATTTGCCACAAATATCTTGAAGACTACTAGCTTTCTTGAATATTTTCAATGAATATGAAAATGGTCTTCTTGCTAACAAATGAGTCTTGAATGTTTTCAGCGAATATATTCTCAGTAGCATTTTAAGCTCAATTTGTCTGAAGCGAAATATCACGGGAGCTCTTTAGCTTTCTTATGACGATCTTCTAATGAAGAATTTATTCTTGAATATCTTAAGTTCTGAATATAATTAAAACATCCTGAATAAATTTTGGGATAAGAGTGTTCAAGAAGTATAAATTCGGTGAATATCATCATTGAGCGTATTAAACTAGCACATGTATAAGAGTGTAAGTCATTGACTGTCTTCAAGAGGAATGTATTCATATTTGTTAACTATATTTGATAAGAATTTTCCTTAAATAAGGTTTTGGAAAATTGGCAGTGTTGACTAATTTGAGCAGTTGGTCGTTGGCAACTTGATTTTTCAGAGATCTTCGTATCATAGAATTGACTTTTGGTGCATTGGCCAAAGCCCCTCAAAGACCACTGGAGAAGATAACCAGAGCACCTCCTGGAGGTCGGAGGTAAGTCCACCAAGATTCGCCTCCAGCTTTGGCTGGAGCCCTGATCTTCCAGCTCTGCCCTTGACCCTCTGGGGCGCCCCCATCCTCAGGGCTCTGAGGGCAGCCCACGTTTTGAGAGGAGCCTGTCCACTTCATTCTTTTAACCCAGAAGCATTTATTTATGCTCCCGGAATGTGGATAAGGGGCTGAGAGCCAAAACTCAAACACATAACTCTATCTTTTTTTTTTTTTTTTTTTTTTTTTCCAGTACGCAGGCCTCTCACTGTTGTGGCCTCTCCCGTTGCGGAGCACAGGTTCCGGACGCGCAGACTCAGCGGCCATGGCTCACGGGCCCAGCTGCTCCGCGGGATGTGGGATCTTCCCGGACCGGGGCACGAACCTGTGTCCCCTGCATCGGCAGGTGGACTCTCAACCACTGTGCCACCAGGGAAGCCCCATAACTCTAGCTTTGAATCCAGCTGTGTGGCCTTGGGCAACTAACAACCTCTCTGAGCTTTAGTTTCCTCTTGTGTAAACAAGGGTCAAACTCAGTCCAACTCTAGAGAGTTACATGGAGAATTCCATGAGAGAATCCCATAAAGTGCTGAGCTTAGCGCCTGGCACGTGGTAAGAGCTTAATACGTGACAGCTTTTATGATCATTATTGCTTCTCTGAAAAATTCACTTCTAGTTTTGGACAAGTCTCTTCATGTTTCTAGCCCTTACTTTCCTCATCTGTAAAATATAAAATGGTAGAGGCAGATTACATAGAAGAATCTGGGGGTGTTATGTGCCAAGCACTTAATATATGTTGCACCTTCATTCATTCATTCATTCTACAACACATATTTAATGAGTGCTTCCTATGTGCCAGGCACTTTGCTGGACACTGGGGCTATAATGAGGCAAGAGGAGGGAGACTCATGTGGGCCGGGAGCAGGGCAGCAGGAAGACAGCCCAGGCAAGGAAGCCAGTGAGAGCAAAGCAAGGCAGTGAGGATGCTCAGTTTGGTTTGCCAGAGCACACTGGGCACTAAGAGAGAGACTCAAGCAAAGAATCCATGTGAGGATATTGTGGGTGCACAGGGGATGAAGGTCCAAGCATGTCATATAGTGATTCAAGAATGAGGATCTTGGGCTTCCCTGGTGGCGCAGTGGTTGAGAGTCCGCCTGCCGATGCAGGGGACACGGGTTCGTGCCCCGGTCCGGGAGGATCCCACATGCTGCGGAGCGGCTGGGCCCGTGAGCCATGGCCGCTGAGCCTGCACGTCCAGAGCCTGTGCTCTGCAACGGCAGAGGCCACAATAGTGAGAGGCCCGCGTACCACAAAAGAACAAAAAAAAAAAAAAAAAAAAAAAGAAGGAGGATCTCTGCCTGGATCAGTGCCTCAGGGAGAGGCAACCAGAATGGACGTGGTGTTACCTAGAAGACATCTCAGGCTCTCTCTCCAGATCTTAAAATGTGTTCTTCCTTCCAGCTGAAACAATCTGACCTGCCCTCACTTTTGGCTTCATCTGCCTGACTCTCCTCACCCACCAGCACTCTGCTCCCTCTGGCATTTGTCTAATGTCCATGGTCCCCAAGGAAGAGGTGATAAATGTCAAAGCATCTGTCATTGGATCATTCGCACCTGTTTTTCTCCCCAACTAGACAGTGAGCTTCTTAAGGATTAGAATGGTGTTTTGTCTCCCATAATATCTCCAGGGCATAGCTCAGAGCCTTCTATACCATAAGAACCATCATCACCGTCATCTTTATAATTGTCATCATAGCCATCATTTGGGTTCATATTTTTTTTCACGATCATTTTACATGTTTTAACTCTTTTTTAAATCTTTACCACAGACCCAGCAGGTATTGGGTGGCACCCTATGAAATTGCCATAGGTCCCAAACAATCAAATATTATCAGTTTCATGTGGTTCAACCAAATAGTTATTTTATGTATCCTCCTTTGACAGGTGAGAAAACTGAGGCACCAAAAGATAATTTATTCTCATGAATAAATGAATTCATGAAGAATCCTTAGAAATGAGGGAGCTGATCTTTATTGAGCCTCTACTGTGTGCCAGGCATTTTGCAGGCATTATCTCATCTATGTCATGTGGCCTCACCCAAAGAGATTTTTAAGCAGGAGAATGATTTGGTCAAGTTGGGTGCAGATGCATTCCCTCAATTTAATTCTCACAGCATCCCAATAAGGGAAATAGGCAGCTTTCACCACTGTTGAACAAATGAGAAAATTGAAGTTTAGAGATGTAAAGGGACTTGCCCAAGTTCACACAGCCAGGCAGTGGCAGGAGGATTTGTACCCAGCTCCATCTGATTCCCTTCCCTCAGTCAGACAACCTATAAGGGAGGCCTCTAATTGTTTGTGTAGCAGATGGGAAACTTGGAGCCCCTCACCATGGAGGAAGCCAGTATTAGTAGGCTCAGGCTACTGTAACAAAACAGTACAGACTGGGTGGTTTAAGCAACAGGTATTTATTCCTCAAAATTCTGGAGGCTGGAAATCTAAGATCAAGGTGCCCCAGATTTGGTTTCTGGTGTAACTCTTCCTGGCTTGCAGAGGGCTGCCTTCTGGCTGCATCCTCACCTGGGCTTTCCTTGGTGCAGGCACTGGGGGTGACTGGGGAAGGAGCTTGTAAGGACACTAATCCTATCAGATTAGGGCCCCATCCTTATGACCTCATTTAACCTTCATTACTTCCTTTGAAGCCCCATCTCCGAATGCAGCCACCCTGGAGGTTAGTGCTGCTTCAACATATGAATTTTGGGGGACACAAACCTTCAGTCTGTAACAGAGCCATTTCCGGTTGTAACTACCTCCCTGCTCTGAATTCTACGATTCACACCCCTACTGAGAAAAAGTCATTCCTGGAGCAGAAGCCTGTGGACATCTACAGAAACACCACAGAGGAAGCCTAAGCGGGCAGCTTTTCCTCATTTTTCTCACAGGAGCTACATCAATTCCTTTTTTTCCCCTCTTATTATTTTTTATATTTTATTATTTATTTATTTTTGGCTGCTTTGGGTCTTCATTGCTGCACACAGGCTTTCTTTAGTTGCGGCGAGCAGTGGCTACTCTTCGTTGTGCTGCGTGGGCTTCTCACTGTGGTGGCTTCTCTTGTTGCAGGGCACGGGCTCTAGGTGCACGGGCTTCAGTAGCTGTGGTGCATGGGCTCAGTAGTTGTGGCTCGTGGGCTCTAGAGCGCAGGCTCAGTAGTTGTGGCGCATGGGCTTAGTTGCTCTGCGGCATGTGGGATCTTCCTGGACCAGGTCTCGAACCCGTGTCCCCTGCACTGGCAGGCGGATTCTTAACCACTGTGCCACCAGGGAAGTCCCCCTCTTATTATTTTTTAACTACATAAAAATATTTTATGAAAGGAGAATCAGAAAAGTCAGAAGAAAATAAAAATCATCCACATTTCCTCTATTCAGAAAAGGAGATAGCTGCTTTTACATTTCATTTGTTTCTTTCCCTTCAACATTCATATGTTAAATATATAGACATTTTTTATTATTATTATTTTACAGAAAGGCTCTCAAGCTTGGCTTGTATCCTCTTTGTTATCTCATATGAGTATCCTTCCATGCTGATAAACATTGACTCTGTTTTTGATGTCCGCCTGTTCTAGTATTCCATTATATGGATGTATTATCATTTATTTAAGCACAGTCTTGTTGATGCTCATCTAAATTGTTTCTAATCTTTCACTCTTATAAACAAAGCTGAGATAAGCATCCTGGTAACTAAATATTTGTACTCAGTCAGTCTTCTGAGGGTAAATTCCTAGAACCAGTATTTCTGAATTAATGGGTAAGCATTGTTTTACTGGTATTGTTACATGTTCCTAAAATACATGCATATATATTTCACTATCAAAATGAAGGCGTTTCTTTTCTCCCTTTCCTTACCCCTTGTTGGGAGAGATCTTTGGAAAGACAGGGGGAGTAGTCAGAGGTTTTAAAAATATAATAACACATCAGTGTTATACTGGGAGAGTTCATTGATCATTAAATTCGCGTCGCACCCCATATATTTAACTACCTTGAATTCAACTGGCTTTTATTAAATGTAAAACATCATCGAGTTTAAGGTACATCATTATTTTATGTAAAATTAAGAAATAAATGTTAAAAAGCTCTTCCAATTAAGTTACTACCCAATGCCTTCATAGTCTTTTTAAACACCTTAACTGGTCATACCATCCTTTGTTTGAAATTCCCTTCATCTGTTTCGAGGGAGTTTGCAATTTCTCTTACCTCTGTTGCCTGGCTTGATATATGACAAGGAACCCTTTTGCACGTATCTCAGTGACAAAATGCAGTATAGCGTCATCTACTGTGGTTTCTTCCCTTTTGGGGGTTCCATCAAGATTTGGTTGCTACTTTGCAAGAAAATATGAAAGTGGAATCATTCCCTCAAAGACAGGAATTTGCTTCACAATTACCAAATCTCCAGCCCATTACTCTGCTTGGGGGTCTTTCTGTGCACACAGAAACTTTCCATTCCACGCCAGCTCGTATCATGGCATCATCTCTCTGAAGACGTGTTAAGTGGAGAATGAAATCAACATGTGGAGGCTCGGCAGTGTACGCCACGCAGTTGAAGTAACAACAATCTGAATAGCTACGACCAAGTTTGCTTGGGCACAGGGAGTAAAACTACATCACACCTGCTGGTTGGCTGATAGCAGACTGTAAAATGCATCTTGGTCTCAGGGATGTTAAAATCAGAAAAAGCGTGCATCTTAGGATGGGTGCAGTAGGATTAGTGGGAGCCTCAAAAAGTTAAGATTAAAGAAAGAGAAGTATTAACACAAGTGTGCTCGTAGTTATGCTCCCTGATTCCACTCAGTGAGTATGTGCCCCAGGACAGGCATGAGATGGGAAACGTGGACCTAATGAATTCCCTGTGGGGGTCATTTCCTACTATTCTTCTCAGGGTTGAGGACAGCTTTGCCACACTGAGGGTGGTTCTAGAATTTAAAGATACATAGATACATATATTTCGATAGATAGATATAGATACAGATATTGATCAAGATCAACATGAAACCTAAACAGAAACCGAAGAAACAGCCTTCTACTCCAATTTTGGAGGAAAACTTAGTGAAAGACAATGTGTAGGGGACTTCCCTCGTGGCACAGTGGTTAAGAATCCGCCTGCCAATGCAGGGGACACGGGTTCAAGCCCTGGTCTGGGAAGATCCCACATGCCGTGGAGCAACTAAGCCCACATGCCACAACAACTGAGCCTGCGCTCTAGAGCCCGCAAGTCACCACTACTGAGGCCTCGGGCCTAGAGCCCGTGCCCCGCAACAAGAGAAGCCACTGCAGTGAGAAGCCCGTGCAGTGTGCAACAAAGAGTAGCCCCTGCTCGCCACAACTAGAGAAAGCCCGCTCGCAGCAATGAAGACCCAACACAGCCAAAAATTAATTAATTAATTAATTAATTTTTAAAAAGACAATGTGTAGTTCTCCAATATGACACCTCTTACGGGATTTTCGAGGGCAATTTTGAATTTTGAGATTGTCACTTTTTGTGCTGATCCAGGATAGAGCTGGGACATGGGAGGAAAGGAGAAGAAAGAGGCAAGGGAATGTGAACACAGGGAGAGAAGATGGAGAAAAACTGGGGAGAAAAGACCACACCCCACTGGACCACATCTGAGTGGAATTCTAGAGGGACTGAAAGGAATTCAATGGGAAAAATGTCATTTTTGCCTCAGTCTTCAGACTCCCCATTTGTTTGAGACCAGCCACGTGTATGATTGCTTTTTGGTTTTTTTTGACACCTATGTGCGCTTCCAGATGCTCTGACATTCATTAGCAAGATAACTTCTTGAATGGCCATCAGATCTTACCAAGATGCAGGCACTGTGCTAAGAGCTTCCTCTGACCTCCTCACTCATTCAACCTTATGAATTAGGAATTATCGTGATTTCCATGTTATAGATGCAGAAACTGAGACTTTGGGCGACCAAGAAACTAGCCCAAGTCCACATAGCTGGGAAACAGAGAGGCAGCTAGGTGAGGAGACATGAATGGGGTCTGGAGCCAGGATGCCTGTTTCAATCATGTCTTAGTTATTATTGCTGCATCACACGTTACCACACACTTAGAGGCTTATGGGAACTCTGTACTTTCCACTCAGTTTTTCAGTAAATCTAAAACTGCTCCCAAATTATCTATTAATTTAAAAACATATATCCTTGAAACCCCACCATGCAAAAACAACCACCGTTCAGTGGTTAGACTTTCAGTCTCGTTTCCATGCAAATACATTTATATATGCAGTGAGCCCTTTCTCAACAAGGGCATGCCCATTTTTTTTTTAAAGGAAAAAGCTTTCTATTTCAGCATCTTTAACAGAATTTTTATCTTGAACTGGACTCCACAAATTACAGACAAGGATCCCTGCATTTTTATTTGCACTGCAACCTGCAAATTATGTAGCCATCTCTGACCCTAGGGTCCCTCCAAGGCACCCCATCGGGTTAGGAGGGGCATGAGTACTGGTATTTGGGGGACAGACTGGCATGCCAGGGCACTCTGAGCTGGGGTCAGAGAGGGCATGCCCATTTTTCAGAGTTTCAATACAAGTGGTCAAACCCCAGAAAGCATGAGTGTCCTTCCCCCTGCATCCTGACCAACACTGGAACTCTGCCCAGATTCACAGGGAACCACCTGCTTCTTATATTTGTTTTATTCCCTTTATTCCCACAGCAACTGGCGGGTGCTGAAGGATGCCTGGCCGGCTGCCCGCTGTACCTGGCTGTGCAGAGAGGGAACAGGAGATGGAGCTCCCCTTGGCTACAGCCTCTGAGCCCAGGGCCTGGCTGTCTCCCACGGACTTCAGCTGCAGAGAATCAGAGTGGAGGCCGAGAGGAGCCAGAGGCAGGTGAGCTTTGGTTTTTCACCAGGATAACATTTGTCAATAAAGCACCTGGAAAGTCTAATCAGGATAATGTCCCATGTCCCGCCATGTCTGCCCCAAACCCTGACCCTCTTGAGGCTGTACCAATCAAAGTCAATTCGACAGAGTCCCACAAATGATTCCAGCCCAAGGGCAAGACAGCCCAGGGGTGGAGAGAGCAAGCTGGCCATCGAACTGACATTTCAAGGTGCAGAGCTAATGGTAAGTGACCCTGAATAAATAATCTTCCCCTAAACTGTAAGGTTAAAAATAGTCGAGACCCTTAAGAGCATTGGTAAGAAACCTAAAACGGAGTGATTGAGATGGTAAGTTCCATGGCTGACCTTCAAATTCCGACCCAACGCTTAGCTGTGTCACCTGGAACAAGTTACTTAACCTCTCTGAGCTTCAGTTTCCTCCTTTGTAAAATATCATAACAGTGCTCACCTCATGGGATTCTTGTGGGGAGTAAATGAGATAATCTATGTAAAGTGCTTAGCCCATCATAAGTCCTCCATTTAAAAAGCTGTTATGAATATTCAAGAGCCGTTAGGGACCAGTGAATGTTCCCCCTTCCCTACTGGTTTGCAAATTAGGTGACTGGGGCCCAAAGAAGGAAATGTCTTGCCCAAAGTCACACAGTGAGTTGCTGATCCTGGCCGGAAGTTTGGCTTTTGGAGCTCCAGTCCAATGCCCTTTCTGCTGGACCCCAATGGCCCCTCTTGCAGGATGCAGAGCGCTCAGATCCTGACCTTTTCCCACTTCCTTGGCTCTGTTTCACCTCTGGGGGCCCTAATGAAACACGGGGCAGGTGCAGGCAGCATCTCAGACAGTTGCTGTCTATTTGGAACATTATTTAGGACTCGAGTCTCTTCAGCACGAAATTTAATCACTCCATCAATATTGTGACAAGCTTGTTGGAAAGCCGGGGACTGGCTGGGAGGCACCCGGTTGCCAAGGATGCTTTTGTTTGGTTTCTCCTTTGGACCTTAAGGAGCCAATCCTAAAGTGGGAGGGAACCAGGAAGTTTCCATTCCCTGGATGGGGCATCTGGTCTCCAACACACAGCAAAACTTCCCCAGACTTTCATTTGCATTCCTCTCTCACTGCTCCCTGAAAGGAAGCCTAGCTCTTCGTAGTCTCTGACGACCCCTTGTGCCATCCCACCTCTGCAGCTTTGGTCACTAGGGTCCCCCCACCTGGAGATTCATCCCTTGCCAGATCTTTCCAGCTTGTCTCTCTGCTTCCACTCCGACTCCCTCCTCCCCTGATCCACAGAATGATCCCAGCAGTGGGTGCTGTGCTACACTGACCAGCTCCCCCTTCGAGCACGGAGGGCTGAGCTTCAGTGAGAGCTACCTCGTCCCTTTCCGGGACAGCTGGTATAGAGACTGGGCATTATAAGAGGATGAAGACCCAGCCTCGTGGCCCAGTCTGGAATAACTCTGAAGCCCTGTCCCGCCCTGTCCCTCTTTCAGAGCTCCCCGTGGGGGTCAGCTGAGCCCTTTGGTGGGATGCAACCCAGCTCATCTTCCCCCTCCTACCCATCCTGCTTCCTTCCCTTCCCTTCTCCGAGTGTGGATCCCAGGAACACTCCCTAATCAATTTCCTACACATTGCTCTGTCTCAGAGTCTGCTCCTCGGGAACCCGATAGCCAGAGTGATCCTTTTAAACAGATCCAGTCGTGTTGCTTCTCTATTTAAAATGCCCCTATGGCTTTCTGCTGCACTTAGAATAATATTCAAACTTCTCACAAGGCTTGCAAGTCTCTGTTACTGCCCGATAGAACTATAATGCAAGCTGTGTATGTATACGGTGCATTAAAAAATTAAAAAGTCAAGTGTTATTAGCTTCAATAATTTATTTAACCTAATATCAAAAAGATTACCATTTCAACGTGTAATTAATATGAAAATGAACAGTTTACATTCTTTTTTGAATACGAGATCTGTGAAATCTGGTGTGTAGTTTGCCATTATGAGAGTATGCCATTCTCAATTGGGAATTGCCATATTGCAAGCGCTCAGTAGCCAGCACTGGTTGGCTACTGGCTACTGGCCAGGGAAGTGGACAGGGAAGCTCTGAATGATCTGGTCCCTCCCCGCCTCCCTCCCACCCTCATCTCTACTATGATCCCTGGTGCTTCCGTTGCTCAAACGTCCCTGCTTTTCTTTCCACTGAATACACCAGTCCCATTCGTGGACTTTGCACCTGCTGTTTCCTCTGCCTGAAATACTGTTCCCAGCACTTTGCACAGCTGGCTCCTTTTCTTTTGTATTTTTTTTGGCCACACCTCACGGCAGTAGAAGATTAGTTCCCCGACCAGGGATCGAACCCGGGCCCCCTGCAGTAGAAGCGCAGAGTCTTAACCAAACCGCTGGACCAGCAGGGAAGCCCCAGCTGGCTCCTTCGTATCACTCAGGTCTCAACTCAAATGTCACCTCCTCAGAAAGACCTTTCCTGATGATTAGAGAAGTTTCCCTCCTCCCCCATCACTCATCAACAACTCACCCCAGGTTATTTTCCATAACAATTATCACCTTCCCAAATGATCATATTTAATATTTGTTCATGCAGTGTGTTATCTGTCTTCCTCCACCAAAAGATAAGCTCCAGGAGGCTAGAGACTGGGGGCTCTTTTATTCACTGTCACCTCCCTGCCTGGGCCTAGGACAGTCTGTCATTAGTGGGAAGGAGGTTAACAGTTTTTGCAGATATGCATATGTGTCACATACATATGAACACCCACACATGTGAAATCCCCATCCCTGGAGCTTACATTTCCAATGGGTGTAAAGGACAGTAAAATACCATACACTTACACATGTACACACACACACACACACACACACATCATTCATGTATATCAGGAGGTAAAATTGCTATTTTAAACGGGGTGGAGTCAGGGAAGGCCTGGATGAGAAAGGAGCAGGATGAGCCACATGTGTGTCTTGCGAAAGAGTGGTTCAGGCAGAGGATTCGGCAAGTGCAAAGGCCCTGAAGTGAGAGCGCGCCTGGCATGTTAGAGGAGGACAGAGACTAGTGTAGCTGGAGGTAGTAAGCAAGGGGGGCTGTGAGAGGAGGTGAGGTCGGAAGTGGTTGGGGGTTGGAAATCATACAGGGCTTGGTAAACAGTTCCAAAGACTCTGGCTTTTACTCAGAGCGTATGGGAGGCCCCTGGAGCATTTTGAGCAGTGAATAACTTTTTGCAGCACTACCCGACGTTGCTTTCAGAATAGACTGAAAGTCAAAAACTAAGATACAATTTTTTGTGTGATAATACAAATTCAAAGCTGGCTGAGCATAGTAGTCAAAAAATGTGTTTAATAGGTTAAGAAATCTATGGAGGGGGAAAAAAACAATAGAATGAAGGGATCAAGGGTGCAGTTGGGAGACTATAACGATAATCCAGTAAGAAACTATGGTGGCTTAGCCCAGGTTCAAGACTGCAGTAGATAACGGCCAGTTTTCTTACAATTTTCATCCTCCCTTTCTTCCATAGTAATAGCTGAGCACATGGCTGCTTAGCTGGGGACTACATTTCCCAGCCTCCCCTGGGGCAAGATGGAATTAACCAATGGAATGTGAGCAGAAGCAATGGGTTTACTAGTGCCACGGGTTTTTTTTGTTGTTGTTTTTTGTGTTTTTTGGCTGTGTTGTGTTTTCGCTGTTGCACGTGGGCTTTCCCTAGTTGCAGTGAGCGGGGGCTACTCTTCGTTGCGGTGCGTGGGCTTCTCATTGCTGTGGCTTCTCTTCTTGCAAAACACAGGCTCTAGGCTCACAGGCTCAGTAGTTGTGGCTCGCAGGCTCTAGAGCACAGGCTCAGTAGTTGTGGCTCACGGGCTCTAGAACGCAGGTTCAGTAGTTGTGGTGCACGGGCTTAGTTGCTCCCCAGCATGTGGGATCTTCCCGGACCAGGGCTCGAACCCGTGTCCTCTGCATTGGCAGGCAGATTCTTAACCACTGTGCCACCAGGGAAGCCCTAATGCCACATTTGCTTAAAAGGATATTGTGCATGGCGTTCTTTTTCTCCCTTCCCTTGTATACAAAAGCATAGAGATGTGCTTGGATGCAGCCTAACCATGCAGACAAAGACAATGCCGGGGAAAGAACCTGGGTCCCCGAATGAGGATGTGAGCAAAGTCTGGCGTATTCCAGACCACACACCGTCAGGACTCCTTCACAAATAAGAAATAAACTTCTGTCTTCTTTAATCCACTGCATTTTGGGGTTCTTTGTTACAGCAGCTTAACCTTTACCTCAACTGATACACAGACTTTGTGGAAGATTTAGGGCTATCAGGAGTGAATTACAACGCAGTGTGGAATAGGAAACAACGTAAAATATAATACTCACCATCTCCATCCTTAAAGCTCCTTAGCTAAGACCTTGCAGGGAACTGTTCACAGATTGGCTTTCCCCTTAGGTCCCTTGCCTGATACCTTTTCTGTTTATGTATTCTCACTCCCCCTGATCTACATACTTTGTGCCAACTTCCCCAATACCAGAGAATACCTGCAAACTTTGATTTTATTTTCTTAAGCAAATGAATCTTTTCTCAATCTTTAACGCAGACAAGCTCCTGGACCTTCCTCGGCATCATTCAAAATTCTTGGTGGTACATCGTCACAAAAGGAAGACGCATCTAGCCCAGGCCTCCATCTTAACACTAAGACTTAGCAGAAATGTTGAAATCATGGTTGTCCTTTCATTTGTCTCATAGTAAATTTGTTGGTGCTTCTCCCTTCCCTAAAAAATACCCCCAATAAGGAGATAGCAGGGGGCACGGTGGTGCAGGAGAAAATATATCTCCCGCTAGCCTGAGAAAACCTTAGCATTTGCTTCTGGGGTTTTAGATCCCCTCTCCCATTTACTTGGACACAAATATTTATACAACAGGCACCCCTAGGTCTGCATCCACGTGGCTCTTTCTCGCAGGCAGACACTGAGTCGTGCAGCGTGGTCCCTGGCTGTGCATTCTGTTCTGTGTGGCTTTCCAGCGCCAGCTCTCCCAGCCACACTTCCCTGGCTCCAGCTCACTGATTCTTTGGGTGCCTGATCAGAATTCACAGTGGGGACTTTGTGCAGCCTCATTTCCTCCCGATTTTCTGGTCTGTTTTACTCATTAATAACACTGTGAAGCGAGTTGAAAAATGCATCAGAAGCAAGGCCTCCTCTTAAAGCCCCTGGAAGCCAAGCCCACGCTTCCAGGCTTTGATGTCCTGTCAGAAAGGACCATCTTTTCCCCTGACTAGGGCTGCTGACTGCAGGATGGCTGTGGTCTGCTGAGCGTCCACACCACCCACCAGCTCAGCCAATGGGGGAGACACCACACACGGGATCTTGGAGAACGTCCCTGCCCAGGATGTGACCAGAATTAACCCCTGTTGCCTCCTGGCGTGTGAGGGGATGGACGGTATTCGTTGGGGAATTATATGTGCTTGTGTCTGTAGGAACGGGTGTGGACGCCTATTATGCATTGACCGGGTGCTTACAGTATAGATTATCTACATAGGTGTGTGGATCTCTCTCTCTCTCTCTGTTTGTGTGTATTTATATGTTATTGGTCCCTGATTATTTCTCCAGCCCACCTCACACCATTCTTCTTCCATTCCACATTCTAAACACATGCTCTTCTTATACTCCTAATTCTCTCCAGTCTCTCTCCCTCTCTCTGATACCCTCTTTGCATCTTTCTTTCACTGTCTCTTACTGTTTGTCCCTTTCTCTCTTAACCTGCTCCTCTCTCCTTCCCTTCTCCCTTCCCCTTCCTCCTCCCCCTTCTTCTCCTTCTGCTTCTCCTTCTCTCTCTCCCCCACTTTCCCTCCCTCCTCCCCCCTCTCTCTTCTCCATACACCAGTTTCTTCCACCACACCCTTCTCACCTGGCTAACTGCTTCTCCTTCGCTCCTCACCTTATCCATCACTTCCTTCTGCCTGAGCCCCTAGACAACCCTGGTCCCTACTGGGGGAGCGCCCGCAGGCCGCCCCACTTCCCCTTCCATAAGGCTCACCAACTGTGATGCCACTCCCTGTTTCCCTCTGCCTTCCCTTCCCATGATCACCTTACATCATGTCATCTTAGTTGAATGGAAACCTTTGCCCCAAATTCCCTTCCCTGTAGGGTTCTGTGTTCGAATGGGCCACGAGAGGAACTGGGGTGAGCTTTGGAAAGTGGGCATGAAGCAGCAAGCAGCCATGTTTATGCTCAGAGCGTCAACGTCAGTGCAGGCCTGGCTGCAACTCACACCTGCTGTCACGGATCTGGTGGTTCCCCTTGCTGGGACCTCGTGGGCAGCAGACAGGCCAGATCTCCTCTTTTTCCTCCTCCAACTCCTAGGCCCAAATTGGCTGCAGCTTTGTGGTCCTTCTGCAGGACCTAGGCACATGTGATTGCAGGAGAAGTCTAGCCCGAATCCCCATCTTTGGCTCTGCTTTTCGGGTCCCTGATCTAGATATTATTATTATTATTATTAATTTAATTAATTTATTTTTGGCTGCCTTTTGTCTTCACTGCTGCGCACAGGCTTTCTCTAGTTGTGACGAGCGGGGGCTACTCTTCGTTGCAGTGTGCGGGCTTCTCATTGCGGTGGCTTCACTTGTGGAACACTGGCTCTAGGTGCACGGGCTTCAGTAGCTGTGACTCGGGGGCTCTAGAGCGCAGGCTCAGTAGTTGTGGTGCACGGGCTTAGTTGCTCTGTGGCATGTGGGATCTTCCCGGACCAGGGCTCGAACCCATGTCCCCTGCATTGGCAGGTGGATTCTTAACCACTGCGCCACCAGGGAAGTCCCCCTGATCTAGATATTATTGAACAAGACTGGCACTTCGGTTCGGCACTTCGGTTCTGTCTTACTACAAAGCCTGGAGGGTGCCTCCACACCCCACTGCATCCTCCCTTGGCGTTTGTGTTACAATTCATGCTCATCTGTGTTGATTTTCCTATACCTTCCTCCAGAGTTAGCAATGAATAGGAATTGTTTGTTTGTCTAAAAGCAGAGTGGAAGCTAACTGCTTTAGACTGTGAAGCAGTGTAATGGACGCTGCGCCTGTTACATTACACTTTATGGTTCTATAGCAATTACACTGAATTTTATGGTGTCATAACATATTACATTTTATGGCTTAATATCAGCTTTAATACAAGACACCATGGCCCAGAATTTTAACGAGGGGAGGCTGCTGGTGCGACGGCAGTGGGCTTTCCGCATGACTACGTGCCTTCCAGCAGGAGGCCCGGGGAAGGTGAAGCTGGACCACATTCCCCTCCAGTCTCCATAGCACCCCACATCGTGTGTCCCCTCAGTCAAGCCTGGCTTTCTTGCTAGGGGTCCTTGTGCAGACTAGTTGAATAGATGCCGCTCTGGGCTTCTCTCCTTCGTCCCCATTTTCTTCTCTGCATGACAGATAGGATGATCTTGAGCTGGCTGGAGAGTACAAGACTTAACTGAGCCACTCACCTGGACTGGAAGATAGGGAAAGAGGCTTTGCCCGGGGCTCCTGCCTGCCTGTGCTCAGGAAATTGGTGGCAGATGTTGACAAATACGTTGAGTAAAAAGCCTTGGAAATCTTAGCACTGATAGAGAAGTGTTATAGGGGGATGAAAACTGCTCTGGGTTAGGCATCAGGTTCCAGGTCTGACTCTGCCACTGACTTGCTATGCAACCTTCTCTGGGCCTCGGTTTCATGAACTGTAAAACTAGGAGGCTGGGAAAGATGTCCTCAGATACTGTCAGGAGTTAGCAGATCTCAGTGCTGGCCAATGAGCCGTGAGGGGAAATCTGCAGGAGACTTTGGGAAAAGCTTCCCCACTCTTAAGAAGAAGGCCAGTTCCTCTGGATGTGACCATTTCTAAACAGAACACCAGGAACTGCTGTATTTATGCAACACGTATGGTGGGCCATTTTACAGATAAGGAAACTGAGATTCAGAGTAGCGAATGTCCTTTCCCAGCGTCACAGGGGTAGCAAAGCAAAAAGAGCAGAGATGGGATTGGAAGCCGGGTCTCTCTGACTGCAAAACTAGTGTCCTTAAAGTCCTCCTCTATACGGTCTCTGTGTTAAAAAAAAAAAAAAAAAAACTAATCCAGATGAGTCCCCTTCCTCTCACTGATCCATATTCATGCTGCTCAGAACCAAGTAATTGGAGCTGCCAAAGTGTGCCGAGAAGCCATCCTAACGAGCTTGCTCAGCTACTCTTTTGAAACCGCATCCCCTGATGGGCTGTGGGGCCTCTTCTGTCAATATTGACGCCTGTCTGAGACTCTTGGAACCTGCCATGAAGGGGGGAGGAGCTGCTGCTGAAAGTTAAAGAGAGAAAGGAAAAGAAAAGAATACAGATCCCCTTAACAACACTCCCGCTTGGCATTGCAGACCCAGCAGACCCCTGTGCATCTGGAGAAACTGGGGAAGAAGAGTCTAGATCAGATGCCAGCTGACCTGCAAGGTATGTGCCAGAGCTCCTCACCCAGTCTGTTCGCCTGCCTGTTCGGCAGCACTGAGACCCTCTGGGGAAATCTGCTCTGGACAGCGGATAATGCTCCCTGGGGAGCTGAGATGTTAAGTTCTGCCGAGCCTGCAGCCTCTGCAGGGGCAAAGTCATGTTTCTGGGGCGTGAGAAATCATGCGTTTGGAAGAGGGCTTTTCAAGAAGGATGGTGTGGCCGTGCAGTCCGTCCTAGGTTTGAACCCTATAATAAGCGAGTTATCCTCCCTGGCAAATGGGATTTATTCACTCAACCAATATCCATGCATCTGGAGACCAGGACAGTCCAAGGCCATGAGGATATAAGTAAAATGCCAAGCACAGAGCCTGAGCCTGGCATTTAGTATGTCCTCAAGAAATGCAGAAGCTCCAGATGGATCAGGCAGGGGGTCACCACCCTATGGTTGCCTTATCCACGGGGATAGAGACATGGCTGTGTAAGAAGGGCTTTGGAGGGACTTCCCTGGCAGACCAGCGGTTAAGACTCTGCACTCCCGATGTGAGGGGCACAGGTTCAATCCCTGGTTAGGGAACTAAGATCCCACGTATCACACCACTTGGCCAAAAAAAAAGAAGAGCTTTGGAGACAGCTTGTTCTCCAGCCCTGCCACCGACACTGTCACACAACCTTGGACAATTATTCCATGTGATGGTTCCTTTTATGTGTCAACTTGACTGGGCCACTGGGTGGCCAGACATTTTGCCAAACGCCATTCCAGGTGTGTCTGTGAGGGTATTTCTGGATGAGATTCGCCTCGAATCAGTAGACTGCATTTCAGGAGATTGCCCTCCCTGGCGCGGGTGGGCCTCTGGGTGGTCAGGCTGTTTAAGATGGCCGTCCTCTTGCTTCCCGGCCATCCCCTGCTTGACCAGCCTCTGCTTCACTCACATGACTATCCAATCCTCTTCATTGTAGGGCTTAGTCAGTAATTGCCTACATGCTTGCCCCCTGCCCCAGCCGCTGGTTTCCCTGGTAACTGACGAGCCAACCTGATGCCAATTCCCCATATAAATGGTAGCCTCCTCCCCCGCCTAGCAAACGTTGTTCCCACATCCTGCTTGCTGTCTGCTGTACATGGAGGGGATGTCGTTCCCGGACCCTTCGTTTCAGATGCGTAAGATCCCCTGTCATTAAGTATTGATGTCTCTGTCTGCTGTCTGCTGTCTCCAGGCTCTATCTGTGGTCTCGAAGCTGGACTTGCAGGCCTGCGGGGTGCAGTCCAATATTTGGCCAGCCAGGAGGCCAAGGAAACCCCCGTGAACACCCAAGAGGTCAGGAAATAAGGATGGGGAATGGAAAGTTGCAGGGTGACCCCAAGGTGGCCATCCGCTAGCACGTGCATGGAGCCTTGTGGCAGCTGACCACCATGGGAAGTGTCTTTTTCTTCCATTATATTGAGGGTATCCTGTTCACCTTGGAGTCTCCTTCTAGTTTAAAAGGAGCAGCCCCACGCTTATGGCTCCTGACTGCCTGGGGATGGCTGGTGAACGCTGACAGGGCGCAAGGACCTGGATCATCTATTACATACTTGCATATTTTCTGGTCCGGGAAGACAAGACTACCCCTGACCCACCACCGCTACACCATGAGAGACACAGACTTTAGGGATATTAACTCAGGGAAAGGCTTGTGAATTGGAAGTGGCCAATTATCCAAAATGTGGTAATGGCCAAATAACAAGAGAACCCTTGGGCTTCTGGTCCGGCTATGGAAGGACACAGAGCAGCAGTATAATGGGATGGGACCACAGCTCCATGCCGTCTACAGTGCGTTACAACAGGTGGGAGACATCTCAAAAGGCCAACCCGAGTCATCAAGCACCACAGAAAGACCACTACTTGGGGGGCCATCTAGAGCAGCTGTGCACAAAATAAGGACCCCCATGGACGTCAACATCGACCAAGGACCATGAAGTCCAGGAGTGGGCTGATAAAAATGACATCCGCTGGCATCTCCACCAGCCTTACAACCTCACCGCTGCCGGGCTAACAGATAAGATAAACGGAGTACTTAACGATTGAGGCAGGAAACCCGTGCTCTCAACATGTGGGCCAGGAGGCTGACTCAAGCCCTATGAACTGTGACTGAACATCTCAGGAGCATCGTCCCAGTGTCTATGCCATATTAACCCAGAGGCAACTAGTCAACACAATCTGAGTTCAACTCTTGACCACCAAAGGACCCAAAGGTTGCCAACTGTCAGGACAATAACCCACTTTTGCCTACAGGACCTACCCGCAGAGGGACACATTATAAATGGCGTAGGACTGGCAGGTAAGACCCTGCTGGTTTGGGTTTGCTGCCTAGTGGGGAATAAGCTTAGAAAGGGACTTACAGATCTCACCTGTTGTCTACCTGGCCCCACCTAAGACTACTTAGGTAATTAATCCGGCCCCTACTGGAGAAAGGCACCATTATACCTCCCCTCCAGTATTCGGCACCAGCTCTGGGGATTGCCAGTGGACAGGTGACGCGACACTGCAGGCCAGTACAGAAATCGCAGGCGGGGGCGGTATGATCTCAGAGCGCTGTTACTGCTGTATTCTGCCTAAAGGTCATGACCTCCCCTGTATCGTGCCTGTTAAACATGTTACATTTCCTCCGAGTCTGAGTGGAGGGAGTCTGCTCTCGGGGGTCGGGGCCGTGGCGGTCTCACTATGAAATGAATCTGACTGCTGTGTCTGCAGCGAGATGCTGTCGTTATCCTCTGGATGTGCATGAAAAATTGACCCGATAAACACCTGGCTCCAAAGTTTACCCACCTCTGGGCGAATTTTACTCTCTTTAGCATACTAGGTATATTTACTCTTTTTTTTTTTAAATAAATTTATTTTTGCGCTGGGTCTTCATTGCTGCGCACGGGCTTTTCTCTAGTTGCGGTGAGCGGGGGTATGCTTCATTGCGGTGCACGTGCTTCTCACTGCGGTGGCTTCTCTTGTTGAGGAGCACGGGCTTTGGTACACAGGCTTTAGTAGTTGTGGCTCGCAGGCTCTAGGCTTGCGGGCTTCAGTAGTTGTGACATGTGGGCTCAGTAGTTGCGGCTTGCAGGCTCTAGGCACGTGGGCTTCAGTAGTTGTGGCATGTGGGCTCAGTAGTTGTAGCTCACGGGCCCTAGAGCGCAGGCTCAGTAGTTGTGGCGCACGGGCTTTGTTGCTGCGCGGCATGTGGGATCTTCCTGGACCAGGGCTCAAACCCATGTCCCCTGCATTGGCAGGTGGGTTCTTAACCACTGCGCCACCAGGGAAGTCCCGGTACCTTTACTCTTGATGCTCGTTAGCTGCTGTTACTTGTTATCGCATGTGTGATGTTCGGTTGCAGTGCACCTCTATCTACCTGACCTCAGGGCAGCCGTGGAAGAGAGGTGGACCTAGACTGTACGGGTCGTGCAGGGTGTGTGGAGGTGGAGTGTGAGGTCAGGCCACTCAGGATGGCTGTTCTCTTGCCCTCTGTGCACTCCCTGCATGTCTAGCCCCGGGTCCACTCACATGATAGGTGTGATGAGTAGCTGCCTGCGTGCTTGCCCCCTGCCCCAGCCACTGGTTTCCCTCATAACTGATAAGCCAACCTGGCATCAAGTCCCCCTTTAAATGGTAGCCTCCTTCTCCCCTGAGAAGTGAAGTTTGCTGCCATGTTGTGTCTGCCGTACACAGTAAGGTGTTGGTCCAGCACCTTGTGCTTCAGACGTGTAAGATTCCCTGTCCAATAACGGCTGGCGTCTCTGGGCTCTTTCTTTGGTCTTGAGGCTGGACAGCTACAAAGCTTGCAGGCCTGGGGGGTGCAGCCCAACAGCAGCCTCCTTCAATCCATTGAACACCTGGATAGAATAAAAGGCTGAGGAAGAGGGATCTTCTCTTGCCGAACGGTTAGAGGAGAGATACTGGTCTCTTCCAGCCTTCAAACTTGGATTGAAATACTGGCTCCTGGGTCTCAAGTGTCAACAGTTTTGTGGCTGGTTACGTGTCACTGGCTAATCCTGGTTCTGAGACTTTCGGACTCACACAGGGACTATACGTTTGTTCTCCTGGGTTTCCAGCTTGCCAACTGCACATCTTGACTTTCCAGCCTCTGTAATTGTGTGAGTCAATTCCATATGATATCTGTATCTCCTGTTGCTGGGGGAGGGAGGGATGGGGAGTTTGGGATTAGTAGATGCAAACTATTATATAGAGAATGGATAAACAGCAAGGTCCTACTGTAGAGCACAGGGAAAACTATATTCAGTATCCTGTGAGAAACCGTAGTGAAAAAGAACATGGAAGAGAATGTATATGTATAACTGAGTCACTTTATACAGTAGAAATTAACACAACATTGTAAATCAATTAAACTTCAATAACTTTTTTGTAAAAAAGAATACACGGCTTCCCTGGTGGCGCAGTGGTTGAGAGTCCGCCTGCCGATGCAGGGGACACGGGTTCGTGCCCCGGTCCGGGAAGATCCCACATGCCACGGAGTGGCTGGGCCTGTGAGCCATGGCCGTGGAGCCTGTGCTCTGCCACGGGAGAGGCCACAGCAGTGAGAGGCCCGCGTATTGCAAAAAAAAAAAAAAAAAAGAATACAAAGGTTCTTACCTATTACACTATGAAATGGGTAAGAACAGGGATCTGGGGCCTCAAAGGAATACACGACCCAGTCTTTAAGAGTAGATTTTTAATAGGAAGAGAGTAGTAGTAGTATGGATGAGTAGTTGATACCAGAGGAGGGTATGGAAAGTGTTTGAAGAAGGAACAGAATATGCAGAGGCCAAGAGGCCAAATAGTCTGTGGCTTTATTGGAGCCTTGAACGTGGCTCTAACGCCAGATCACAGGGCCCTTGTGCGTCACATGACTACCTTGGTCTTTATCTTGAAGGCAGTGAGGAACCACTGAAGATGCTTTTTGTTTGTTTTTTGTTTTTTTTTGCGGTACGTGGGCCTCTCACTGTTGTGGCCTCTCCCGTTGCGGAGCACACGCTCCGGACGTGCATGGCTCACGGGCCCAGCCACTCCGCGGCATGTGGGATTTTCCCAGACCGGGGCACGAACCCGCGTCCCTTGCTTCGGCAGGCGGACTCTCAACCACTGCGCCACCAGGGAAGCCCCCACTGAAGATTCTTCAGCGCAGCAGGGACTTGGATCTATGGGACTTTTAACAATTCACTTTGACCTCCCTATCAATCTCCTTACGACGAATATCAAATAGCTCCACCCACCTCACTGCTCTTTTGTGAAGATCAGATCAAGTTTTGTATCTTAAAGTGCTTTGTGAATCACTGAGTGCTTGCAATGGATGGCAGGGTCACCACCCATAAGTCAGTCCTATTATGTCCACTTTAAGGCTTTTGTGTTCCTAGCAGTTTCTCCAACCAAGGCTGCAAGTCAGATAAGATACAGGATAAGAACTGATTTGGCAAACCCTGGAACTTTTGACTAGAGGTAGAGATGTGTTAGGTGTCTCCCTGGTATCTGTGTTAATTGGGGTCTTACAAGAAACAGATGCTAAAATGGGGTTAAACGTGCAAGAGATTCATTAGGGGAAATGCTTGTGAGGAGGGTGGAGAGGGAGCTGGCACCTTGACACAGGTGAAGGGTAGAGAGGAGGAAAGAAGGGCGAATGAAAGCGTGTTAGACTTAATGCATAAGCCATTCAGCAAGACCACTAGGGAGTCCTTGAGCCATCGTGACTTGTCAGGAGAGTCTTGTGTCTCCCAGGAAAGGGTCTGCCTTTGTATTCCTTCTGCACTCACCTGCTGGCTGGGAGCAGCCCGAGGGAAGTGTACAGCCTCTGCACAAACACGGTGATGGATTTCAGAGCATGGCAGTTGAGGCCCTCGACTCATCATGCTACCTGCACACAGAGATCCAAGAGGCGCATTCTTGCGGTCACCACAATATCCACTACGCTTCTTGTGACTGCAGCCCTGAATTGTTTTAAGAAATGGGATCCTTTCCTGCTCTCACTTCTCATGACTCAGGCCTGAGACAATCGGAGCATCATGGTTCACTGGCTGTAGTGATTGGTTGCCCACATGCATTCATGGGCACGTGAACTGGGCTGGTCCAGCTAGAGTACATTTCAGAGTTTTGTGAGGACCTTTAGGGAAGAGGTGATGTTTTCTTGGCTCTGGATCTGAATATAGAAGGATGGAGTCCCGGAGCCATGGCAGCCCTGTTGACCAAGTGAGACAAGCCTCTCTCTGGGAGAGACAAGTTGCACAAAGAAGATACCATTTAAGTTTTTTTTTTTTCAGACATGCTTGGAGCCAGAATTATTTTCTTGACAGTTCAATTCTTAAAAATCTGTGTATTCACTTTTCTTAATAGCTTTACTGAGGTATGATATGCAACAGACAGCACATATTTAAAGAGTACAGGTTGATGCTTTGATATATTTATACCCGTGAAATCATTCCCATAGTCAAGAACATACCCATCACCCCCCAAGTTTCTTCCTGTCTCACTTAATCTTTCCCTCCCACATCATGCCTTGGGCAATCACTGATTGCTTTCTAAGTTTTCTTTTTCTAGATTTTTATACAATTTTCGTCTCCCTGGTTCTACTCGGCAGAGTTATTTTGAGATTCATCTCCACTAGGTGCCCCAGCAGTTCATTCGTTCCTATTGAGTAGTGCTTCGTCATATGTATATACCAGCTTATCCATTCACCTGTCAATGGACATCTGGGTTGTTTCCAGTTTGGGTCTATTACAAATAAGGCTGTTATGAGCATTGGGTGCAAATCTTTACATGGACATAAGCTTTCATTTCTCTTAGATAAATAGCTAGGTGTGTAATAGCTGAATCATATCATAGGTATAATTTACTTTTTAAGAAAATTTACTTTTTAAGAAAAGTACAACTATTTTGGAAGTCAGTTTGTCAATATTACATTCCCAACAGCAGCATTTAGGAGTTGCAGTTTCTCCAGTCTTTGCCAAGACGTGTCAAGGTCTGCCCTTTGAATTTTAGCCATTCTGATAGGTGTTCAGTGGTATCCTATTGTTTTTTTAGTTTGCATTTTTCTAATGAGTAATGACTAAATAAGCCAAGCTTTTTTTGATGTGCTGATTTGCCATCTCTATAGCTTCTTTGGTGAATTGTCTATTCAAACAGTTCGCCCACTTTTAAATTGGATTTTTTCCCTTACTGTAGAGTTTTGAGAGTTTTTATATTTTCTGAATACAAATCCTTTATTAAATATATGACTTGGAAATAATGTCTTCCGGTCTATTAGTGGCACCTCTATTTTTTTATTGTATTTCATTGAAGTAGAGTTGATTTACAGTGTTGTGTTAATTTCTACTGTACAGCAAAGTGATTCAGTTACACATATAAATACATTCTTTTTCATATTCTTTTCCATTATGGTTTATCACAGGATGTTGACTATAATTCCCTGTGCTCTACAGTAGGACCTTGTTGCTTTATCCATTCTCTGTATAATAGTTTGCATCGGCTAATCGCAAACTCCCAATCCATCCCTCTCCCACCCACCCGCCCCCTTGGCAACCACAAGTCTGTTCTCTATGTCTGTGAGTCTTTCTGTTTTGTAGATAACACAAATGAGAGACTCATTTGTGTCATATTTTAGATTCCACATGTGATATCGTGATATTTGTCTTCTCTGTCTGACTTACTTCACTTAGTATGATAATCTCTAGGTCCATCCATGTTGCCGCAAATGGCATTATTTCATTCTTTTTTATGGCTAAGTAGTATTCTATTATATATATGTTGTTTCCATGTCTTAGTTATTGAGAATAGTGCTGCAATGAACATCGGGGTGCATGTATCTTTTCGAATTACAGTTTTCTCCAGATATGTGTGGCATCTCTTTTCATTCTCTTAAAAGTGCCTTTTGTACCCACCAAGGTCATGTGACTTTTCTGTTCTGTTAAACTTCATTGTAATAAAATGAGAGAGGAAAAAAGTGCCTTCGAAGAACATGTAACGGACTGGGTGTTTTCCTCCCCAACCCCAAAGTTCATATGTTGAAACTCTAACTCCCAGAGTGATGGTATTTGGAGGTGGGGCCTTTAAAGGTAATTGGGTCACGAGGGCAGAGCCCTCATAAGTGGGATCAGTGCCCTTAAAAAGAGACCCCATAGAGCTCCCCATCCCTTCCATTCTGTGAGAATACAGCGAGAAGTTGTGGGCTATGAACCAGAAAGCTTGTCCTCAACAGACAGCAAATCTGTTGGCATCTTGATCTTGTATGGCTCAGCCTCTAGGACTGTAAGAAGTTTCTGCGGTTTATAAGCCACCCAGTCTGTGGTATTTAGTCTGTTGGGGCTGCTTTAACTAAGAGCAGAAGATCTTAATTTTGATGAAGCCTGATTTGTCTTTATATAGATGGTACTTCTGGTGTCATATCTAAGAAATTTTTGCTTAAAGCAGGGTCACAAAAGTGTTCTCTCCTGTTTTCGTCTAGAACCGTTTCTCCACCTTTGTACTAATATGTTGGTCCAGACACCCAGCACCGTCATCTCTACTCCTTGCAGAAGATTCCCCAGCCTTGGGTAGTTTGCTCACATGCATGGGCTGATCAGAACTCCACGGTTTCTGAAGTTCTCTCTGAATAGCACCCTTCTGCACGATTCTGACTTGGGAACTCTAGCCACCATGGGTTCCCCAGACTCTCAGCAATGTCTTCTCATTTCAGGGAGTCCAACAGGCCCCCTCTCTATGCTGCACCCTGGAAATCCTCTCATGGAGGAATGCAAACCTAGGGCTGACTTTTTGTTTCTTGCCTCTCAGGGATCACTGTCCTTTGTTTCCTGAGTGCCAGTAGCTTGAAAATCATTGTAGCATATATTACACCAAATTTTTGGTTGTTTCAGGCAGAAGGATATTCCCATTCCCACTACTCCATCCTCGCCTACAGCTAAAGATTGTCCAATTATTGAACTCATTTCTGGTTTCTGTTGGAGTTCCATCATTTGTTAACTAAACAATTACAGTGCTTTTTCTTATGTGGCTTGTCAGATCTGGGAAAAATTGAGCCAGAGCACCTTATATAGGTCTGGATAAAAGGCCAGGGAATGGTGAGAGGTGGTAGTCATTCTTGTTAATTATATATTACTATATATATATTATACGTAGTAATGCATCAAATCTTACTACTACAGGGTAGTAATAGGAACCCAGGGCTGAGAGGAAAGGTCTTAAACCTGCTTTAATTCCCAGATATTCCCACTCCATTTCCTGCTATAATTCACAGGTATTCCTTTTGGAAACAACTTTTGTTTTCTGAACAGAAAAATTAATGCACTATCACTGGAGAAAAAATTTGGAACAGAAGAAGCTCAGCAAGTATAAAAATGACCCTGATTCTCATTTTCTCAGAGGACCATATAACCTTCCAGTCTTTTTTTTTTTTCCATGAAGTCATAGCCATATACTTTTTTTCCCATAAAACTTAGATCATACCATTTGGTATTCTATTTGGTTTCTTTAACAACATGGTATCATTTTTCCTCATTCAATATATATTCTTCTCTAATATACTTTTAAATGACTTCAGAATATTATTGCATTCTTAGGATATGCCATTAGTTGATATAATTCTTTGTCATTGGACAATTAGATTTTTCAAATATTTATTTATTTTTGGCTGCATCGGGTCTTAGTTGCGGCACATGGGCTCTTTTGTTGTGGTGCGGGCTCCAGAGTGCACAGGCTCAGTAGTTGCAGCACATGGGCTCTCTAGTTGTGTCACATAGGCTCAGTAGTTGTGGCGCACGGGCTTAGTTGCCCCCTGGCATGTGGGATCTTAGTTCCCCGACCAGGGGTTGAACGTGCGTCCCCTGCATTGGAAGGCGGATTCTTCACTGGACTACCAGGGAAGTCCCAGGGAAAACCATTTCTAATTTCATCACGGGAACGCAGAACCCCCTGAGCAACAGATCCAAGCCAGGGGCCCTCCCATCTTTCAGTCTATAACCTCCCAAGAGTGGATCTGTCCTTTCCTCTCTCTGAAACCCACTCCTGAGTAGAGAAAGACAGAAGAAAATGAGACAGATGGAGAACTCATTAAAACAATCAATTATTTCAATGCATTTGGACATGACAGAAGTACACCAGGGCGTGTGGGTTTTTAATAAGGCCCGTGCCGGGCGAGCAGCCTCGGGACCGACTGGCAAAGAATTAGATGTTACTTTCTAGAAGGCACCTACTGTGATAATGTTACCTGCCGTTTGCGCTGTGGCAGAAAATAGACACGGAATCAGAGAACGTTAAATCTGAGATAATGGGTTTTTTAATTGTTTTCAAATTTTGGATGAGCATTTTAATTGAAGTGGTTGGTAGGTTAATATAACTTTTCTATTTGATTATCTGGTAAGGAGAGGGGGAAATGAAAAGTGGGGGAAATTGAGGTAGTCTTTTAAAGAAGAAAACACTCAGAATACATATCATGATAAATTCCATTTCTGTACAGTCGTTTTCATTAGACGGCAGAGTCAAGATGATTTCTGTACATAATTAATGCCAAGATCAGAGAAGTGCTGACAGCCTGAGGTTCTAAGTTAACCCTCTGCATGCTGAGGAGGGGAAATCTTCATTCTTTCACTGAACTGTTCGCCCATTGAAGCTGAAGAGCCCGCCTGTGACGTTGGGCTTTACTTATTCCACCTCTTTGAGCCTCAATGTATCTTCTATAAAATGGTAATTATAGTAAATGGTAATAATAGCATGCACCATCTGGGTTTTTTTATTTTTTGTTTTGAACGTATATGGAGATTAAGCCCTTAGCATGGTTCCTGGAATGTGGCAAGTACTCAGTAGACATTGGCTGTTGGTATTAACAGGAACCTGCCTGTCTCTGCATAAAGTTTCTAACTATTTTCAAGGTCCTGTGGGGAAAAGAAGTTTTCAAAGGCGTGGTTCTCCCCTCGGAGAACTTACAGTCTGTGGAGATAATAGATCAGGATCCCCAAATTGCCAGGTAGCTCCAGTCTGGTCAGTGGACAGATGGTTGGTGACCTTTCCCCTAGTTTGCCAGGATTTCAAATATTCTATTGTATCATCAAAACTTGCCCACCTCTTCCCTACCCCATCATGAATCTCGATTTTCTTTTTCTTTTGTCTTGAGAAAAACGATCCATTTCATCACCTAGAAAAGTATTAAACGTGTTGGACTTCACCCACAGGCATTGAAGTTGAAGAGCCGGTTTTGCCCTTGTTTGGAAAAGTGAAGTTGCCAAGTCTATAGCCACCATGGAAGGTTTTAGGTTCCTGCATTTGGGGAAACTTTCTCTGGCAGGGCTTAAGGGTGCAGGTGATTTGAGGAGCTCTGTCTACTACTCTTTTGGGGGCAGAGTGTCCTGATCCAGATACATACGAGCTTCCTGCCTCCCCTAAAACTGATGCTGCCAACAAAGGGGCCTTGGGGCAGAATTCTCCAGTTTGTTTCTGTCCTCAAATTCCTTTGCCAACCCAGCAACAGTAAGGGTCATTTATGGAGTGTTTACCCTGTGTCAAACACTGGTGTGTCGGTGCTAAAGGGACCTGAGGGTGTGTGGGTCACCCAGCTGGTCACTGGTGAGAGTGGGATTTGAACCCTGGTTTGCGTGACACGACAGCACTGCTTTTCTGGTGTTGCTGACATCAGTGAGGTGGGGAGTCAACCCCATCTGTGGTCCCATCCGTTCCTCTTAAGGAGTAAGTAGTCCAGAATTCTCTCCCAATACCCAGAATGAAGTGAACTGATCTCCGACTGCTCCATCTCCCACAAGAGACAGTGCGCTTCTTGGCTTGATTTTTATTAGGTGCTTAATCAGGGTCTATTGAGTGACTGAATAAAGGGCTACTACATATGCAGCCACAGTATGTCCAGGATTTTAAATACAAAGATTGTTTTGAATACTCTGCTCCATTATCCAGTCATACAGTGCCATTCTGGATTTGGGGGGACACGGGCAGTATGGGGCAGGGGTCTTGATATTGCAAAAGAAGAGGAAATACTAGGAGACTTGAATGCAAGCGATGGCCTTGGGCAAATCGCTTAACCTCCCAGAGCCTCCAGTGATTCATCTGGAAAACGGGACAATAACATCTACATTGAGCTGGCACACACCGCTTTCTTCAACACGCACACATTCCCTCTCCCCCTCCCCCTCCCCCTCTCCTTCCTTCTCTCTCTCTCTCTCTCTCAGGGCTGTCCTCTGGAATCTGTTTTGTTTGCACCCAAGGAAGCAGGGGGAGGTTCACTGGGGATACAGAGGGAAAATAGGGCCAGGGATCTGGTCCCCAACTGAGCCCAAGTCCTCTGGCAAGAGGAAGTGAGGGCCAGAAGCTGACAGAAGCATCGATGAAGTCTTCATGCCCGGGGGCACACAAGCAAACCGGTGTGAGGCCTTGGCCTGTCTCCTCACCACTGCATGGCCCGTGGTCCCATCCTGCATCCCCAAGGCCGGAAGATCTGGGGACACAGGGAGGTGATTCCCTGGCATGGACATTGTGTCCTAATGAGCACAGTGGTGATGGCGCCACCACTCCAAGGGGTGCAGTGATAAGGACATGTGAAACCCGAGCAAGGGAACAGCCTCATGCCAGGTGGTCAATGCATCTGTCTTGGGGGCTTCTGGGCACAGGTGAGAGAACACGTGGGTGGGACGAGACAGGGTGTTGGAAGTATCCTACATAAGTAGGCTTGGCCTCGGGAAAGCTCAAGTTGGTTATAGAATCCCAGCCCTTCTCACCAGCCCCGCTGCTACTGTCTGGTCCGAGCCACCATCATCTGTCACCCAGATCCTTGCAGTAGCCTCCTAACTGGTCCCCTGCTTCCTCCCCTGCCTCCCACAGACTCTTCTCAACACAGCAGCCAGAGTTGTTGTTGAAACCCAAGTCAGATGAAATTACTTCCCTGCTTGATATTCTCTAATGGATCACCGTTTCACTCGGATGAAAAGCTAAAATCCTTACAATGCCATGAGGCTCACGTGATCCAACACCTGTGCCTGTTCTGCCCCCACCTCCCACCACTGTCTGCCTAACTCCCTATGCTCCTGGATGCTGGCTTCCTTTCTACTCCCCAAAGATGCCAGACACGCTCTCACCTCAGGGCCTTTGCACTTGCTGCTCTCTTTCTGTTATACTCTATCCAAAATATGCACATGGCTCACTTTTTCACCTTTGATACTGTGGTTTATAATAAAGAATACATATTTGGTCTTTCTATTTCCAACACAGCTAAAAACCCTCAGAATTTAAGTGATGAAATCAACAAAGGTGTCTTTTGTTACGTTAAGGAGGTGGCTTGAACCCCACCTACGGATGGGAGCTGGTTGCTGGGAAAAACCAATCCTGTAATTAGAGGGTTGAAACTTTCAGTCCTGCCTCTCAGCCTCAGGGAGAGTTGCTGGAGGTTGAATCAATTGCCAACAGCCAGTGAGTCCTGCAATTATTCCTATGTAATGAAGCCTCCAGAAAAACCCAAAAGGACGGGGTTCAGAGAGCTTCCAGGTTGGAGAACACACGGGGATGCCGGGAGGGCGGTGCAGCCGGAGAGGGCGTGGATACTCCGCGCCCTGAGTGTCTCTTCCACCTGGAGGTTCCTGAGTTACGTCCTTTCATAATAAACCAGTGATCTAGTAAGTAACATGCTTCTGAGTTCTGTGAGCCGCTCTAGCAAATACGTCGAACCGGAGGAGGAAGGTGTGGGAACCTTTGATTAACAGTCCGCTGGTCACAGGCGCAGGCAGCAGCCCAGGCTTTTGGCTGGCATCTGAAGTGGGGTTGGGGGTCTTGTAGGCCTGAACCCTGCAGTTCCAACCCTGTGGAATCTGATGCTATTTCCCAGGCCTTGAGTCAGCAGACACCCTGCTGACGTCTGAGAACCGCTTAGTGTGGTACGGGAAGCCCCTCCACTCACCCACCCACCTCTGCTGGAATCAACACAGGAAATTTTAACCAATGACCTTTTTCAGGTCATCGCTTAAATGTCTCCTTTTCAGAAAGGCTTTTCCTGACCACTCGTCTTAAAATTCAACCTCACCCTACCCCTACACGCGCCACCTCCACCCCAGGCTCTATTTCCCTCACAGCATCCCTCACCACCTGACTACTAGATGTAATTGTCTGGCATTGTTGGCCGACCCTCAGCCCAGGAGAACGACAGCTCCATGAGGGCAGGGAGTGTGGTCTGCCGGTCTGTCTGCTTTTCTGCCGTATCCCCGGTGCCTGGAACAGTGCCTGCCATACGCTAGGTGCTCGGTGAACGTTTGTCGAGTGAATGAGTGAATGTATGCGTGAATACGGAAAGCGTGACCTTTTCATCACCCACAGGTGGATGAGGCCTGACACACATGAGCTAATGGCATCATGAGCATTAACTGAGCTCAGGTGTGTAAAGTGCCCACAGCGTACAGTAGGCACTCAATTCACAGCAGCCATTATTATTGTTGCCATTGTTGTTGCCGTCAGTCTTCTCAGCTCTAAACCTCTCTTCCTCCCTCTCTGATCGCTCGCAGTTTTTGCCCCGTATTCCCAGCCTCTCCTTAGCCGCTGGGTTGGTTCCCACTGGGTCTCCTCTCCTTGTTTATCATTTCCTATCTGCCCCTCGATTGTCCTGTCTTCCTGCTTGTCAGGGGAGCAGTGAAATCCGGCAGGCGTCTGGGACCTCATTCTGTCTCTCCACGGAGTCAGTCTCACTTCCTGGAAAAGCAAATCATCATGAACTGCTTCCTCCCTGGACCAAAAACCAAAAGCATCCTTGACAACAATGTACCAGTTCTGGCTGCCGACAGACCTTTTCAGATGGGACGAGCTTCCAATCAATTCTCATTTCTTCCGGGTGAGAGAGAGAAGCTGTTGGGTGACCCAGCGGGCCCGTGAACCTCCCACCAGAAATCACTTCGGCTTCTACTTTTCTGCTTAGCTGAGCTGCCAGCTTCTCTGCAAATTCAGCTCTTTCTCCAAATGATTCGCAGAAACAAACGCTCCTCAAAGGCAGAGGAAGGTCTACCCCTGTGAGCTGGCATCCGGTGCCAGAGTGGCATTCACTAAAGTGAAAACAAGAAAGTAATGATGGTAATAATAATAACAATAAATCCTTATAAGCACTAACCAGGTGCCAGGCCCTAGACAGATATGGTAGCTTATTTAACCCTTACCACAACCCTGTCTGGTAGATACTTGCCCACTTTCTGGAGGAGGAAAACGAGGCACAGAAAGGTTAAGTAACTTGCCCAAGTTCACACCGCTGGTGAGTGGAGAAGCCAGGATTTCAACTCAGGCCATCTGGCTCCAATTATTGAATAGATACCACCTGGCCAGACACTGCTGGGTGCTGGGAATATAGAAAAGGAACAACAGAAAACACAGCCCCTGCCTTGATGGAGCTGAGGGGTCGATCAGGGGATGGGGGCACTGAACCATTAAATGTACAAATCAGTGTCTAGCTACAGGTTACAATGATACCAGGAAGGGAAAAGAGCATGACAATCCCTTTGGGCTTCCCCTTGATATATTTGCAATTTCACCAGGACCCACTTGTACATTTTAGACCCTGGAAGCCAAGTGGCTGTTGTTTCTTGGGTACCTGCTCTGTGCCAGGTACTAAACAGTATGATTTATGCCCAGACTCCCTTCAGTCATTACTGAGAGGGGACTATTTTCATTCCCTCTGACAGGTGGAGCAGTGAGACTCAAAGAGGTCAAGGGACTTGGTCAAGAGACTCACTTGAGGTCCTCTGACAGCGACAGGCAGAGCCGGGACTGAACGCAGTGAGTCCTACTCTATCTTCCATATGAAAGATCCGATTTCTCAACCTCAGCACCATTGACGTTTTCGGTCGGGTAATTGTTATGGGCTGTCCTGTGCGTTCTAGGATGTGGAACAGCATCCCTGGCCTCCACCCACTAGGTGCTGGTAGCGCCCCCTCCCTCCCCAGTCCTGACAACCAAAAATGCCTCTGGGCATTTCCCAGTGTCCCCTTTGGGAAGGTGGGAACCATTCCTATTTAAAAACCGCTGCTATAAACCTCCATCCCCACCCCGCAGACTGCGCCTTACTCACCTCTGACAACTAACACCAGGGGCTCAACTAAAGTTTGTTAAATGAGAGGATGGAATAAAGGAAGGGAGGAAGAAAGGGAAAGGAAGAGGAAGGAAGTCTGTAGATAAATCAACCCGAATTGATTTTGTAACTCAAATTCTATTTAAAGTACCTGGGGTGAGGGGAATTAGGGTTTCAAAGAAACTTGTGATAAGTTCTATGTGAAATGAACAGTCTTTCTGTGATATGATTCAATGTTACACATACAACCACGCACAGCCACAAGCACTCATGAGCACACACACACACACACAAAGTAAAAATGTCCTGCGGGTTTGGCTTTTCTACCTTAAGTTGACCTAGAGACCACCACCCAAAATGGGGTTAGCCAAGCAGTGCTTGTTTCCTCCCAGAGGGAATTCAATTACCCATCTGGCGAAACACCCCAGAGGCTCCTCCAAGCTTCTTCACGGCACAGTATTTATCAGCGATTGATTATTATTAGGACCAAGAGGGTCCCAGTTGGCCTGGGATAAGCTTCTTGCTGCCCACGTCCTCCCATCTCTAGCTCTGCCGGAAGTAGCTGGTAATACCGTAATCCCCTCAGCTCACAATGTCCCCAGACTTGGGAACAGCTTTTCCGTTTGTCCATTTCAATCAACAGAAGCACCGGTGTTTCTAGAGCAGATGTTTCCTGTTGGTACTTTCTGTGTCCTGAGCAGGTGGCCCTGTTAAAGCCTCTCAGTCAAGGCTTTTATTCCTGGATATGAGTGACGGGTGACAGGGAAGGGGGCTCTGACGTCAAATCCAGGCAGGACAGACTTTTCCAACCTAGCAGCTTCCACGTGCTTCCAAAGGAGACCAGGATGTGTCCTTGTATCTGGTGCCTGGTAAAGAGTGTAGCGTGTGAGAGTCGCACATGGAAGGGCCTCCAGCACTTATTAGTTGAGTGACTGTGAGATGATGGAAAACAGATGTATTGGGCTCTGCTCCCTGGTTCCTGGCACAGAGCTCCTGAAACCCTCATAATGTCCTAAGTGATAACACTGGGAACATCTTCTGTTCTAATGAGGCAACTCTGGGTGGGCACTGCTCACCCAAAAGACCAAGCTGTAATTAGAAGCTTGGAATTTTTGGCCCCCAGTCCCTTCTCCAGAGGAGAGGGGCTGGCAGTGGGGTTAATGGTCGATCATGCCTACGTGATGAAGCCAATACTATGGAAATTGGGGGCGCTTCAGGTTGGTGAACACACCCACGTAATGGAGCGACGCACCCAGCTCCACGGGGACAGAAGCTCCCGCGCTCAGGGCCCTCCAGACCTCGTCAACCTACATGTCTGTTCATCTCTGTCCTTTATCATATCCTTTAATAAGCTGGTAGATGTGTTTTCCTGAGTTCTGTGAGCTGCTCTAGCAAATTAGGGTCATGGGAACCTCCGATTAGTAGCCACGTCTGACAGAGGTTGTGAGTAATCTGGGGACCTACTACTTGGGATGGGACCAGTGGGTGGGACCGAGCCCTTAACCCATGGGATCGACTCTACTCCAGGTGGGTAGGGTTAGAATTGAGTTCAATTGTAGGACACCCAGTGGGTGTCATGGAGAATTGCTTGGTGTGGGGAAAAACCCACACACATTTGGTGACCAGAAGTGTCAGAAGTGAAGCGTCCTGTGTGAATAGTTGAGAATACACCCAGGAGGGAAAGAATAGTTTATTCTAATACAGTGGCTTTAGCTCTTGGAGTCACAGTGCCTTCCTTTGTAAAATAGAAATACTACTCTACCTACCTCATAGGGAGCTACATGTATTGTTGGCTAGTTTCAGGCTCTGTAGTAGTAGGTGAGTCATATATAAATGAATTGAAATCCTAGAAAAAGCAGTGTGACTGGGGAGGCGATAGTCACAGTGATTTGATATGTGACATAAAGAATTGAGTTGCTGACCTTAAACTGAGGTCAACTTGTTATATACAAGGGTGTGAGGCCAGGAATAAAAATAATGTGAACTTGCTTCTGTCTGGCTACTTCCTGTGAAATTGAAGGGAATTCGTATTTATCAGGACAATGCCAAGTTCAGTCTCATTTCCTTTATTATCTGATGTTTGGGCTCTTTGTTTTGACTGGGCACGGACAGGAAGTCACTGGCTCAGCATAATGGTCACGAGTTTTCTGATGTTTTGCTAAGAACAGAGCTGGTAGATACGTACGAATGGTAGTAGGAAAATTCTTCAGGTTTCTAGACAATGGTGTTGATGGTATAAGGTTTGAAACGCTGAATTTATGTCTCGTCCCACATGTCAGAATCCGTGTGTCATTTGGGCATGGCTCTTAACCTCTCCAGTCCACGATGTAACGGACACCGTAGTTTGTTTTTCCAGACCACCTCCCTCTTTCCCACCAAGAACACTCACTCACATTTTCCTGTGGGTACCTTCCCCCCACCGCCACCATCTTTAGCTCTGTTGTTTTTGGTGGAATTGATCCCACCCTCTGCTCTAGAGTGGGCCCTGATTGGCTCAAACCAGTAAGTGCTTGTATCCATCGTCCACTGTGATTGGTTGAGGGATGGGCACCTGATCTAAGTCACACCAATAAGATATGAGGAGAGGTTTTCTGACATTTCTGAGACAGACAAGTGCTCTGCCCTCCATGAGACCTGCCACAAGAACTCCTCTGTTTCCCTTTTGGGCTTTGTAATGTGAGGATATGGGAATAGGAGGCCACTATGGGTCAACCTGAGGATGAAGCGAACAAAGCAGCAGAGAGAATCATCCAGAAACAAAGCCAGAAACTTAATGACAAGCACGGACCCCTGGATCAAACATTTCCTGAATCAGAACATTCCGGGGCAATTCAGTTATGTGAGCCAGCAATCTTACCACCCCCCATTTTCTTTTTTCCTAAAGCTAGTGTAGGTTGGATGTTCATTCTGTTGCTTGCAACCCAGATATTCCCAACCAGTACACTCTGTTTTCTCTGCCCTACTCCCTCTCCACGTTTCTAGAAGAATGAAACAAGGTAATAAGGCATGTGAAAATGATATGTAAAGTGTAAAGCACTGTACCAAGTAGATGTGGTGAAAATCAGAACAATTATTATCACTGCCTCAAGGACTTCCTAGCTTAGAATAATCCAGTTTGTGCCAAGTGTAGAATATTTCCTTCTATTCCTCTGAAATATATTAGTTTCATTATGTTGAAATTATTAGATTATGCATTGATAATGGTGTTTAATGGGGCTAACAGTATTATTCTCCTGTAAACAGAAATGTATATAATTAATAACTCTGTTAAAGTTCCTGTTATTCACGGGTACAAATTACAGCCTCATCAATGTGAATCCAGTCTGCGTAGTCTGAGTGAAAATGGGCACTCAGTCCTCAAGGAGAGGAGTATGAGGCCTCAGCATCTTCACTGGCTTCCAGTTGGTAACACTTGCTTGGAGAAAACAGGAGGCTATGTTCCAGCTCTGCCGCTGAACTTCTCTGTGACCATGGACATGTCACTTAACCTCTCTGGGCCTCAGTTTTCCTGAATATAAAATGAGGAGGTTAGGGCTTCCCTGGTGGCGCAGTGGTTGAGAGTCCACCTGCTGATGCAGGGGACACAGGTTCGTGCCCCGGTCCGGGAGGATCCCACGTGCCGCCGAGCGACTGGGCCCGTGAGCCATGGCCGCTGAGCCATGCGCGTCCGGAGCCTGTGCTCCGCAATGGGAGAGGCCATAACAGTGAGAGGCCCGCGTACTGCAAAAAAAAAAAAAAAATGAGGAGGTTAGACTTACTAGAGATTTTTAACTTTTGGTGAACACCTGTGAGAAACTGCTGACATTTGTGGGTCTTCTCCAGAGAAGTTCGCTTCTACATTTTATATATGGAATAGTTTATATATTATAGCAAAAGGCACATGGAAAACTCCATTTGCTTTTCCTTTTTCAGCAAGCAAAACAAACCTTAAAAATCCAGATTAAATGACCTCTTAAACTCTGTATTTTGAGTGTCCGTGATTCCATGATTTTTCAGAAGTAACACAGCCATTTTGAGTTTTAGAAAGATTACTTAATTAAAATGTGGAAATCTGTTGGGCATGCATGTCAGTGGGGAGAGGTTAAAAGCAGGGAGTCAGCGAGGAAGCTATTGCAGTCATACTGGTAAGAGATGATGTGGTTCAAACAAGAATAATAAAATGAGATGGATTGGAGCCAGGATAGCTGGGAGACAGGGCTTGGTATAAATTAGATGTAGGAAAGGAATCCCAGGATTCTGGCTGTCACTTAGAATTAGATACAGCTGTGAGTAACAGGAAACCCAAAACTACAGTGGCTTACACAAGAAAGAAGAATCTTTGTCAGGTGAAAGGCATCTGGAGATATGCAGTCCAGGGCTGTTTGGAAGCTCTTCAATATTTAGAGAACCTGGTTCTTTCCGTTTGTTCTACCATCCTGTCACATTTGTTCTAGCCTCAGGGTCCAACATGGCTGCAGGAGTTCCAGCCATCACACCTGCATTTCAGAGTATAAGAAGGAGAACAAGTGAAAGTACAAAATGGAGCCCCTTTAAAGAGATTTACTGGTAGCAAAGCTTCCACTTGTATCTTATCAGCTGGAACTCAGTCATGTAGCCACAGCTAGCTGTGAGGAGGCTGGGAAATGTAATGTAGTGTTTTCCTAGGCAGATTGCTCAAGATTCTGTTACTGAGAAGGGAGAATGATTATTCGGAGGCAACTAGCAGTTTCTGTCACAGCTTCCACTTACAAAGAGACAAAGGAAGGTAGAGGGGTGGTGGAGGAGAGTCAGATTTAGGGAGGAAGGTAATGAATTCAGTTTGGGACATGCTGAGTTTGAGTGCCTGGGGGAACAAGCTATGAGAGTTGTCTAACAGGTAGTTGAGTTTACAAGTATGAAACTCAGGGAAAAGGCTTGGGCCAGAGCTAAAGATTTGAGAGCCACTATGATATGAAGGACATGTGGAACGAATCATCTCAAAACACAAATCTAATCATCTCAAACTCCCTTGCCATCTTTGAAATCGTTCTTTTCATAGCTCTCAAGATTAAGATGAAAATGCTTAATGTCATCTACACTGATTGTCATATTCTAGCCCGGACCCCCCAGCTTCCTGTAATACCACTCGCCCCTTTGCTCTCCCAACCCAGGACATGCACCTCTCTCTTCAAGGTCCTTGTGGGTGCTGGTCACTCTCTCCTCTCCATCTCTACCTCTGGCACTCTACTGTATTTCTACTGTTGACCTTTACAAGCCTTATAATTTGGGGAGACTGGAGTACTTACCCCATTTTACAGATGAGCATAACATTGGCTCAAAGGGGGAAGGAATATCTCTAAGGTCACACAACTAGTAAGTGGCAGAATCAGACATTAGAGCTGAAATTTTATGAGCAGCTGGTATCCTGTTCTCTCCACTGAGCACACCAGACTGCTACTATTGTGTGGCTCTCAACTGTCTAACAAGAAAGCACAGAGGAGGGGGTGGGGGGAAGCCCCAGACGCTCAAAGAGCTGACTCCAGTGGAAGGCTTATTAAATCAGTCTGGACAAAAGCCTGCCCCATCACTCCCTCTTCCCTCCCTCCCACCTTTTCTTCCCACTTCCCAGAGGAACTTGATTAATCCATTAGGTTTAACCTCTCTTTAACTTCCTGATTAGTTACATTTATAAACTCCATTTGTTTTTGCTTTCTCATCAAGCCAAACCAACACCCCCAGAAAAAAATAGGGCAATTTTCAGTGCCACTGATCTACTGCAATTTCTGAAAATCAGACCAAACTGAGGAGAGACATGACTAGAATTTCAATTCTTCCTGTTCCCGTTGCAGTCATCTTTGCTGAAATGGGAGAGAAGTGTAACAGAGAAGAAAACTCAGTAATGGCAGGACCCCAGATTTGACGAAGGTGGCAAAATACCAAGCCTGTTAATAAAGCAGATTAATAAATTCTGTAGTTTCCATCTCCTGGTTGAGCAATAAAGCTACAAAGTAAAATAACAAAACCCAAGAGATTATACCTTTTTATTGGCGAGGTAAAATACTCAGTGATGATACTGGCTCCCCTCCTTCTATTCCCTACCCACCCCCCACCCCCCACAGTCTCTGGTCCAAACAACAGCTGGAGGGGATGCTTTAAAATTAAATTACTTTTTTATTTTGACAAAAATGAGACATGTGTATAGTTAAAAGCCAAACTTTATTATAAAAGTTATAACAAAATTTCAGCAGTCCCCTCTGCCTCATTGTAAAATATCGCTCCCCAGTCCTGCTCTGCCAAGGCAAATCCATTCACTATTTGGGGATGTCTTTTCTGGTACTTACCTCCATATTTTAAGTAATGTACTAATACTGTTTTTTATTGGGTTGTCAATTGTAAGCATTATTTATTATGGAAGATAATTAATTCTCTTAATGACACCCCCCAGTTTCTTTCTCTTTCTACCTCTCTGCCCCCCACATGTTTCATAAAGTATCTTCTATACAATATCTCAGTTTTTGTTTAAACCACTGTTCAGTGTTAACATTATTAGAACCATGTAAATTCAGTCCTTAGCTATTGCACTATGATTACATGTTCTTTATTTTCTAACCTTTTATTTTTCCTGGAGATAGTAATTGCCTCTTGTTTTTATTTGCTAAGTTCCCACCACTAGTTCTTCCTAAAACCTACAGCTATGATACAGAAATCTTAGTACCATTTTTCCACATGCTCAAATGCAACATGTAATCTTCCACTTCCTCCCTCCCTTCCTTTCTCCCTTTCCTCCTCCTCTCTCTTTTGCTTTCTTTCCTTCCTTCCTCGCTTTACTTTCTTCTACTCTTCTTCCTCCTCTTCCTTCTCTTTCCCTGGACTCTCCATTCTCATCCTTCCAAAGGAACTGGTTTCTTTTCAAGCCCCTGCTGCATGGCTGTTGACTTGGTATTATCTTTTGTAATTATCCTGGGGCTTTAACTTCTCTCCTGAGTTGAATACCTAGATCCCTGCCACTTTTTTTGGATAACTCATTTGCTTTGCTGTAACCTTTAGGAGCTTTTTGAGACAGGTACTTAGGAAATATTGAATAATTTGAAGATCTGAAAATGTCTTCCTTCCTTGATTGACAATTTTCCTAGGTATACAATTCAAGATTGAAAATAGCGTTTACTATTAATTTTGAAGGCATTGATACTTTACTTCAATCTTCCAATATTACTGTTAGATGATTGATACCACTCAGATTCCTTGGTATGTGGCCTGTGCACATCCCGTAAAAGGTAGTAAAGACATTGTCAGAATAGACGAAAGGAGCAAGCCTGAAAGTGTGGACTTCATTCTCAATCATCCTCATTTCCTTGACGTTTTCTTCTTGTAGGTTCTTGGCATCTTGTGATCCATAAACCCTACCTGTTGGTGTCTGGAAACAGCTCCAGATAAATCAGGATGCTTATAATATCTTGGTGTCAGGCTGATTTACACACAAACTTCTCAATTTCCTGTACCCAGTCATATTGCATGAATCTTAGGAATTTCAGCTCAGACTTTCCAACCTGCTAACAGTGGCCAACCCACGAGGCACAGCTTCTAAATTAGTGCTTCTCAAATTATCTATCGTGAAAGACATTCTTTTTCCCAGTCCTTCCTAAGTCAGTACTTAGGGCCTACGCTCTATTCGACAAGATCAGTCTTCTTATCACACACATGGATGCTGTAGAAATGTTCAGTTGCTCTGTAAGTTTCTAAATGCTTCCCCTTCATTTGTATTCTTGTCATGGCAAATAGCAAATAGTTCATGAACCAGAGTAGTCTCTCTCAGTGTTTTCTGCCATTCATGGATGGAGCGGACATCCATCATGTGTCCACGCTGTCCCAGCATCTGTTTCCTCCCCTTACTCCTTCCCAATGGCTCTTAATTCTTATTGCTCTGGGAAAGATGATAGCATCTCTAGCTGCAGGTGTGGGATATGTAAACTAGGAGAAGCCAGTCAGAGCATTCCATCACTCTGGCCTTAGTGATTGATTCTAAGGTTGGCATGTGACCCCGAATGGTCATTGGCTAATTGGAGTGAATCTCAGAACATTTCCTTGGGATGCTGGGGAAAAGATACTCTCTTCCCCTGGCTTTGGGGTATGTGGGTTCTCGGGCAGCTAATTTTGCTACATGAGGCAAAGCCCTCCTGAGGACAAAGACAGGAAGGATGGCAGATCTGAGGACATCGTAGAGAGGAGAAGTCACAGCCCAGATTACAACACGAACCTTTGGACTAGGACGTGCCACAGCCCCCCTCGTTTCTGAGTAAGACTTTTTTTGTTAAGCCAGTTTGAGGTGGATTTTCTGTCCCTGATAACTGGGAAGTGGAACCTTCCTTTCTGATTCCTTGGTTGTGTGCATTTTTTCCAACAGTCACCTATTAAGCACCTACTGTGTACCAAGCACTGTAGGTCTAGGAAGACTCCGCCTCACAAAAGAGATTGTGAAGTGAGTCCAGTGAGGGATGGGTGGCTGATATAGCTGGAAGCATCCATTGATAGCATCTGGCTCACTTCAAGAGTCTTGTGTAACTCTAATAGGTAAAGCACACGTGTTTGCTATTTATTTGCAAATTATTAACTTTGCAATTTAAAAAAAAAATCGAGCAATTTTAAGGTTACTGCTAGCAGGATAGCTTCACTCCCTGAGCTGTATTACAGCATCTGCTAATTTCACAGTCTTTTCCACTTTCACATACCCTCTATTCATTTTTATTTTAATATATTTTTTAATTGATTCACTGCATAACTTAAGTGTATTTCAAGAGTAAAGTAATAAATACCACTATAAATGGAAAACTAGTACTACTTGACATGAATAGAAGGTAGTTGTAGATTAAATACAGTGAAATTATACAGTGTTACAGAACTGAGTATGGTGACTTGATCAAAGCCCTGACCCTTTGGACCCCTCTTTTGTGAACGGGGAAATTAGGAAGTGTTCTAAAAGTGTTAAAGACGGGTTAGCACCAAAACTGAGACTTTCTCCTGGCTGTGTTTAAAAGGATTGAAAAGAAATTGGAGGAAAAAAATCAATTTCCCACCAAGCAGTTCACTGTTACCTGATGCGGCCTCTGTGGACAACTGCAGATCATTCCCTTTGCACAAAACGTGGTATCCTTACCACTCTATGAGGAACACTATTCTGGCTAGATCCCATTTTATAGCTGAGAAAACTGCAGCCCAGAGAGGCAGTGGGACTTGCCCAAGGCTTCCTGATTCCCAGCCTGTTCAGCTCCCCAATACTGAATGATATTTGACTACTTTCATTGGATTCATATTGTGATAACTCCTAATAATGGCAAGTGACTCTGGTTTTTAATTTCTGGTAATGGTATCAGATTTCCTTTTTAACCTTTAGTTGCTGTTAGACCTTCTCATTGTTGAAACCAACTTGAATCAAGGGCCTTGGCAGTGCCGATGGCTCTTTGCCCACCTCTACCACCATTGCCATCTTACCCTCTCAAGCGAAGGCAGCCACAGAATTTCCACCAACCTCTACTGCCCCACGCCGATGCCCCCAGAAGTGCCCCATGATTTGATTCTTCCCTCCCCAAGCCTGGAGGGGAAAATAGAAGTTGGGATGCAGAGATTCCTCTAAGGCAGGGTCTCTCATTACTGACATTTGGGCTTGGATAATCCTTTATGGTGAGGGCTGTCCTGTACACTGTAGAATGCCGAGCAGCATCCCTGGTCTCTCCCCACCAGACACTGGAAGCACTCTTCCTCTAGTTGTGAGAACAAAAATACTCCAGACATTGCCAAATGTGCCCTGGAAGCAAAGTCATCCTTGGTCAAGAACCATAGGGTTCCTCTGCTTGGCTCCAGAATCTCCCCATAAACTTGAAATACAGAGCATTTCTTTGCCATTGAAGTGGGGGTCATTGAAGGTCACTTTCTTTTTCTTTAAGACCAACATATTTTTCTAGGGCAAAAAAAAAAAAAAAAAAAAGGCAGTAATACTAACTCTCCACCAGTCATAAAGTTCTCTCCCTTTAGACAATTTATCTGCCCTCTCCCAGGCAAAGGAAGCTTAAATGATAGCACCTTTGAGGGTTCCTCACCCCTGCCCACCAGCAGCTCCTGTCCCCACGCCCCTGACCAGGGCTGATAGATGGGGCCTGCTGGAGGGGGTATTTCATTTTCTCAGAACCCTTTGCATCTTGACTTTGGAAATCGAAAATTAGTGGAATTTTCATGCCTCCTCCTGGTATTTGGGGTCTGTTCATGCCAATAGTGTCAATGACTAAATGCTGTACCTGAGAAAGCTTGAGTAGGACTTAGGGTCCCAGAGAGTTGTCTACCCTTCTTAAGGGAATCGATGTTAAAAATAGAGGTACCAGAAAAGTGTACCAAGGTATATCATGACTGATGAACAAATGAATGAGCATGTATATTTGTCGATTCATTATAATATAAAATTATAATAAAATGCCAGTCTTACCTTGGGTTCCTCTAAAAATAGAGAGGAGAATTTGAGGGTAAGGAGCTTATTTGGGAATGGTCCCAGGAAGCATGGTGAGGCGGTGGGAAAATGAGCCAGAAAGGGAAGTCGGCAAATACAGGGTACATCATTGAGCCAGCTACTTCTAGGCAATGGTGTAGAACATGTTTTAATTTTGTCCCACTGAAGGGCAAGGCAGCTGGTGTCTTTGTACACCTATTCCTGTCCCTCACTGGTTGAGGGACACTCCTGAGATGTCACTCCCCAGGCACCTCCTGCCTCTTTGGAGGGGTACCAAGCACACTGCCATGCCCAGAGGCTATCCTCTGGCTGAGAGACACAGGAAGTGATCAGAGTGTACAGGAAGTCACCCAAGCAGACAAGAAGTCATCAGAGCACACAGGAACAGTCTGCAGACTGTTCTAAATCTATGGGGTAGGCCCAGGGGAGAGGGACAGTCCCAACAGCATCTCCCAACGGCATCTACCTGGATCCAGCACAGGAGGCTGCAGAAGCCTGGAGGTTTTTACACCCGGACCATCACCCTAGTCCAGGCTGCGGTCTCTGGTGTTATTGTAACAGCTTCCTCGTCTTCCTGTCTCTATTCATCCATTCTCTACCTGAGCAACCAGAGTGATCTTCCTAAAGCACAAACCTAGTTATTTCATTCCTCCTCTTAAGACCCCGCAGGACCTTTAACACAAAGCCCACACTTCCAGCAATCCAATCTCACACACCTCTGTGGACTTGCTCTTCACCACTCCCACACCTTCTCCATGGAGCTACTTGAAGTACCCTAGTAGAGCATCTGTTAATTCCCAGGACCATGCCAAGCACTGAAATGGAGGAGACAACATCGTATACTCCATGCCGTCAATGATATCACAGAGGTCTTTGGGGCAGTCTGTCAGGGTGGAAGTGAAGCCGAATCTGGCCTCTGTGCCCTGACGCCCAATTAAATCTCGGAGACAGAGTTTTGGGTGAAGTAGAAAAGAATAGCTTTATTGCTTTGCCAGGCAAAGGGGGCCACAGCAGGCTAGTGCCCTCAAGACTGTGCGTCCCGACCTGGAGGGGGCAGTGAGGAGTTTTATAGTTAATGGTTCGAAGAGGGCGTGATCAGTTCATGGACATTTTTCTGATTGGTTGGTGATGAGGTAATTGGGAGTCAGCATCATTAACCTTCTGGTTCTAGCTGGTCTGGGGTCCAGTGCTTGTGGGCAGCGTGCAGTTAACTTCTTCCACCAGGTGAGGGTTTCAGTACCTGTAAAATAGCTCAAAGATACTGTTGTATCCCTTGATGGGGAAACAGGACCCTGCCCCGAGGCTGCACTATAGTTTCTTTTGACTATTTATCTCTCCCATGTCTTGCATCCCCTCCCTTCCGTAGTTAACAACTGTTTGAACCTACCGATTGGAACTCAAGGAAGGTCCTGGAGGCTGAATGAAGCCTATTTCCTGTAATCAAAGAAATGGGGGACATAGAAAGGATTTTGTGCCCAAGAGCCCCACAGAGTCCTGCTTGGTATCAGCAGGGGGCCAGGGAGACCAAGATGGAAACCAGGAATTCCAATGCTGGGTATGTCCAAGGAGCTACCATGGAAGGAACACATTACTCAAATGTAATCTACAAACAGAGCATTTAGTTTAGGATTAATCCCTTCTATCTGGAGTTACCTAACAAAGTCAGGGATGGGGCACAAGACTGTTATGTTGAAAAAGAGTCTCTCCTGATGGGTGCAACGGTTAGCAAGTGGCACGTGGACGGTGGCTGCATTGTGGGAAACCAAGAGGGAAAAACGGAAGGTGCAGAGATTTGCCTCCCTCTCCGCAGCCTCCGTGGCCCCAGGCAGCAGCAGCTCCAGGGTCTGCTGCCCCAGCCCAGCCATCTTGGGCTCCCGAGAGCGCAGCAGAGGCGTAGACCTTCAGCTCATTAACCTCAGAGATGGCAGGGCAACTTCAGGAGGCTGGGAGCAGAGGAAAAGCGGGGAGCGGGGAGGTGGATGGGTCTAATTATGCAGGAGCCATTTTCTGTTTACATAAAAATATCTTGAGTAATCAGCAGTGATGAGCAAGTGGAGGAAAGATCCTGCCTGAGAGTCTGAGGATGTTATGATCAATTAAATACCATCTTTCAAAGCATTTGCAGAGGGGAATTTTAAGGTGGAACTGACTTTAATTTGGCAAAGAAGACTTGAAGTGCTTTTCCCTGGGACTCCAAAATACATACAGATCTGCCTAGCCTGTCACTAGCTCCGTGTTCTCTGAGTGTTAGCACCTCTACATTTTTAGGAGTAAAAAACCACTTCTTTAAGCGATGAGAGTGCAAGGTGCTTTGCAAATATTACTTCCAACCTCATGAAACCCCCGTAAAGATGGGCATTATAGACTCCACTTCACAGGTAAGGAAACTGAGGCTTCAAGAGCTGAAGCAGTCTCCCTAAGGTGACCAAGCGAGATGGGGACGTAGGGTCTGTTTTCACGGCTTTGCAAAGTTGGTGTGATTCTCGTGTCTTGTTTCCAAAGACAAAGGCAGGGTTGGGGAGCTGCAAATGCACCACTCCTCGGGAGGACAGAAGCTGAGATTGGTACAAGGATATTAAGGTTCCCAGCCAGACACTTTTTCCACCTTCGCTGCAAAGCCAGGCTGGACACAGTGATCAACAGGCCCTTCCAAACTCCTGCAGCCTCAGTGGGTTTGGCCATGACCTTGTTGTTAAGGAGAAGCAGATTTTCCGAGCAATGGATCCCGGTGCATTTTGGAGCCACTTGCAAGCTGGGTGACCTTGAGAAGTTATTCAGCCTCACTGAGCTACAGTTTTCACGCATGTGAGTTGGAGGTGACATTTCCTCTGAATAGTCAGTGCAGGATTCAGCGTGATGATGTGTACTGAGTGTTTGGTACAGAGGGGATGCTTATCAAAGTTAGACAGCTTCCTGTCCTTTCTCTGTCATCCTTCCCAGGTCAGCCCCAGGCTTGGGGTCCCTATCTCTTTCATGCAGTAACATCTGCCTCATGCAGCTGTGCTGTGTTCAGAACGGGTTCAGGTCTGTAAGCTGAGCACAGGCACACACACACGGCTCGTAGTAAGAACACAATGATAAGAATTATTATCATATATCAGCATCTATAAGAAGAATTATTCTAATTATTATTGTTTAAAAATATACCCCTATCATCCAAAGATAACCCCTATTAACATGTTTGCATATATCCTTACGGATATATAGAGTAAAAGAGAGAGACCACGTTGCATATAATCTTCTTTCCTGCATTGTCCACTTCTATATTAGGAATCTCTTTTTGTGTCCGCAAATATCCATCTGCTTCTTTACTTTAAAAAATGATATAGGATTCCAGTGCATTGAAAAAACCCAAACCCTTGTTGGACATTTAAATTTACATTCTTTTTGCTCCTTTAAAATCGGCCATAAACACCACTGTAGCTAAGCCGCCATACACATTCTTACTTTCATTCATTCAATACAGTTTTAAAACTCAATTTATTTATCTATTTACCTGGCGTGCCACAATTTATTTGTTTGTTTATTGAAACCAGTGTCCTACTGTTGGATATTTAGGTTAGAGGTAACATTTGGGCTCCTAGAGATAATATTGATATGAGTGTCTGGATATCACATTTTCATATCTTATCTATTTCCTTGGGATAAATTCTAAAGAAGGGGAATGAATGGGGCCAGAAAAAATTTATATTTTTAAGGCTTTTGACACACTCAGCAAAATTGTCCCTGGAAAGGTTTACAGGGGTTTATTCAACCACCGTCTCCCTCAGTCACTTGCATCCATTCAGCAGACGTTGACTCAGGTAGGAGGGGCTCCTTTCCTTCTGAGCACAGTGGTGCAGTGATGCAGCTGGGACCCAGCTAGAAGTGCATTGGCGACTTGGCTCTGCCCCATTTTAGGCTGTGTGACCTTGGAAAAATCACGTCACATTCCTGGGCTTCCGTTTCCACCACCTGTTCCCACCATCTCGCCAACGTCCAAGTTTATTGCAACGATCACATGGGAAGCGAGATTTGAAAGAGCTTTGAGGCCTGAACAAATAGATGGGCCTTATTGCCAACACGAAGGGTATTTCTCATGCGGCATTCTCATTATTTTGTTTTTGCACAGAACTTTATTTGCCAGGAGACCCCTTATTAGGTTTTCTTAACTCTCCCCTGCTGTGGTTACCAAGACACAGATCGAATATAATTTCTTACAGAGAAAACAGCCCCAGAGAGACTCCGTGGTTTTCTCTAGACTAGGTCAGCCTCGGGACTTCTCCCCAGCCCTTCATCAGGTTGCCCTCTGAGCCGTATTTCCTTTTTCTAGGTTAGCAGCATAAAAATGGCTATTACCCCCAAAAGATGCACTTGTATTCAGAGTGAATCTGATGGTGCCAGCAATTTAAAATGTAAAGGCAATTTACCATTTAGTGCTTCATAGCTAAACAAAATGCAGTGACCCTTTCTCGTACCAGAAGCTTTGGAATTCTCTCTGAGGGTTGGAAGGGAGGAGAAAGGGACTAATACTGCAGGTTTCTTGAGCTACTTGTTTCCGTATTCCCCATGGCATTGTCAACTGCAAAAAAAAATGCACAACCTAAAAGTTAAGAATTATGTTTTATTCGGCGGATTTTCTGAGGACGTAAGCCCGGAAGAGAGCCTCTCAGATCACTCAGAGGGACTCCTCAAAGAAGCAAAGGAGAAGCCAGGATATATAGGAGTTTTTGCAACAAAATCCAGGTAGTTGGAACATCAAATATTACTGTTAATTAAGGAGAACCAGACGTCTCAAGTTAATGAATTTAGTGCTTTTCTATGGATGGGAAGATGCAAGAGTCTGGGCTCATTGAAATTATTCCTTTGATATGCACCTTTGCTGACTAAGGCCAGTACCCTGGGTTTTTTTCCATCCTGGATTCCCTCAGGGTGCACAGTCTGGGTGGCTGCAGTGGCTCCTGGCTTGATGGCTGCAGCATCCTTTGTTTACTGACATGGCAGGTGACATTCTTCATCCACAGCATCTAGCGGCTCTAGATCCTCATCTACTGTGACAAGGAATAAGCATTAGTCTCAAAGCCTAAAACCTACAGCTTAAATGGCTTTGCCACTTACTAGCTGATCAATCAACATGTAACTTATCAGTTGCCTACTAGACGTCACACACTGCACTAGGTGCTGTGCAGCCTTGGTCAAGTTAGTTCACCTCTCTGAACCTTTGTTTCCTCTTCTAGATAATGGAAATCATAATTCCTACCCAATAGGAGAATAAAAACAAAAGATCTAGAGGGAGGCTTGGTCACATGGTGGAGGTTCAATGACAAATCTGAATATGTGTGAGACTCATATAATGACCTTTCAGATGACAAAGCAACATCTTTTTGTGCAAACGTGTAATTGTGCATGGTTGTGCATGGTATGTGGAGGCACTCGTGAGGTGCACCCCAAAAACTTTGGCAAAGGGCAGTATGGTTGCCCTCCTAGAGTACCACTTCAGAGCATGTCAATAACCAAGTTTGGTAACACATGGCACACATGCCTATATCAGCTTTCTTTTACCCCTGGCAGACATTGCTAATCAAGCACATCGATTTTTGCTGAAATTCTCCTCAAGAAGGAGTTCCAGCCAGTTACCACCCACAGAACAGGGTTGACTAGTGTGGTGAAACCTAGCCAACCTCAGATTAAATTGATCAGAGCACAATTATTTTAAACAATCCTCCGCGGAGGGTTTTCTTCCTGTAGTTGCTAGAACACAATGCTCCTTTAAAGATGATGCTGGAGAAGTGCCCTTTTCTCTGCACCGAAGATCAACAAAGCAAGCCTTTCAAGAGGGGTCAGACCTTGTAAACTGGCCATAGGAGTAGCTGCTTGCAAATGCTGGGAAATGCCGGGAGCTACCCATGCTCAGCCTGGGGTTTGGTCCCAGCCCAGTCAAAGTGGTCCTTGTTCTCCCCTCACAACCCTCCTCCACAAAGTGTGTCCAGTCCAAAGAGAAACTAGCCTTTCTACTAGATATTTGACCTTGGGCACATTGCTGAACCTCACTGCCCCTCAGTTTCCTCAACTGTAAAGTGGAACACTTAACAGTATCTACCGTACAGACTTGATGAGAACATTAAATGAGATGGTGCATGCAGAGCCCTGGCACATGGTATGTGCTCAGCAAGCTTGAATTATTATGAGCTATTATTATTAAGTGCTTACCAAGTGCCAGGCATTATTGAACTTTACCTTAATCGTGTCTTGAAAGCAATCATATGAGGCAGGTTTCGTGTTGTTAAAGTTTTTTGAAGCTAATTGTCGTGGATTGATTTGTACAAGCCTATGGTGTTTGTTGATACGAAGCATTTAACTGTGAGTTTGTTTAGTTCCTGTGCCCACACTTTCTTTCCTGGAAGTCCTAGCCCAGTGCTGCAAGAACACCATTGCGGGGGATATGACACCCTGAATTTCACATGGCTTCAAACAAGCGAGGCACCAGTGTTGAGGTGCAGTAAAGATTTGAGTCCAGGTTGTTTTCGGTTCTGTGATGCCTAACATTTGGGTTCCTGTTATGCATGAGGTAATTTCCTATGTGTTCATCTTCTCTGTTTTATGTCATTGTCACAACAGCAACCCTTGAAGATGGCTTTCCTGGTTTAAGCCCCTCCCACCGCTTACTAGCTATAGTAACTTGGGTCACTTGTCCACCCCCCATTTCTTTATCTAAATGATGGGAATAATTACGTCTACTGCACAAGACTGTCATTCATTCATTTGCTCACTAAACGTTTATGGAGCATCTAATGCCAAGAATTGTGCTACGAGCCGGATATATACCAGAAAACAATGGGCACCGCTTCGGACTTCAAGGAGTTTCCTGCCCAGGCTTGAATGAGGTGATTTATATAAAACTCTTAGCACAAAGCCTGGCAGATAAAACATATTCAATGAATGTTCACATCATGATTACTATTACTATTGTGGCAGAATGCTTTCCATAAAATAGGTTTTTGTAGGGGGCCAGAATGAGATAAGAATAGAAGGAAACATGGTGACATCCAGAGAAGACTTCAAATGCTAGTTTTTTTTAATATGTGCAGTAGCAACCCGTATGATTCCTTATACGTTCAAAGCATTTTTCGGTCTTCTTGCTGTCTTTTTCTTTAAATTTCCGTGAACATACCCCTCTCCGTGGGAAGAAATGTCTTTTCCCTTAAATGCAGACCCCCTGTGTTTGATTCGCCCGGAAAGGTGTGGAAAGCACCCAGACACAGCGCTAATGGGATGTGACAGAGCTCACAGCTTCTCCGGGCCTGGAAGGAAGAATGTTGAAGAAGGGAGCCTAATGAGCTTCCGCCCACATTTCAATTACGCTAACAAGCTGCCAGCGGAAGCCCTGTTTGCGGTACTGAATTCTGGAAAGTTTTGACAAGCCCAGGAGGAATCTCTCTGGGCTGAATCTGAGAATGTGTAAGGAAGGAAAACAGTCTTCCTCCGGGAGAGATATATACAGATGACAAGGCCAAGCTGGTCGTCAGCTTTGCCACCTGCTACTGGAGAGGGCCCTCTGCTCAAAAACGACTCCTTCATTAGCTATCCCAGTGCAATCGTATCAGCTATCTGCTGCAAACGTCAGTGGCATACAATAACAAACAGTTACTTCCCATCACGAGTCAGCGGGTCAGCTGGGCATTTCTGATCATCTGGGCTGAGCCCAGTGAAGTTCACACGTATCTCTGTGAACAGTTTGGTGGCTTTGCTGATCTTGGTAGGGTGGTATCAGACGTCTCAGCTCGGCTGACTCAGCTCTTCTCCACGTGCTCTCTCACTCTACCCACAGGTTTGTTCACAGGGCGGCAGAAGGGTTCCAAAAGAAAAGCCAACTTCATGAAGGATCTCTTGATCCCAGTCTCAGAAAAGGTATAATACTACTTCTGTTGCAGTCAATCGAAAGCAGTTACAAGGGTAGCTGAAATTCAAAGCTTGGGAAATAGACTCCTTCCTCTGATGGGAGGGGCTACAAAGTCACGTGGCAAAGAGTGTGGCTGCAGGAAGGCCATTTATTGGGTCCATCAGTGCAGTCAGTCTCCCACAACAATGTAAAAATAACAACCAACGTTATTGAACAGAAACGCTGTCCCTGTTTCATGTACGCAAGAGGATGTTAAAGTGGGATGCTTTGGGTCTTGGTTTCAGCTGAGATCCCACAGGCATAAAGTAAAATATATTCAAACAGCTGACGTTTCAAAGCAAGATGCCAGCCTTGCAAACATTCCAGGCAAAAGTAATGTTGTGAACCTTTGTCCAACACCCACCTCCGGGGTATAAAAAAGTTGAAGTTGGAAAATGGGCAGAGGATTTTTTGGAGGAAGTATCCCAACGTGAAGTAAGTCTCAGTCCCTCTTGGGAAGGGGAGAGGCAATTACCCCTGGCCACAACTTGTGAGAGAAACTTCAAGGAGATAGCTCTAGTTTGTTATGCGTTGCCTAGAGTCTGACTCAGATCTGGAAAATGTATAGCTTAGCAGTCTGTGGCTGGAGCCTGTCAAGATCACAGGATGCTGTTGCTAATTATTAGACAAACGCAAATCAAAACAACAATGAGGTACCACTTCACACCAATCAGAATGGCCATTATTAAAAGGTCTACAAATAATAAATGCTGGAGAGGGTGCAGAGAAAAGGGAATCCTCTTACACTGTTGGTGGGAATGTAAATTGGTGCAGCTACTATGGAAAACAGTATGGAGGTTCCTCAAAAAACTAAAATTAGAGTTGCCATATGATCCAGCAATCCCACTCCTGGGCATATACCCAGACAAAACTATAATTCGAAAAGATACATGCACCCCTATGTTCATAGCAGCACTATTTACAATAGCCAAGACATGGAGACAAACTAACTGTCCATCGACAGATGAATGGATAAAGAAGATGTGGTATACATATATATATGTATATGTATATGTGTGTGTGTATATATACATATATATATATGATGGAGTATTACTCAACCATTAAAAAGAATGAAATAATGCCATTTGCAGCAACATGGATGGACCTAGAGATTGTCATACTAAGTGAAGTATGTCAGCAAGAGACAGAATACCATATGATGTCACTTATATGTGTAATCTAAAATACAACACCAATGAACATATCTATGAAACAGAAACAGAGTCACAGACATAGAGAACAGACTTGTGGTTGCCAAGGGGGAGGAGGGGTGGGAGGGGGAAGGACTGGGAGTTTGGGATTAGCAGATGCAAACTATTATATACAGGATGGATAAGCAACAAGGTCCTCCTGTAGAGCCCAGGGAACTATATTCAATATCCTGTGATAAACCTTCATGGAAAAGGATATGAAAAAGAATATATATATGTACAGCTGAGTCACTTTGCTGTACAGCAGAAATTAACAATATTGTAAATCAACTGTGCTTTGATACAACTTTTTTTAAAAGATCACAAGATGATGGAAGAGGGTAGCAGTGGAAGCAGGTGCCAAGGACGCATGAGTTTCCCATGAGTTGAGTAGATGTAGAAACTAGGCACAAGCAAGAAAGACAGGCAGAGAAGAGAGTGTCAGCCAGATTGAAGACAGTCTTTTTAAATCAAATCTCCAAAGTTGCATCCCATCCCTTTTACTGTAGTCTATTAATTAGAAGCAAGTCACTTGGTCCAGCCCCAAGAGTAGAGGATCACAAAGGGTGTAAATACCACGAGCAGGAGTTAATTGCAGGGTGTGGTCATCACAGAAGTTTGTCTCCCACATAAACTGATTTTATTAGAGCAGCATACCACCGCCATTGGCCAAAGATTTGTTATTATCAAGACATAGATCTACAATGTCTATGATATGAACAATTCCTACTAGTCTTAAGTGCTTTACAACCCGCCAATCATATGCGGTTGCCTGGAGGAGATGCTTTAACATCTTTTTCAAACATTTTATTCTGGAAATTTCCAACCATTTATAAAAGTAGGGGAAATAATCTAAAATAAAAAATAAAATAAACCTGGCCATCCTTGTTTCACTTATGCCCCAGCTCTTTCCCCACAAGTAGGGGAAATAATCTAAAATAAAAAATAAAATAAACCTGGCCATCCTTGTTTCACTTATGCCCCAGCTCTTCCCCCACAAGCCACCAGTTATTGAAAAGCAAATCTGATACATCATGTTATTTCATCTTCAGTAATTCAACACAGATCTCCACATACCAGATTTACTATTACACATTTAACAAGAATTCCTTAATTTCATCTACTGTTCAGTCAGTTTTCATATTTCTCCAGTTATTTCATATGTGTCTTTTTTACAGTGGGTTTGTTTGAAAGAAGCTTTCACTTCAAATGAAACCCAGAGTTTTAACCATTCCTTAAGAGGAGGCATTTTAATTACTGAGACAGAACTATTCTGTGAGGTAAAATGAGTGCAGGATGTTGTATTACCCGGGAAGGGCCAGTAAAATGATGGAAGTTGTTTAAGATTTTACCCAGGGGCAGAGAAAGCTTCAGCTCACCCCAGCTTCATCAGTGGACAGCGGAGAAAAGAATTAGGCTTCTTTCTTGCACCCTATCCCCTTCTGCTTATTCGTCAGGATGGTGACACACAGGTGACCTCTAATCCTCGCCACAAGCCCTTTGAGATGGGTGTCATAAGCCTCATTTTACAGATGAGACAATGTAGATGCAGGAGAATTAACTTGCCTAAGTCACATAGCTATTACTTGGTAGAGCCCATACTTCCAACTTACGTCTCTTTGATCTCCCTGAGGGACTCTGGGAGCAAACTATAAACCAATACTGTCGTAGCTCCTAGGACATGAAGATGCTGCCGATGCCTTTTTCCTTGACATTGACAAGAACTGAACCATATCTGCTATTCACTTCTGTTTCCTAGTACTCAGCACAGAACTGGGTGCCTAGTAGGTGCCTAACGAATGTAGCTTCTCTAAAGCCTGGCTGGCCTGCTTTGGCCTGGAAGCCACCACAGTGCAGATCCCTATACACAGAAACCCCAGTTCTGACAGCCAGACAACCAGTCTAAAAAGCAATCTTACTCGACTGCCCAAGGCCCCAGCAGCGTGACCTCAACTCTGACCTCCTTGGCAATGTTGGCAGCCGTAGAGGAAGTAGCAGAGGAGGTGAGACAGATGCACGTCCACCCTGCAGAAACTCCCCTGAGAACACTGGATTTTACTTGCTTTCTGGAAACTGGGTCTTGAGAAGAGTCTGGTGGGGAAGTTTCTAGCATTATTTCTTTTGATGGGGCAGCTTTGGCCAAGTCCACTACATTCTTTCCTTCCATGAAGCTTCTCAGAAGCTCTTACTTCTGTTTGAAACTATCCATGTACTGCATCCCCTTCTCTTTGCCTGACAAACTCCCAGTCCCTCAGGGCTCAGCCTAAATCTCACTTGCCCGGCAAAGATGTCTCTCTCTTCTCCAGTGAAGTTTCATCCCTCTCATGTGTACCTCTGACATGCTCTGTCTGTCTTTCCCTCAGAACCACAAGCTCAGTAAGGCAAAGACTGCATCTATCTTATACCTGGAACAGAGCAGGCACTCAATAAATATTTGCTGACTGATTGATGCTTTTCTTTCAAAACAGAACAATTTTAGAACTGCATTTACTTAAGTCCCTTTAAAAAGAAAATCACAGAGCACAGAGGTAATCCGTTCTCAGAGCAAAACTTGAAATTAACTTTCTTCTCCCCACTGCTGTTCCCATAGCCCACTCCCAAAAGCTTTTCCCTATCGTGGAAGCTCCCTAAAACCTCCTAAAATCTCCAGACCCTGAACCATGCCAACTGTTTTGCGTTCCTTACCCTTCTCATGTTGTGCGCCTCTTTCTCCTGTAATTCACATGGCTCTTCTGTCTCCTTTGACTTGTCACATTCAGCCATTACCCAGATTCTGGAAAGCAAAGAAGACCTTGAAGCTGTCCCAATCATCCAACCTCGTGAGAAGGTGGGGCAGGATTGTCAAATTCCCGAAGACATGGACTTTTTTGCCCTTTCCTTCCCTGCTGTGTTTTCAGTGGTTAGGAGAGTGCCTAGCACCTATTCTTAACCGTATTCCGTAAGATTTATTGGTTGAATAATATATTCTCTTCTAAACTTGTCATAGATTTTGGTGGTTGTTCAGTGAATGGATAACAAGAGGCATTTTAGGAGAGAAAGGAAGCAAGGAAAAGATGGACAAAAACATATTTTCTCTGGAGGTCTAGGATGGGGAGTTTGCCTGAAGAACCAAGTAGCCGTACCAAGTAAAACACAGCCCCTGGTCATTCTCGGACCAGAAAGGCCGTCTGCTGCTGAATCAGCAGAGAGCAGCACTGGGGCCGCGGGCGAGGTACAGCTTGGCAGCGTGGCAGCAACTTGGCTGACAGTTTCCTTCCATGTTTCAGCATAATTGAATTAGCATCCACGGAGACCGTCTCCCAGACATCAGCAAATGCACTGCTGTGGAGCGAGCGCTGCCATTCATCTGGCATTATGAGGCATTCCTGCATCTCTCCTCACTGCTTTGTGTGTGCTCGTTAGAGGAAATTACGTGGATGCCACAAGCCTGGGAACAATTAAAATCTTCCCACTTCGCCAGTTCCCAGCAGTGGTGCCCAAGTTCCTCTGATAAACTCTCAGCTTTGCTCAGCTAGCGGGCATGATTGTGTGGCTGTGCTGTCATATTTTGAGTGACGAGTATCAGTTCATTTCACTCTAGCTAAGGATATGGACTTTTAGGGCGTAGAGGAAAGAGGCGTTACAGGGACAGTCATAATATGAACCAACCAGCACAGCATCCGTGATGGATAGCGCACCGCAACGAGGAGTCCTGGGGCTCAGCCCAACTGGGGAGAGTGTTTCTCAAGACAGTTCTAAGCAATGGGGCTCGATGGTGGGCCAAAGTCAAGGTCCAGGAAGACAGCACCCAGCGCTGAGTCCAGAGGACAAGTTCAGACTAGAAGTTGGGAGGATTAAGAACAGGGTGAAGTGGGGGTGAAGAATGGCATTGGGCAGACGATTTCAAACTAAGGTTGAGAACATTGGGAGAGTGCTGGAGTGAACATACGCTGAGACTGGGAGTGGCCACTGAAAGGATTTTGTTTTACTTGCGGAGGGAATGGCTGACAGCTGCTGGGAAGCAGAGTGGTATGGGAGAAAGAGCAGATCTTTGGAAAAATATGAATCTGAGATTGAATCCCAGTCTTACCATGACTGATGTGTTAAACAACTTCACCCCTAGGCTCTCTGCTTCCTCAGTGGAGACAGGAAGACATCTATCTCGCAAGATTTAGAGAAGATCAGGGTTGTTCTAAGGACTAGACATATTACATGTGTCATGGTTTGGGTTCCACCAGAAAGGGACGTTGAGAGAAAGATTTGAGTGATGATGGAGATGCGATTATTTGGGAGATGATGAGGGGAGTGGGATAATGAGGTCAGGAAAGCCATTGAAGGTTTTGTTATCAAGCCAGTGACCACTGTGGGCGTCAGGTGGGGAACTCTGGAACCACGCAGAGCACATGCCTCAGAGTTAACCCAACTCGGGAGTGAGGGATCTGGGAATTTTATACATACACCCTCACTGGTCGTTGGCTGAGGGCTGCTCCTAGGGGCTTCTCATTCCCTGGCACTTCTGGTCTGCCTCATCTTCAGAGAAAGCGCCCGGGCACCTGGATGCCGATACCGGCGGATGGAAGTTGGTCTTTCCGCTCTGCTGCAGTAAGTCCTGATGGGGCGCTTGACGGTTTCTCCTGCTGGCTGACGTGTTGTCTGAATTTGGACTGGGTCCCCTAAGCAAGCCAAGAATGAAACAGTAAGTTCCAAGTCTTCCCATGTTCCAAAGAGAGGGATAAGACCCCCCCAGCAGGACTGGCAAAGGAGATGGTCAAAACCTGCCTCGGGACCCTTAGCCTCTCATCTGATTCAAGGGCACAAGAGGGTTCAAGGTGAAGTGTGAAGAGAGTAGGGAATTGGGAGGAGGATCTCTTCGGAGAGAGTTGATGGAGTGCTGCGACGTTTTATTCTCCCCATCCCCATGGGGGTGAGAGGGGTGTGTTGCCCTGACCTGAAGCCTAGTGGGAGGAGCTTTGAGGAGAACACTTGAGAGCACCATCTGTGTCCCCTGGAGACCCAATTCCTGTGGCCTGGAGTCTGACGTGTGCCTGAGAAGTGTAAGGGGTGGAAAGCTGGCTGAAGAGGGCTGCAGTCTGGCAAGTAGCTGCGCTCCCACCAAAGTCCAGTGTTTGCCTTGGTGGAGGAGAAGGCGAAGGGAAGAGAGAGAGAGAGCTGACCTAGAGATATATGAGAGAAGACACTTTGCCTAAGAAGGCCTCTTGGAGGGATGATGAGACCCAGTCTGTGGAGGCGGACCACAGAGAACCAAGGCCGAAGGGAACATCATCTCTGGTGCCAGAGGAACACAGGTGAGAGATGTGCACCCAGGGTCACCGCAGACAGGTGGACACTCGGCGCAGTGAACAAAGGCTCGAAAGGGTGCATTTTGAAGAATTCCAGCCACAATCCGCTCTCAAGGTGTGCACACTGATACGGACTTGCCAAAACGCGGAAGGAGAAGGCTTTTTCTAACTTGCAAAAGACAGCATCCAAAAATGGTTCTGAATAATCTAGGGGCAGGACAGGAATAAAGACGCAGACGTAGAGAATGGACTTGAGGACACGGGGAGGGGGCAGGGTAAGCTGGGACGAAGTGAGAGAGTGGCATGGACATATATACACTACCAAATTTAAAATAGCTAGCTAGTGGGAAGCAGCCGCATCACACAGGGAGATCAGCTAGGTGCTTTGTGACCACCTAGAGGGGTGGGATAGGGAGGGTGGGAGGGAGACGCAAGAGGGAGGAGATATGGGGATATATGTATACGTATAGCTGATTCACTTTGTTGTAAAGCAGAAACTAACACACCATTGTAAAGCAATTATACTCCAATAAAGATGTTAAACAAAATTAAATTAAATTAAAAAATCAGCCAAAAAAAGACAGCATCCATGTGCCAAGCTGAGCACCCATGAGGCTGCATCTGAAGGCAGAGGAGGTCTTTATTCTTCTTCCTACAAAGGTTTTGTCATGTTCGGAGGCCAATGGAGACAGAGGCCCAAAGTTCACACAAACAGCCCAGGAGGGCGAGGCAGCCAGCAGAGCCCAGCTCACAGCAGCCCTAGTCAAGCGAGACCTTTTTCTCCCCATCATTACCCTCCAACCTTGGAGGGGCAGGGCGGCTGGCTGGGGAAGGAGTCGGAGGGCAGAATTACGACTCGCTTAGGGGAAACTCAAAAAGCTGACTGTGTCCCTTTCCCATGGCTGCTTCTGCCTGCAGCTAAGACACTACCTTCCACTGAGCTAGTGAAGCCTGGAGGTTTGACCCTTGCCCTGGACTGGCCGTATTAATCACTGAATTGAAATGGTTTGGGGGATCACAGGCATCATGTTTTTATTACCTGCAAATAAGCAGATGAGCTCTAGGGCCTGTCCGACCTTCATTCGGAGACAGGGAGACCAGTGCTGGGATTGTACACCCGCAAGCCCTGCTTTTCTAATAAGCAGGTTATGAAGAGAAAGCGTCCTGTAGGTGTTGTATGTGGAATAAAAGCCATGAATAAATGGCAGCTGGTTGTACAGAGGAAGGTTAAACCAGAATATGCGGACGGTCGGAGTGAATCCCAGGGTGTTTGTACTGGCAGATCAACCCTGGGCTGGACCAGCTCCTGGCCCGGTGAGAGGAAATGAATGATGGAGAGCAGTGTCTGTGTCACCAGGCAGAGTTGGGGGGGGCCCTCCATCCCACAGATGACAGCTGCGGGTCAGGAGCCCCAGGAAGGCTACATTCGCTGTGTTCACGACGCCGGCTCCTGGGAGGGCGTCTTGCTTTCTTCCACTGGACAGCAGTTGGAGAAGGGGACTTGCTCACTATTCTTCCTGAGCTAAACCTCAGGGTGGGCTGGGGACAGCACAGGGGTGGGAGCCAGGACTCGGTGCTGCCTGTATCAGCATCAGAGCACAGCCAACTGCTGGCCCCCATCTCAGATCCCAGGAAGGCGCTGATGAAATAAATCAGAACTAAGACGAAGGGATTTCTACCCACAACCTGTGCCTTCACTGCCTTCCCTGGAGAGCAGTGGAGACGTGCTTTTTTATCTGTGCCTGATTCGAGATTCAAAGAACTGTAACTGAGCTAACTTCTTTTTCCTGCAAGACGTGTAGCTCTGTGAGGGCAGGACTGTATCCCAATTCATCTTTGAATCCCTGGGACTTAGCCCAGGGCTGGGGCTGATATGATCGAAGGAGAGTGGGCTTTAAATTCACACAAATCAGGGTTTGAATCCTAGCTCTATCACTTACTAGCTGTGTGCTCTCAGGCAGGTCACTTCCCCTCTCTGAGTTTCCTCATCTGAAACCTGGAGATAAAAATACCTGTACCTCCCAGTTTGAGGGAAGCATAGCTGTATTTAACATGCTGACTACAGTGGCACCCAGCAGAACAGAACCGTACCGTCATCCCCATCATTCCCCATTGATGTCTTCTCATTGCATCACACTTACGTTCAGACAGTTCTGGTTCTCTTACAGAATTCAGTGCAAAAATGGTCAGATCAGTTATCTCTGATGACGCTTTCCATTTTCGGTACAAATCCTTAGTTACACGGTCTGTAGACATTGTCAGAGCTGAAAATACTTTTTCATTATCAGATAAGAAGATCCCTTCTTGTCCCTTCTGCAGTCTCCTTATGCTCTAATTCTGCTCCGAGTTGGTCCTGAGGGAAAGTAATTCTTCCACGATGCTTCGGCTTTAAAGTTAAAATCAAATTTAGCACCCCAGTTCCCAACAGGGCAAACCCACCATTTTCACACACTTCCAAAATGCCGAAGAGAAGAGCTGCATCTTTTGTTTCAAGCCAGTTTCCTCCAAGTCAGTTTTCTACTGAGTCATTTACCTGAGCCTCAGTTGTGCCATCTGTAAAATGGAGCCAGTGATACCATCCTCTCTCATAGCGTTGCTCTGAGGGTGGATGAGTGACCAGCTAACTCAGGCCATTGGCGTTGTCGCTCCCATCAGCCCTGCAGTGTCAGTGGAGGAAATCAGTGGCTCTAGTCCATTACGGCTGTTGGCCAGCATCATTTCCAGGCCGAATTTGATCAAATTTGCTCTGTTGAGCGAAGCTGATCAACTCTGACACTTTTTGTGAATTCTGATCAAATAACCCATCATGTGTGACTGCCGGATCCTATTTTGTTTGTGCTGTTTAACCATTTCAGAACTCTGCAAGCTACAGAAAGAGCAAGAAGGGGAGGCAGAGTGCTTTAGCAGAACAGAGGGGCCAGGCCACAAGGTCTCTGGGCAAGAGTGGTTAGGGACAGAGCTAAAGGGAAGCAGGGCAGGATGGGGAAGGTGAAGAGGCTGGCTGCCAGGTGCAGGCGTCCGAATTCTCTCCCCTGAGCATCAGGGAGTGGGGAGAGGCATCGGAACAGAGTCCCTTTCCCTTACCCGACTCAACCAAGTGACCGCACGTGGAAAAGTGTGCATTTCGGCCGGGCAAGTCCCCAAAGAAGGAAGGAGGATAGGCGAGAGGGAGCAATGCTGTGCCTGGTGCCTTACATACAGTATCTGCTTAATCCTCCCAGTAGCCCAATGAGGTGGGCCCAGAGAAGTAAATTCCTCAGCATTCCCCAACTGATTCTTTCTATCTGCCAGGCCTTTCATGTTCCCATCATTTATTCAGTCTTCAACAATCATTTACTGTCAGTCACTAGACAGGTTAGCTCAGGTAGGCAGAGAAGAGAGAGGATTTCAGGTAAGAGTTGGGGTCAACAGAAGCCCAAAGCCAGGACCAGCTTTGTTTTCCAAAAGTGCTTGGAACAATGGTACCAGCAACCTGTGCCCAAGAGAGACAAAATAGAGCCCCAGCCCCAGGAGGAGGGTCACCTAATGGTCTCTCTCCCTAAATCATAGGCTTCCCAGAAGCAATCAGAGTAATGACGATCAGTAACACTTTGTGCTGAGCTGGCTACGGGCTAGCTTCAGTGCACCAGCCTCACTTAACCCTCGCTGAGGCTCAGCGAGGTGAAACCACATGCCCAAGGACACATAGCTTGGAAGTGTTGACTGAAAAAGATGCAGAGAGTTATGTTTTATTGGGCGGACTTTCTGAGGCCTCAAGCCCGGGAGGCAGCCTCTCAGATCACTCAGAGGGACTGCTCTGAAGAGGTGAGGGAGGAACCAGGATGCAGAAGAGTTTCTGCCACAAAGACAAGGTCGTTGGAACATCAAATATTACTGTTAATTAAAGAGAACCAGACATCTCAAGTTAATGGATTTAGCGCTTTTCTGTGGATGGGAAGATGCATAAGTCTGGGCTCACTGAAATCATTCCTTTGGTATGCACCTCAGCTCTCTGGGGCCAGTATCCTGTGCTTTCCCATCCCTCAGGGGGCACCACTGGGGGTGGCTGCAGGGGCTGAGGGCTTGGCAGTGGGCGGGGCAGCCCGTTTGTCTTCATCCCAGCGGCAGTGACTGATGGCTTGATGGCCTCAGCGTCCTTTGTTTGCTGATACGTAGGCAACATTTCTCATTCACAGAAATGGCAGAGCTGAGGTTCAAACCCAGATCCACCCGACTCTAGAGGCTGTGTTCTGAACCCCCCACGCTACATCAGCCCTCCCACAGCCCTGTAGTCATGAGCTCACCACACTTCCCTGTGGACAAGGGTTGACCCACTCCGAGAAGGGCTGTAGCAGGTGAGGGCTGCACAATAGGGAGAACAGCACGGTGGCCCTGCCGCCTAAGAGCTGTGTGATCTCCGGTCAGCGGCTTCACTTCCTGGAGCCTCAGTCCCCCCATCTGTAGAATGGGAACTATATCATGGGGTGATTGGGAGGACGTCACGCAGGACCTCACACTCGGGAAATGTCCTCACCGTCCACTCTCCTCCCCTCTTAGGGGCTCCCACGCCATCCTCGCTGCTCCATGGGAAAAACAAGGGCCAGGAGTCCCTGGAAAGTTGAAGGAAAGGCTGCAACTCCTCACTACCTCTAGACCATTGGACCTAGAGACCAGGGCTGGGGTCTCATTCCTCTCTTTTCCCCACAGGGCTGATCACATGACACGAAGTCAATAAATGTTTCTTCTAAAAACACACCCACCCACCCACACACACACACACGTTCACATACACACATACACGCACACATTCACATACATACACACACATGCACCAATGCACACATAGGACAGGAAGGAAATACATCAGCACATTCTCCCCAGATAGCTCTGAATTGTGACATTTTATCTTTCTTTTTGCTTATCTGCACTTTCTGACATTCCTAGAAAGCACACATAACATTTTGTGGCATTATCTGAGATCTTGAAAGACATCTCACCCCATTGGTACTATAGGCTACCTCTGGGAAATGGGATGAGAAGGACTACTTAATTAAGGGGACTTTTTTTTTTTTTTTTACGCGCAGGCTCAGTGGCCATGGCTCATGGGCCCAGCCGCTCCACGGCATGTGGGATCTTCCCAGACCAGGGCATGAACCCATGTCCCCTGCATCGGCAGGCAGACTCTCAACCACTGCGCCACCAGGGAAGCCCAAGGGGACTTTTTTAAAAAAACTTTATGTGCATCCTTACTTTTTAAATTACTTTTGTAATTTGTTATAAAGAAAAATATAAGCCACGTGGCACATGAGGGCAGAAATAGCATGACACAACTTGCTCTTCTACTCAGTAACCTGAGTCTCAGTTTATTCATCTGTAAAATGGAGGTAAATTTGTTATTTTGTAGAGTTCATTGTAAATATTAATGATAACGTGTGTTAAAAAGTAACTCAGCATATAGTAAGTGATTAGTAATTTAAAACTGTTACGAAGGGCTTATTTGGGGGTTATTTTGTCTGTGGGTTTATTCTACATAAGCAGGTGCTTCTCTAGGGATCTATATAATACACCTTTATCAAACACCTAAAATTCTACATCTCACTACGGTGAAAACACGTTAGAAAACATAAGGTGCATTTGAAATAGAATATCTCCTTATATTTTCTAGTATTGAACTTGACCCCTTAGGCTCTCTTAGATTCAGCAGTCAGTGACAGATCTTGGACTTCTCCGTGCTGGGCAGAAAAATCTGGAGTGTTTTGTTCATATTTATTTTCTTCTTTTTCTATTCCACCACAAAGCCTTCCTCTGGCTGGAAAATTCACCAAGATCCCCACCACCACCCTCATCCCCAAAAGATCAGGAGGAAGTGAGCTTTACCCCAGATGCAGTGGCGGAGCTGAGCTAATCGTTTCTTCTGTCTTTGGGAATTCGCTTGCCTGTTGACCCAGCTGCCCTACACATGCTCACAAAAACCTGCCAAACTTCATTAGCCATTTAGGCTTCTCTGGTGCTATTCGGAGTCCCTTATTTTCCGGCATTCATTTAAAGCAACACTTTCTCACCTCTGTCAGCATGCTTCCACAACTTACAGGCTTACAAAAATGGATTGTAATGGATTTTGTCATAAATTGCCTAAAATCAAAATGTTTGGTTTCATCTCCTCTTTCATTTGCAAACGATTAGCAACAGCTGTCTGTAGCACCTGTTGGGAAGGACTCAGACCATCCCAGACTAAACAAAAAAACAAACCAAAACAGAACACCACCAAAAAAATCCCACCATAGCCTTAGCAATTAATAGATTCTGTTAATGAGTTACGGAAGTCTGCCTTGGGCACGAAATCAAGGGCTCATGGCACATCTGACACCACAGACCTAAAAAAGCACTTTCTCCTTTGATGTCAAAGAAGCGCATTGGTGGGAATTCCCTGTGATACAGTGTGGCAATAATAACAGCTCTTATTTATGGAACGCCACTCTGAGTGAGGGGTTTTCCATACACAGTACATCTTATAGAAACTCCCCGGTTATCAGGACAGTTGTAGTTGTAAGTGTCAGACAACCAGTTCACACTAGCTTAAGCAAAAAGGAAATCATGCAAAGGGAATTATTTGGATTCACGGAACTAAGAGAACTGAATTAATGCTTAGAATCACAGGAACCAACCTCCAAAACTGGCTCCAGAAACCTCCTCTCTCCATCTCTCATTTTTACTTATCTCTCTTTGTCTTTGCCTGTTCATCACATTTCCTCCTACTATAAACAGACCTATTCCATGTGAAGAGGAACATGGTTGCCATTTCCCCAATGAATATAAAGTTCTACTTTCTTCCAACATGGGTATATCAGTCCCAGGGAGAAATTCTTATTGGACTGTTTGGGTCACATGACCATTCCTTGGACCAATCACTGTTGTCAGATGATTTGACCAGAATTGGGTCATATTCCCATCCTTGAGGATAGACTAGAAGACAAGTTAAAAAGTTGAATAGGCTGATAAAACAGGGCCACTGTGAATAGTTGCGCAGGTTGCACACTATACAAGGGCACCAGCAGAAGGGCTAAAGAAGAAATAAAAGCCTCCCCTGTGCTCTGCTCAACAAGCCATGCACCCTGGCCCCAGAAACATCTGCTAGAAGAAGGAATGCCTTTTCCTAATTCAGACAAAGGTATCAAATGGGCCAGCAGCCGCCCTGAGCCAAACCAACAGTTACTGCTGCCCACTGCAAACTCTAGGAAGTAAATAATAGTGAACATTCATTTATAAGATGAGGAAACGAAGACCCATAGAAATAAAGTGACTTGCCCAAGTTTATACAGCAGGATACAGTAGAGTCAGGATTTGAATCCAGGTCTGTCTGGCTCCAAAGCCCATGTTTTCCCCATAAGAACCCATTCAGCCAACTGTGGGAAGAGTAGGGCTTACCAGTCTCCTAATACCATAAGGAAGAAGTGAGAAAAGTGGATTCTTTGTGCCTCTTCTCTCTGAAAACCCAGCTAACCCCCTGGGGGCAGACAATCTAAAGAAGAAATCCAAGCCAAACCCAAGACAAGACACTGACAAACACTGTGTTTGCAAACAGCTTGAAAGTCATGGTGTTTCCCTTAAAAAGGTGATTCCTTGCTTGGAACAGTGAGAAATTAGATGCAATCTGTTTTGATTTCTTCTCAATTTAGGACACGCTTTAGTGACCAATCTGAAGACATGCCAGCATCCTTCTGTCTCGAGGATATGTCTCTGTTCATAAAGGAAATCTAAATCATCCCACAGGAAAAGCAGCCCAGGATGTGTATGGCAAGTGTGCAGACAGGCTGAGCTGGCTTCCTAATTATTAATAATAATAATAATAATTACCATTCACTGGGCATTTACTACATGTCATGCCTGGTGCTTGAGACACCCATCACCACGCAGCCCTATTAGAAAGTCAGGGCAGGAGGGTATTTTAGCTACTCAGCATCTGAACACCCTTTCTGTTGGGGGAAAATATCCCACTGGGAGATTCTTGGTGGGAGCTGGACCCCTCTCCCTCCACAGGACCAGAAGAGACCAGAGCTCCGTGAGCTCCCGATATCCTTCCTGAACATTGCCTTTTTGCTTAAATTAACCAAAGTCTGTTTCCGTTGTTTGCATCCACGCACCCTGCTGCATAAAAGTGTCGTTACCCCCATCTTACAGATGGGACTCTGAGACTCAGAGAGAGTACAAGACTTGATTTAAAAAATTTTTAAAAGCTCTAGAGGGACAAAGCAGAGTTCCAGAAAGGCACTGGGGAGGCGCTATGCAGTCAACACAAGCGTAGCTTTGTAGTCTGATTGGCTTGGAGGTGAACGCCTGCTTCGTCATTCATAGCCAAGGGATCTCCGGCAAGTCACTTAACCTCTCTGTCTCCATGTCTTCCTCCAAAAACTGCAGACAGTGATGCCAATAACATGGGATTCTTGAGAGCATTAAAAGAAGGCATGTGTGTACTGCTCTCAACCCAGCGTCCGGCACATAGAAAGCACTCAACCCATGGGAGCTAACGCATCTGTTATTACTTGTGTTCATTATCCCCTTTCTATCATATTATGTTGTAAGTGGGCTTTCTCTTTATCTGACCATCTAGTAGGATTCTGTCTGCTTTATTTTGTCATCCTCCCACCCCTAGAGCCATGGCGGTAGGAAAGTGGAAGGTGGGCTGAGTAATAGTGCCGCCAGGGTGTCCGTGACTGGGGGTAGGGTTGGCATAACTTCTGAAACCAGCCACATTCACTCCGGTTCTCTCCGTGTCTCAGGAGGACCCTGGCACAGACCAGCGGAGGCGCAGCCTGTGCTCACTGATCACACTAATGACGGCAGATTTCCGCCCCTTCGCCACTTGATCACCAGCTGCCCCAGGTTTTATCACCGGCTCCCAGGGCAGAGCAGGCCACCCCCTTTTTGTCTTACTCCGTGTCACCCAGAACAGAGCCAATTAAAGAACTCATTCATTTCTCCACCCTCCACCCCTTTAATTACAAACAGTGCTGAGGGTTGAATAACACAGAACAAAAGACGGATTTATTTACCCCAGGACATAAACAAGATTATCAGAAGCCGGCATTCAGAATCCCTGAGCCCCTGGGAGAATTTTAATTTGCTGACCCCTACTGGAATCTTAGGCCTTTCCACATAATTATAAAACCCCAAGAGTTTTGCCTGCTTGAATGATTTGTTGGCACGCATATGCCACCCTGGCTCCTTGCTCTCATTGGCCAATTATAAGCATCTCTGTTGGGGATGTAAACCAGGCTCTTTTGAGACAACACAGGAAAACTGAAAGAAATTCTCTTTTCCTGGTGAAATGTTCTTATTGCAGGCCACCAGGAGTGACAGGTACGTCAACAGGAGCAGGGAGAGGGCGAAATTACATTGGTTAGCATGTGTTTGGTTACAAATCATTTAACCTCACATCAAAATGGCATTAAGCCCAAAAGGGAATCTGTTGGCTCCTGGAACTCAAACACTGACCAAGGAAGCAATCTTCAGGCACAGCTCAATGCGGGGGCTTTAAGTATGTCATCAGGCTCAGTCTCTCTCTATATCTCCCACCTGTCTTTCCCTGTGTTGGCGTCTCTCTCATGGGAAAGATGGTCCCTGTTGCTCCCAAGCTCCCAACCTATCAGCTCCTAGAAGAGAGTCTCACAGGGTCACCTGAACGAGTCACTGTGCCACTGGAGGATGAAATATACCCATTGGCTAGACCTGAGTCACATGCCCAAGCCTGTATCTGGAGTATGGGGCCAATCCTATCTGAACCATATGGACTGAGGCTGGCAGAGTGGTGAGTACTCCCCACCTTCCCCCCGAAAATTGGGGTGCCGTACCCAGAAAAAGGGAGATGGTTGCTGGGCAGATAAAAACAATGGATATCCATCAGAGTACTCCTCTGGGGTTAGGATTGCAGAGCATACCACGGTCTTCCTGGGGCAACTTGAAAGTGGTCACTTTAGTGTCCGTTATGGGTTGTTGAATTGTGTCTAGGAAAAAAAAGGTACAATGACAATATTAAAAAGCTCCCAGATTCTGAGGACCTACAGTGTGACAATCTCCCTGCTCCGTAGTTCTCCTACATCGTTGCCATTCCTGTCCTCAACCCATATCAGTATCCCCACTTTACAGATGTGAAAACAGAGGTTCTGGAGGGATTCATCACCTCAAGGTGACATGGCTAATGAGTCAGAGCTGTGGTTCAAACCCGTGTCACCTGTCAGAACCCCAAACCCAGGCTTCTTCCCTTACAACAAAAGGCTGCTAGAACAGACTTCAGAATATTTCCAATTCAACTCCAGACTTTATCACAGGGATAAGTGGCCCCTCCCCTGCTGACTTGTGGTCAAGAATATTGTGGCCCTGTTGATCTTAAGGCATCGGAATCTCTGGTAATACTTTTACTTTTAATCTGGTAATATTAAAAGTAGTACAAATAGTAATAACAGCAGCAGCCATCATTTGCTGAGGCTGTGCTACGTGCCAGGCACCTTTTAAAGTGTTTGTCACGTCATCTTCACAACCGCTCTCTAAAGCAGGGACTGGGACCGTCCCCGTTTCATAGGAGCAGAAACTGCACAGGTGTGGGCAAGACTTGCATTTGAATCCATGTTCAACTAATTCCAATGCCTCTTCTCTTTCCATGGGAGTTAAATGAATCGGCTTTCTCCCTGGCAACTTGTTCCTTCTTTCTGTGGATTTAGACGTTCTAAGCCTTTAAATTAGTGCAGGTTCTGGGGAGTTTGTGTGAGTTCTTGTTTGAGCAGCTGTTTGAAGGGGATGAGGTGCTGCGTGTCAACATGTAAAGATGTGCATGGAGGATGGAAGGTGCTAAGACCTCACTTGCCCTCGCGTGGAGGGGAGGCACGGCAGAGGACTGGCCTGGCCATGGATGCCCTGCAAACTCAGGGTGTGCCGACGATGGGCAGCTGGGCCCGGATGTATGAAGCGTGATGGTGAATCGTTTGTGTCAGCCTGGCTGGGCCGTGGGGTGCCCAGGTACTTAGGGAAACATTACTTCTGGGTGTGGCTGTGAGGGTGTTTCCAGATGAGAGTAACATTTGAATCAGTGAGTCAAGAGGATCAGCCTCCCCAGTGTGGGTGGGCCTCATCCTATCTGTTGGAGGCCTCAGGAGTAGAAAAGGCTGAGTAGAAAGAAGGACTCTCTTTATCCCTCTCTCTGTCTCTCCCTGGCTCTCCTGGAGCTGGGACATCAGTCTTCTGCTTTCAGACTTGGACTCAGACTGGAACTTAGAGCATTGGCTCTTGCGGACCTGAGGCCTTCAGGCTGGCTCTTCTGGGTACGTTCTCCTCAGCCTCCATATCACGTGGGCCAATTCTTTATAATAAATCTCTGCACGTGTATATACACGTATGTACACATGCGGTCATCCCTCAGTACCCGCAGGGGATTGGTTCCAGGACCCGCCGTGGATACCAAGATATGCAGATGCTCAAGCCCCGTAGTCAGGCCTCGGTGTCCATGGTTCCACGTCTGCAGACTCAATCAACCACTGATTACGTAGTACTGTATGTATTTATTGAAAACAATCTGCGTATAAGCGGACCCGTGCAGCTCAAATCCATGTTGTTCAAGGGTCAACTGTGTATATCCTATAGATTCTGTTTCTCTGGAGGACTCTGACTAATACAGAGGACCACAGGGCATACATCATCTCCCTGATGATTCAGGCCAAACTGTTCCTAAAGGCAGTGGAAATTCTCACTGCCCATCGCCCTGGAATGAGGTCAGACAATGAGGATGCGGAGAGGTGGGTCTTAGGCCAGGCGGTAGGTGTGAACCCCAAGGCAGGCAATGCCCTGAGCACCGGGTGCACTGACACAGTGTGGGGGTCAGAGTCCGTAAGCGTCCAGCGAGTCGGGGCTCTGGTCTCTGAGCATGTTCCCTCCAGTCGCAGTTAGAAGCCGACACTTCACTTCCGCTCAGCCTGTTCTTCGCTGCCACCGTGGGCAGCAAGGTCTGTCCCGTGCTTGAGGGGAGGTGCGCAGGGCAGAGCGGCAGCTGGAGGCTGAAGGAGGGGAGCTAAAGCAGAAGGAGCAGTGCCTTGTGGGAAACGTGAAGCAGTGGTCCAGAGAACCGTGGCTGGCCACAGGGACAAGCAAGATGAATTGTGAAACATGCATGTGCTCCCCAGTGGGGGAAGCCTGGCTTTACAAAGGAAAAGAAAAGGAGGAAGAGAAACACACACACACACACACACACACACACACACACACGCACAGAAAGAAAGAAAGGAAGAAAGGGAAAGTGGGAGGGGGAGAATCTTCTAGAAATTGAGTGGGATGGAAGCTTGAGCCTCATAATGAAGATCTTAAAAGGAAATACAGCACCACAGACTGGTAAAATCTGGGGCCTACTCGTGAATGAGTGATTTTTTTTAAATGTGTGCCCAGGTGCTGGACTGAGCCCTTTCCATGGCTCATTTAATTCACTCCTCAAAATAGCACCAAGGTCAGTATGATTATCTTACTTTATAGATGACGATATTGAGACCCAGAGAGGTTTACTAAATTACTCAAGGCCACACAGCTAGGAGCTAGTACAGTCAAGAACTGAATCTAATTCTGTCAGACTCCAAATCAGGGACTCTTAACTGCTACACTCAAGATTCTTAACGTGTGATCTGCAGAACAACATACCCGAAAGATCTCTGTTTAAAAGGGGGAGGGAGAGGGAAGGAGGGCAGGAAATTTGACCAAATAAAATTGGAAAATGGAACTTATTATCACCCACTTGGAAAGTCACACAGTGCAGCAGCAGGCTGAGAGGCTGCGAGGGGCTGTTCTGGTTAGCTACTGCTGTGTAACAAACCAGTATGTAATGGTTAATTTATGTGTTAACTTGGCTAGACCATGGTACCCAGATATGCGGTCAAACACTAGTCTAGGTGATGCTGTGAAGGTATTTTTTAAGATGAGATCAATGTTTATATCAGTAGACTTTCAGTGAAGCAGATTACCCTCTATAATGTGGGCGGGCCTCATCTAATCAGCTGAAGGCCTCAAGAGAAAAAAAGACTGATGTCCCCTGAGAAAGAGGGAGTTCTGCCTACAGCTGCCTTTGGACTTGAGAGATGGAGATAGAGATGGAATTGATTTTGTTTCTCTGGAGGATGCTGATAATACACAGCCTAAACTTAGTGGCTTAAAGCAAGAAACAGTTTTTATGTTCACTGATTCTATGGCTCAGAATCCAGACAGGGCACAGCCAGAACTACCTGTCCTTCTTCCACGAGGGCTGGGACTTTACCTCAGAAGCCTCTACCAGCTGGGACTAGAACAGCTGGGGCTGGAGTGTGCAGTTCCCAGATAGCTTTTTCACTTACCTGTCTGGCGTCTCAACAGGATAACTTTTGGACTGGGCTCAGCTGGGAATGCTGGCCAGAGAGTATCCATGTGCTTCTCAGAGGGCTGGCCTCAGGGTATTCAAACTTCTTAGGTACAGCCCAGTGTTCCAGCAAACGAGGTGGAAGTGACATGGCCTTTTATGATCCACCCTCGGAAGTCACATAGCATTTCCACCATACTCTGTCTCAGACTCCAGGGGACAGAACAGAGGCCCCACGTCTCAACAGGAGGAGTATGAGAGATTTTTCTGTGAGGCTGTGAAATCACCATAGAGGCCCTAAAGTAATCTGTTTAAATTTGCTAAATTCAGCTTTTCTCAAGATTCCACTTAGCCGTTGTTATGGGTTGAACTGTGTCCCCCGCCCCGCTACAAAATTCAGATGTTGAAATCTTAACCCCCAGTATCTCAGAATGTGACCTCATTTGAAAACAGGGTCGTAGCAGATGTAATTAAAGATGAGGTCATACTGGGTGGGCCCTAATCCAATGTAATTGGATCCTTATTAAAAGGTGAATTTGGAGCACAGACACAGACATGCACATGGAGAGAATGCCGTGAGAAGATAAAGACAGAGGTTGGGGTTATACATTTACAAGCCAGGGAACATTAAGGATTGCCCTAAAAACACCAGATGCTAGGATAGAGAGGCCTGGAACAGATTCTCACAGGCTTCAGAAGGAATTAACTCTGCTGACACCTTGATCTTGGACATCTAGCCTCCAGAACTGTAAAACAAGAAACTTCCGCTGTTGAAAGCCCCCAGTTCATGGTACTTTGTTACAGCAATAAAGTAATACAGATACAAACTCCATTCATTCATTCACTCTCTCATGCAACCAAATTCAAAGCCCTTCACAGCATGGCCCCTGCTGATAGCCACTCCCTTCCCTCCCCTTCCCTTTCATTCCCTGAAATTAAAAATTTTGTGAAGATTGAGTGAAATAATATATGCAAAATACCTGGTAATAGGAAGTACGTTATAAATATCTATCCCCTTTCTTTAGCCATTTGTCTTCTCTTGGTCATTCCTGCTTATTCCACTGAACCTACCCAGTTGGTTTGCTTTTCTTGTTGGGCCCTGCATCTTGTTTTAAAAATTATTATTATTATTTTTAAATTTAGCTGCACCGGCTCTTAGATGCGGTATGTGGGATCTTTAGTTGTGGCATGTGGGATCTAATTCCCTGACCAGGGATTGAACCTGGGCCCCCTGCATTGGGAGCATGGAGTCTTAGCCACCGGACCACCAGGGAAGTCCCGGGCCCTGCCTCTTAAGCCTCCTTTTCAGACACCTGTGTTCCCAGTCTCCTAAAGAGGTTGGAGCCTGACTCCTCCATTCCCATACAAGCTCTTCCTTCCAAGTCCATGCAGAGCCCCCAGGCAGCCCCAAGGTCAAGCGAGGGGCTCATAAGGGTAAGAGCTGCCAGGGGAACAAGGCTTTTGGACATTTCTAGTTTTGATGTAAGCAGCATATAAGAGGGAATTCTGCTTGAGTCATGTGGAGACAACATTGCTGAGCCATGGCAGGAGACTGTGCTCAGTCTAGGCTCGAATAAAAATTAGCTGTGTGACTTTGGGCGGGTCTCAGAACCTCTCTGGGCCTCAGTTTTCCCATTTATGCAATCCACATCTCCTCAGGGATCCTCTTTCCTTTAAAAGCTAGACAAGATTGGTATGGATACCTTTTGTACAAATTGTAGAAAAATGTCATGCCCTCCCCAAGATTTCTGTGAAATACCAGGAATACTTTCCTTTTGTTCTTAGTTTTATTTAGGGCTCATCTTGATGTGCTGCTCAGGGAGTCCATTTCTACACTGGGGCAAACAGATGCGGAATTCAGCTCCTTACTCTCCACTAAGCAAACTGCTCCCGTGAGGCACTGTGTCAATGAGCATGTATTCAATATATTACGTTTGCTTCCCACCATTGATTCTCCCACTGTGAACCCAATTTTCTGGAAACCACTCCTTACCCAACTCAAACCAAGAGGGTGTGAATGTGATACCATCTCTGGATCCAAGGGTGAGCATGTGATCCAACCCTGGCCACTCAGAGCATTCCATCCCTCTGGCCACAATGATTGGTTCAAAGATGGTCAAATGGTCCCAGTCCATCCAATAAGAATTAGCCCTGGGTCTTTTTAGAGAAAACTATTGGGAGTCAATACCTGGGAGTGAACCAAGAGAAAAAGAAAAGATATAAAAAGATACCAAACGTCAGTGACATGACTTAAGGCCCTGAATCCAGCCGTGCCTGGTGTATTCAATTTCATAAGCGAATAAACACTCCTAGCTTATTTTTTTCTTAATCCAATTTGAGTTGTATTTCTATCACTTGGTGGAAAGAGACCCAAGTAATATTAAGCCTTACTGAACACTTGAGAGAGTAGATGAGGTTACAGCACAGCAGTGCAAATAACAGAAATTCGGTATTTGATATTCTTGTTTCTAAAAGTCCTCTGTTTTTTTTAACTCAGCTTCTACCCTTCTGACATGTGGCTCGATGTTCTCCATCCCAAATTTGTTTATTTCTTTCAGAAAGTGGTTCAGCTACTCCTTTTACAGCAGCTTCCCCTCTACAAGCAGTTACAAAGGTATTTCCGTAAACAAAGAAAATTTCCTGAGGGAAATTCTTGTACCAGCTATGGGGAAAGTAAAAATTTCACTCCTCTGCATATAAAAAGAAGAGGCTGGACAAGATCTCCTCTATGATTCCACATAACTTGTAAACTCTGGAGTCCAAAATACAAAAAAGCCATTGAAATTGTGATGTAGGAGAATGCTTTTCAAAATGCAAGTCACAACCCATTAGTAGGTCTTGAAATCAATTTACTGGGTCATAACGAGCATTTTTTAAAAATGAAAGAGAATAAAATGGAAAATAACAGAGTACGTCATACATAATAGTGGTGAGTAGTGGTTCATGAAACTTTTATCTCAATTATATATGTACTGTACATACACTGTACTGGATCACAGTTTAAAATGTATTTCTCATTGTGGTACCGAAAGTATGTAAGCTAATGGTGTAACTCAGTACTCACTGACAGGGAAAGATGTCAGTAAGTTTTTTAAAAGTTAGTATATTTAATGTGATCTGATTTTTGACAAAAAAGAAGGGACAAGATATAGATGTAGATATAGATGTATCTGGGAAAAATATGGAATTGTATATACCAAAAGACTAAATAATAATCCCCGGCAAGGGGAACTATGGTAGTTTTTCTCCACATGTATACTCTTTTTTATCTTATGAACAAAATTAATCCTCATTTTTTTCCTTTTTTATCCATGGAGGGACCTAGAGAATATTATACTTAGCTAAGTAAGTCAGATAGACAAAGACAAATACTACATAATGTCACTTATGTGTGGATCTAAAAAAATAATACAAATGAATCTATATATAAAATGTGTATACTTTTTAGCATCTAATTATAAACATACCTATGTTACTCCTACAGTCAAAAATTTCTTAAAGCCTATTTTTATTTTGAAAAGTAAGTACACTTCTAAAACCCTTCTCAAAAGAATATCTGGAAGAAATATACCAAATAATATTAGCACTTTTATTTTTGGTTAATTCTTTGTGTTTTGTCGTTTTCCCACAACCAACAAGTGTTATTGTAAAGGTAAGAGGAAAAAGGTTTGTTTTAATTCCGTGATTGTTCAGTGGGAGAAGAAAGTTTGCAAACAAAATTCAGAAAATCAGAAAACATAGTTAGGGGCAGGGCAGAGAGGGGATGGCTTGGGGTTGGCAGATATGCAAATCCTTTGAATGGATTTTCCACTTCAGTGAGTTCCTTTTTTTCTTTTAGCTACTGTCTGATAAAGGTATATGTTAGAATACAGCTATTATATATTCCAAGTGTCATATTGCTCGACACCTGTTTGAAAGAGCATATTTTATTGAGAAAGAAGTGTCACTGAAGCTAAGAGAAAGAAAGACAGTTTCTACCAAAGTGCCAGAAGTCGGGAGACTGCAAGACAAGGAACAGTTGTGCACTTCTGAGGCTGTCCTTGAGCAGAATGCAGACAGCAGCAGAGGACAAAGCCAGAGAGAGAAGGCAGAGAAAGTGTCTTCAAGGAAGATGTTATCAGGAAATTGAAAACTGGGCCACCCCACCCAGACTGTCTAAACAGTGATGGCTGGAAGAAGGTAAGAGCAGGAAAATTGCCTCCCAAATGGTTAGATGAATTGTGAGTTCAAAATTATAAGTTATCAAAAGAAATTACAGGGAAAACATGGGGAGAGGTGTAAGAGAGGAAGGAGGGAAAGAGATAGAGGAAACAATAGTAGTAAACTAAATTCTTAGCTGTCACTTTTCAGAAAAGCAGGGGGGAAATGCAGCATGGGCGAAGAGATGCATTTGGGGTCAGATAAACAAAAATATGGGCATTTCAACTTCATCTTGGTAATGATCAATCTAGCAGCTTCGTGTAGCATGCCAAGCCCCCTGAGGAAGAAACTGTTGTCCCAAGCTTTGCCTGGAATAGGAAGCCATTTGTTCTTCCCACTTCTTTTCAGGGGATTACACTTTTCTCTGTTTCTGTGTGCACGCTGGGGAAGGGAACTGACATTTACTTTTACTTGTGCATGGGGTAGGAAAAATTCAAACAGTGAAAAACCCTGTCCAGTGTAAAGTAAGTTATGCATCTTCTGCTTACCCCTCCAGATCCACTTCTATGGCACCAACAGGCTCTCATGCCCTCTGGCTTCTAGGTGGGTTGAGCCTATGGGCGGCACTGGCAGGAGATCAGAGGAAAGTAGCAGCATGTGTTTAGGGCACCCTTCCTGCAAGGTTGCCTCAGACTGCTTGTATCCCTCAACTACAGGTCATTACTGCTCTCAAGGAAGCCTTCCCAATGTGATCTCTCTCCTTCAAGGAGCTGGTAACCATTCCTTCCCCTTGTCCCTTAGAAATGGCCACAGTTTCATTGATCCTAGCTCTTGGTTACTGCACTTTCTCCTATGTTCCATTACACCTACAACTGTGTAAATGGTCCCTTTGTAAATAAACTGTCTTCATATTGCCTTGAGTCTGCCATGTGTGTCCTGCTGGGCTGTGACTCATGCACCCTCCCACACCTAATCCCTCCCACATGCTATTGTTCCCCGACTTCAAGGTGACCACTGGTACAATTTCTTGTGTATCATTCCAATCTCTCTCTCTTTCTAATAAAAAGGTAACATATGCTATACTCGTTTTCCTCCCCTTAAAAAAAAACAACTTAATACAACTTGAAGATTGTGAATAATGTTTTCTATTTGCACAACTTCTGCCCAGTCCATGTTCCAATCTTTTCCACAGTACTCTGTCCTTCTGGAAGCTGACCTAGATGAATTGCACCAGTGGGCCCCTTGTCCTGTAGCATCTAGCTGGGTCTTGCCAGTTGGAGTCCATCTGTAGATTGGAGGCACCTACAACAGATAAGAAGGCAGGAGGAATGCAACCTTTGGGTATTTATCCTTTCTGCGCCCTGTATGCCAGGTTGCTATGGTTGGTTGCTTCCCTCTTCAGAAGGCTACGGCTCTGTTGTTGGATAGCCGTCTTCTACAGATTCTTCTCATTCTGCTAACTGCTCCCTCCCTTTGTCCCTTCAGGTCTAGAGTTGATAACAGCTCCCCACTGTTGCCAGCTCTGAATTACCGCACAATCCCCTGTCGGTTTCTGCTAACTTTGCCTACGCCTTTGGCAGTAGCCCCTTAATTAAACTCTCCTCTGTTATCCCCCTTTGACTATGTCACCTCTGTCTTCCTGGGACCCTAACTAACATCTGGATCATCTCATAGAAATACATATAGCATGACCTCTTTTTTTTTTACCAACTAATTAATATTCCATTGTAAGAATGTAACATATTTTATTTAACCAATTCCCTATTAATAGCTATTTGAGTTGAAACTAACATTTATGTACAACCTACTATGTGCCTGGAATATTTTTACATAAAATATCTCATTTGGTCCTCATATCCACCCTATAAGTATTACCATTACTTATGAGTAGAGGAAACTGGGGTTTGTAGAGGTGATGACAGGACTCCAGGTGACATAGATAGTAAATGTAGACATAGGATTTGAAACTAGCTCTGACTCCAAAGCCCATAGCATATTGGATGCTGGTGTGACTCTTAAGATCTGCCCTCAATAACAAGTGTTGAAGGGACTTCCATGGTGGTCAAGTGGTTAAGACTCCATGCTTCCAATGTAGGGGGTGCAGGTTCAATCTCTGGCCGGGGAACTAAGGTCCCACATGCTGCATGGCACGGGCAAAAAAAAAACAAAAAACACAAGTGTTGAAAATTTGTTTTACTGTTGAAATTTTAATGTACTTTAAAATAAACTTATTTACTGAAGTATAGCGTACATACAGAAAAATACAGAATTCATAATGTACAGCATTTAATGTTCATGAAGTGAACATAATCAGAGAATCACCACCCTGATCAACAGGTAGAATATTATCAACAGCATAGAGCCTCCCTGGGTCTCACTCCCAGTCACCATTCCCCGCTCCTCTCCAAAGATATCTCTATGCTCTTCTGTCTGATATGATGTTAAATCTATCTGTTGAGTACTTAACTTCAGCTATTGCACTATACAGTCCTATACTTTTTGGCTAAGATGGAGTTACAGGAGTCGAATGCACCCTTCTGCCTGAAGACACTAAAAAAGTCAGACAATAAATATAAACCAAGGGTTCTAAGACGTTAGACATCAGGCAATAAAGGATAGTAATCTCTGAGAGACCAGAAACGGAAAACAAGGTGAGCCCTGTAGTTGCCTGGGTTTGCTGACTTGTGAGGGTTTCCAAAGTGCAGCACAGGGAAACAGAATGGCAGTCACTACATGGAGGAGATAAAGCTGGGAGTCCAGGGAGGCTGAGGCTGTATTCAGGGGAAAATGGGATTATTGCCCAGGCACGGGGGATAAGCTCATTCCTGTGACCCTAACAAGAATCCTGTGATCAGAGCAGGGCAGGACCGTTCCCCACTGGAAGTGTGCATCCTGGATGGGCAAAACTGGCAAATGTCTACTACGTGAGGTCTTGGTTATGTGTTCTGGCACCAGGCCCTCGTAATGAGGTGTGGATGGTCAGCTAATGTTGATCTCAGGTCTCTGCAATCAACAAAACATCATCGTGTTCGAATGAAACTACCCGATTGTACATCCAGGACAGGAACAGACTGGTCCCTGTCCAAGACTAAGGAACTGGTTGGACAAACTCTTGGACAGCCACACGCTGGAGCTCTATTTTAGCAAGCACTCATTTAAAAAAACATGTTTTAAAAAACACATCTATAGACGTGGGAGGATGTTTATATTTTATTATGTTTGCAAAGGCAGCTTACAAACAGGGTGTATGGCAGGGATTCCTACCCCTACCTATGTGTTAGAATCACCTGGGAACTTTGTTTTTATTTAACTGAAAATTCAGTGATGCCTAATATTTAATTGTAAGTCACTGAGTCCGCAAAGCTGTGCAGTCTTCTTCTACCATTTGAAACCTTTAGTAAAATGCTACTATACTGCAGGTTTAGGAAAGTAGCATTTTGAGGGTATAAATAAACTGGGGCCAACAGGGAAATGAAGCTGAAGCAAAATGGGTGGTGTATTTGTTTCCTGGAGCTGCTGTAACAAATTACCATGAAATGGGTGAATTAAAACAATAAAACAGGGCTTCCCTGGTGGTGCAGTGGTTGAGAGTCCGCCTGCCGATGCGGGGGACACGGGTTCGTGCCCCGGTCCGGGAAGATCCCACATGCCACGGAGCGGCTGGGCCTGTGAGCCATGGCTGCTGAGCCTGCGCGTCCGGAGCCTGTGCTCCACAACGGGAGAGGCCACAACAGTGAGAGGCCTGCGTACCGCACAAAACCCAAAACAAAACAAAAAAACAATAAAACAACAGAAATTTATTCTCTCACAGTTCTGGAACTAGAAGTGTAAAATCAAGACATTGACAAAGGCGTGCTCCCTCTGAAGGCTCGAGGGGAAGATCTTTCCTTGCCTCTCTGGATATTGCTGGCAGTGCACAGCCTTCCTTGGCTTGTAGACACGTCACCCCATTCTTTGCCTCTGTTGTCACCTGGCCTTCTGTTACTGAGTCCAAGCTTGTTCTGCTCGACACACAACAGGCCAGTAAGTTGGGAGATGAGGTGTCAGGGCAAGGGATAGTGGCTTTATTTGGAAAGCCGGGGGTCTGAGAAGATGGCGGACTAATGTCCTAGAGAACCGTCTTTCCAAGCTCTGGATGCTAGTCTTTTTTATAGAACAAAGAGGGGGGAGGTGAGAAGGTAAAGTGAAAAGGCCATAAATGGTTGCATCTATCTCCTGGTTTCTGCCAGACTCAGGAGGGGATGTGTTAATTTCTTCTTCCCTGCAGCCATTCACAGGTGGGCTGGGTCAGGTTGTTTCCTGTGAGCTGAACAAAGATATTTTAGTTTTACGGGGGTGGGGTGGGGGGGGTGGGCAGGGTTCTCGGAGATGGGCCATTATGTTACTTTAAGGCAACATCCCTTTAGTGATTAACTTGTAGCAAGAGAAATAGAATACAAAGGTTAAAGTAAAAGAAACAGATCTAATATGGAGTCAGATTTGTTGTTCCCTATTACAATTCTCCTTGTGTGTCTTCTGTCTCTATGTCCAAACATAACTTTTCTTGTAAGAAAGGATTAGGGCCCACCCTAATCCAGTATGACTTCTTTGTAACTTGATTATTTCTGCAAAGACTCTTATTCCAAACAAGGTCACACTCACAGGCACCCAGGGTTTAGGACTTGAATATATCTCATGGGTGTGGAGGATGCCCAGTTCTACCCATACAGGTAGGAAGCAGGGTGGAGTGCATGCTGAACAGGAAATTGCGAGCTACTTGGAAATCTTGGGACTACCTGGCAGGGGAGTGTTTTCCTATCTGGGATGGGGGTGGGTGGGTGTTGGAGATGTCCTTTCTTTTTTTTTTTGGTGTTTTTTTCTTCTTATTATTATTGAAGTGTAGTCGATGTACAACGTTAAGTTAATTTCAGGTGTATAGCAAAATGATTCATATATTTGTGTACATGTATATATACACATATATATACATATTCTTTTTCAGATTCTTTTCCCATGTAGGTTATTATAAAATATTGAGTATATTTCCCTATGCTATACAGTAGGTCTTTGTTGTTTATCTATTTTATATATAGTAGTGTGTATACGCTACTCCCAAATTCTAATTTATCCCTCTCCCCACACCCATGGAGATGTCTTATGTGGATGTTAAAGGAAAGGTTTCCCCCAGAAGGCTAGAGAAATTAAAACCTTCCAGGTGGCTTGGAGATCCCTTGTTTTGGCGGGCCTTGCAGAGATAACCCTAGGTTGTCCTGCTGTGTGAACGAACACACACACACACACACACACCTTGAAGCATGAAGCCATTGTGGCAGAGTACTGAAATAGGCTGCTGAATTTGGAGTCATAAAACCTGGATTCTCAGGCAACCTACGCCACTAACAAAGTGCTAGATCCCAAGAGCTTCAATTTCTATCTTGGTAAAATGGGATTCATAATCCCCTTATTCCAATCTGTCCTGCAGCCCAGCGGGTGGTGTGCTGAAGAGTGTAGGAATGGAAAGCTTTATCTATGGAGGTAGCTTCCGCCACATCCTAGATCTCCAGTGGGGGAAATTCACGAAGAATATTCCTACAGACCATACCACATCCCCTGTTGCTGGGTCTGGTGGACCAAAGTAAAGAGAAAGGGGAGGAAAGAGAGGTTAACGTTGCATTTTCTTCTCTTTGTTTACAAAGATTCAAATTCACCCCCCTCCCCCTGGGGTGTAATTTGGAGAATAGGGTAGGGATGGGGTGGGGCCATAGAGCCCCCAAGGGACCATGTAGCAGGCAGTCATCCTTCTTTAACCTAATGAGGTATAGGAATCGGGACGTAGTGCAAATAGACATTATCCAGCGATATCTCAGCCTGGCAGTAATTCACCAATAGATTGCCAGCTACCAGGTGTCACAGGAGCCCCAAGTTTTACTTTTTCCCTGGGCCCCATAAGTTGTAAATCCAGTGCTGACATTTCAGTAAAAATACCCAGAAGGAGTCCTCTGGGTGCTAGATGCAACACAGACAAGTATATTAAAGATATTCAGAAAATGATGACTTTTCGAATAGGTTTTTAATGCCAGACATATGTAGTACTGACTGAAATTCAGGTGTTTAGCAGATTTGGAGATTTTACTTCGGCTACCCCAGCTGGCGTCCGACACATTCCAACATTTTTCTTCTACTTGATACATCCATTTTTAATCCCTTCAGATGCCTTTCTTTTTGGTGAATTGGGAGGAGAGAACACCCGTCGCTTCATGTCTTTCAGTTCCTATTTTGCATAAATCAACCAGGAATTAAGATTTATACAATCACTTCATATCTGAGTTGTCAAATATTTCACTGTTGGGGGATATATTTGCATATCTGAAAACACATTGGCCTCTGCATGTTTAAGGAATGCAGAGAATATCCAGAAACTTCCAGAGATGTATCCATGAGAGCAGAGTTAAGGAGGTGATTATGGGGCAAGGGGACCCAAGAAGGTAGCAAGTCCAGGTCACGAGATGAGGAAGAAGGAAGATTTCCAGACCTGACTTAGTCTGACCTCCTGGTTATCCCAGCCAACATTGACCTAGCTTGGGTTCCCCAGAAGCAGACCTCGGAACAAGAATTTGGGTGTATTTGGGAGGCCATCCAGGCAGCACCAGAAGGGGAGTGGGAAAGTGCAACAGGAAAAGGAAAGAAGCTAATGCTGGGTGCTTGGTGAGCAGGCAACTGCTACAGGCAATGGGGCTGCCCCAAGGCAGTCCTGAAGGGGACCTCTGGGGGACTATAGAACATGCTCCAGAGATGTCCTACCTTAGGGGCCAGGAGGCAAGGTATTAACAAATTCCTATTAGATGTTATTTTTATGTCTACTCATGTGGTTGTTAACTTCTTGCATAAAAAGTTTGCTCAGCTCAAAGAAAACAGGCCTGTAGCCCTGTGGTTCCCAAACTGTGCACCGAGGCACCCCAGGGTGCCACAGAAAATTCACAGGAGAAGACAGGAAGATTTTACAGTTTTGAGGGAAACACGGCAACATCTATCCAACACTGTGTGAGCTTTTAGTTTGAGGCAGCTCAGTGTTATAGGTTGATTTGTGTCTCCCCACAAATTCATATGTTGAAGTCTTAACCCCCAGGACCTTAGAATGTGACCTCATTGGGTTGAATAACTCTAGTGCTGGGGAGCTCATTCTCTCTCTATGGAACATACCCATTCACGAACCTAAAAGGGAACTACTAATAGCATGCCTTGAGCCCTTGCTGGATACTAGGCTCTATACATTCATCATTTCACTTAGTCCTCCCAACTGTATGAAGTGGGCATCACCATTACTATTTATATATAGTACATGATGAAATTGAGGCTTGCAGATGTGAAATGACTTGACCAAGATCTCATTACCAGTAAATGACACAGCCAGGATTTGAACACAGGTCTTTTCTATTCTAGAGTCCTTTCTATTTCCAGTTCTTGCATGGCTCTGACAGGTGGGTGTTAATAACAAAAGAAAAAAGAGCTAACATTAATTGTGCACTTCCTTTTTGCTAGGCGTTGTTCTTCACATGAATTACCCATTTGGTTTCATCATAGACCTATGAGATGATCATTGAGGCTGCTCCGTGGCCAAGCCAGTCAGACTCCAGAACTCACGCCTTTTAAAACAGTGTTCTGCCGTGTATTTCCTCATATTGAGCCGAAACCTTCTTCCTATTCTTTGGGCTCAGACAAAACTAATTGAGCTCTTCTTTGCCAAGCCTGTCCCTCAAAGCCGTATGAAGACAGCCCTTTGTTCTGCTTGGGGCTGAACATTTCTCATTCTATCTTGTTTTTCTCATCCCCTCTCATCCCCAGCCCCATCTTCTGAACACAATTCAGTTTATCTGCATCCTTCTGAAAGTGCTTGCTGATGGCTTAATGCTGCCCACAAAGGAAGCAGGAAGACCCAAACTTCCTGTAAAAAGAAAGGTCAGACTCAGTCTTCGGACAAGGGCAGGAAAATAACGACTTCTAAGCGTCAGCGTCTGGAGCTGTGTGGCTGGGCGTTTTGTATTCTCTGGAGGCTCATCTTGCAGCAAGGCCTTCTAAAGAGAAGGTGCGGTCATCGTGCGGCCGTGGTGACATCTTAATCCTCAGCACAGCAGCTCAAGGGTTAGAAATAAGAGTCAGATTGAACCAGCGTGAAATAACGCCAAGGATAAAGTGTGTAAATCAGAACATGTGCAATCAATCTGCAAGCTGGAACCGACCCCGCAGGGCTACTGGAAGGATTAAATGAGTTCATGTAAAGTGCTTGGTAGAGCACCTGGCACAGAGCGTGTGATCAATAAATATTAGTATTAATATCTGGTGTGAAATGAACACTGCACTGCAAAAATGACTAATTCTTCCTGGGAATGTGGTGTCAGGACATAATAATAATAGTTGCCACTTAACTAGGACTCCTCATGTGCTCAGCCTTTACATAATGATCTGTTTTAATCCCTGACACCTGTGGCAAAGTTATTTTTCCCCATTGGAAAGAAATGGAAGCCAGGCTTCAGCCACATTAGGCATCTTATCCAGGGTCATGAGACTAATTGATTTAAGAGGTTGGATTTTAGAATCAAACAGGTCTGGCTTTGAATTCCAGTTCACACACTTTCTGTGTGACCTTAAAGATGTCAATCTCTTTGTGCCTCAGTTTCCTAGTCTGTAAAAGAGGGTAAGGAAATACCTTCCTTAATGACATGCTGTGAGGACTGAGTTAATGTATGGAAAACACTTAGCACAGTATCTAGCACATTCCAAGCACTTAATTGTCATGCACACATAGACATATGTATGTATACATTTATGTGTGTATGTATATGTGTATGTGTGTGTGTGTGTGTGTGTGTGTGTGTGTGTATGAGGGATCTGAAGGATGAATAGGTGTGTTTGTCAGGTGGATAAAGGAGAGAAATCTCAGGTTAAAGTAATTGCAGGGCTAAAGGCCCACATTGATCTACAGCCCAAGGCACAAGAAATCACTGGCGGGCTATGGCAGGACAGGGTAGTTTGGAAGGAAGGAGTCGCTTGTAGTTAGACGGAGACAAAGGGTCGAGGTCCTCAGGCCTGAGAGGAGAAACCAGAGTTTGGAGAAAGTGTCTCCCCCGGCCAGCCGCCCGCTCCCAGCCACGGACCCAACGGCTTGGGAGAGTTCGCGACCCCGCCCCCACCAAACCCAGCCAATGAGGAAGCCCTCCACGGGGCGTGGCGTTGCCAGGCGACCGAGTGGGCCCCCGGCTTTGCAGTTAGCCGCGGCTTTCGCTCCCTCTCCGCGGGCGCTCAGCCTCAGGATGGGTGTCTGCGGGCCCCTCCATGGGCCCCCCTCAGACTTTGTCAGTGGAGTTTTATTTTTTTAGTTCATATTTTATTTTTGTTTCTAGAAGACAAAGATATCCCCTTCCCAAACGGGGAAAAACTCATAAATGTTTGTGACTGTCTAAAAAGTAAGTCCAGGCTTGCCTGATTTCACCCTGCCGGGACTTCCTTATTCTGTTGGTGGGGAGCCCAGAAGACTTGCTTTCCCATTCCTCCCCAGTCAGAAACGTGTCTGGAGTCTGTGTCTTTAGGACCTGCGAGTCGGGGAGAAATTGCTGGAGCCCCTGACACCAGTGACTGCTGAGGTAGAAGATTCTGGAAGAAAACACACAGACACACACACACACACACATCTTCCCTAGGGGACACAGGGAAGCCTGAAGGATTTCCAAGATGACCAAGGTACCAGCCACCAAGAAGATACAGAGTTCCCCTGCCTCGGGGGCCCTCTGGCCCTTTTATGCCTCAGATCTTCTAACGCAGGTGAGTCTCCCCTCTCTCGTGAAAGCAGTCGTGTTTTCAAGACGAAAAATAGGAATTAGCCTCCAGACCAACAAGGGACGGGGTGGGGGTGGGGAAGAAGAATCACAGTGTAATTAAATTGTCGGGAAACATCCCCGTCGCTATCAGTGGTTGGTTACTCGTAAAGACTGAAAACGCCAGCCAGAACGGGGAGCTGGGCCATCCTATTAGCCAGTAATTCCAAAGTGATGGAATAAATCGGCAGTGACACTGTAGAACATCAGGAAAAAATTAAGATGAATTGTAGGTTTGCCATCGAAGAAATTATTTTCGGAGGTCCGCTGGGCTTAGGGTACGTGCACGTCCTTTCCCTTTGTGGAGATTACGGTGTCAGACTCTGGGGTTTGAAGCCTGACTTGCGTCTCAGCAGCTATTGAGATTAGATAAATTGCTTAGCATCTCTGAGCCTTTATTTGCTCGTGTCTGCAAGATGCGAACAGGAACACCAACTAGGCAGAAACAGGGTGAGGAGGAAGATATGGAAATTGTTCATGGAGATGCTGACACTTGATAATGTGTATATGGGACAAGAAATACTGTTGTTGGTTTGAAAGACAGAGAAAAATCAGTATGTGTTTAGTGTCGGAGTCAAGTTGTTTCTGTTTTTAAATGATCACAACTGGGCAGGCCTGTTATGTCTCTGTTAAGTGTGTCTTTGTTATTGTATCTGCAAACGCCCATATCACCACTAATTGGCCAAGGTAGGGAGAGGGTCAAAGGCAATTACTGGCCCACAGCGGTCCACGCACAGTGGCATATCTTGTGGCTCAAGGTCCTGCCCTAGGAAGGAGGGCCTGGGGGGAAGTCAGGGCACAGAAGAGAAACTCACCTGTGCTTACGTGGTGGTCCAGAGTGTTCCTGAGCTTATATTGATATTGCCTAGAATTGACACAGCTGTTTGCACCCCTCATTGCTCAGCCCTCTTAATGAGCTCACTCTTCAAGATGCAGTCTTCACGTGTCTCCTTTTGTCTCAGAAAGCTACCCGGAAATGGGTTTTATCCAGAGCAGCCCCCTCTGGGAACAAACTTCCCAGCATAGCAGTGGGGGAAGGGAAGGAAGGAAGGAACAAGGAATGAGGTAGAAATTTCAGAAGCAGCGATGAGTGTGAGCATGTGGGCGGTGGACCCAAATAGCCTGGCTTGAACCTTGGATCTGCCTCTTGGCAGCCCTGTGACCTTGGGCAAGTTACGGAACTTCTCTGCTTCAGTGTTGCCGTCTGTAAAATGGGAGTATCATAATACCTGCTCATGGGATTGCTGTGAGCCTTCAATGATATGTCCAAAACTCCTGAGAATAGCGTCTTACACATAGTTAGCACTTCCTAGATTTTCGTTACATGGTTTCATTCATTTAGCAAACACTTACTGAATTTCTGTTGTGTGCTAAATACGTGCTCTTGTGAAAAGCGTCACAATCAGTAGTGTGTCTGTTTGGGATGGGAAGTAAAAGAGATAAGAAACATTATTGTAATGCAGGATGATTAATGATGTGCTGGGGATGTATCATTGGGTGTGGTGGGAATGCAGAGGACAGGTAACTCAGACTCGTGTGTGGGGCGAGTGTGGGGGGAGATTGGGGAGGGAAGAGGTCATGTAGCCAAGTAAATGCAATAGAGTTTTCCATCTTGGGTTAGAGAGACTGAGGAAGGTGGAGGAAGATGCAGAGGTTGAAATGATCATCTCTTTCTTGAGAGGAGGATAGGCAGGACTCCAGGAGGTCAAGAGATGGGAAGCAGGCTTCCAGGGGCTGTTGAATAAACAAGACCTCAGGCACAAAACTCATGGAAATCCTGCTGCCCCCGGCTCACTGGCTAGAAAATAATGAAGACCCTAGGGTGTCCCTGGCTCACATTTGAAGTATCGCGCCTTCAGAAATTGCAACTTTTTAGAGCTACCGTAAAGCGTCGATTAATCTAAAGCAGACTGACTAGAAAGTGGCCAGTCACAAGAAAATATGTAGAGATTAGCATCAACTTCTGGTGTAAATCACACTAAGAGCAAATTGCAGTTTTATTGGTGTAACACACGAATACCAGTGGCGATACCAATGATGATGGTTGCCATGTATTGAATATTCACCACGTGCCAGGTTCTGAGCTCAAGTCTTAACATGTGATATTTCCCAACCATCCAGAACACTTGGAGGTGTGAACTGTCACCTCCTCATGCGATAGATGGCAATACCAAGGCCCACTGAGGACAGGTCCTTTACCCAAGGACACCCAGTCAGCAAGGCACAGAGCAATGGTTTGAGATCAGAGTTCTCTGGCTCGAGAGCTCAAGCCCTCCCTGCCTCACCGTGCTGAGCAGACGGTGACAGTGGCTAGCACACACCACGGGGGGCGCAAAGGGAAGGTGTAAGGCACACTCACTGGCTTCAGATAGTTTTCAGGTTTGTTGGCTGGGGGCAGGGCAGGGGTGGGGAACAGAGGAATGCCACATAAAAAGAGAGTAACAAAGGCCGGGCAGCCAGGTGAATGTCCAGTGAGGAGTGATCCGAGGAAGGATCTGGCTTCTAGAGGAGGAAGGTGAGGCCAGCTGGGCTACGTGGTAATGCCACTTCCTGGGAGTCCACCGTGCGCTGGTGTAATAGGTGACGCTTGTGGGGAAACCCCCAAAGGGTCCTGCCGCCCACTGAAGCTGGCCATTTTCCTTCTCATGGGGACGGAAGTTGCTTTATCATAACTAATGTTATGATGGGACCCTTCCTTGCTCGGCATCTTCATGTGGGTTTTTCGATGGAAGGAGTATAAATAATGTATGCAAATCCCCTGCTTGAATGTCTTTTGTTGAGGAAACCTTCTAGCTTGCCCTAAGTGTTTAGGGAGTTCCTTTTCCCTTTGTTGCCCAAGGAAGCAAAAGAGAAATCTAATGGGATTAGCCATAGGGGAGGGAGGGAGCAGGGCATGTGTAGATTATCATGGACCCACATTTTCTTCTTTAGAAGAGACTGAAAAAGAGAGGGGCACTTAGAACACCCCCTCCATGTTCTAGAATGGAAATGCGGGAACGGCGTTTGGCAAAAACTCTAAAGGTGTGGAATCCTTTACATAAGCTCTGTCTCTTGGTGGCAGAGAGGAAAGAAGCATCCTTAGTTTGGGCAGATCCTGAAACAGCCAGGAACTAGACTGGGTGCTTTGGTGATATCCTAGCTTAGTGATTAAAAGAGGAGATTCTCAAAAATTATTTTTTTTAAAAAAAGGGACTTCCCTGGTGGCACAGTGGTTAAGAATCCGCCTACCGATGCAGGTGACTCTGGTTCGATCCCTGGTCTGGGAAGATCCCACATGCCTCGGAGCAGCTAAGCCCGTGAGCCACAACTGCTGAGCCCACGTGCCACAACTACTGAAGCCCGTGCGTCTAGAGCCTGTGCTCCGCAACAAGAGAAGCCACCACAGTGAGAAGCCGGCACACCACAACAAAGAGTAGCCTCCGCTCGCCGCAACTAGAGAAAGACCGCACGCAGCAACGAAGACCCAATGCAGACAAAAATAAATTAATTAATTTAAAAAAAAAAAGATCCTTCAGCAAACAACATGGGTTCAGACCCCCAACTCTGACACTCAGCTATGTGGGGGGCCTTGAGCAAATCAGTGCCTCTCTGTGCCTCAGTTTCCTCCTCTGTGGAACACATTGTGTTTTATCTATCTAAGACATCTTCCGTTTCAAGAGGCATCACAATATTGTGTGAGCGCCACTAAGAAAGAAAACTCTACTGATTAAACTAGGACCTACTTTCAATTATAAGAAGCGCCCCAGTGTCAGAGATGTTGAAACGGGGAAAGAAAATGTTCATCTTAGAATGGATGAAATCCAGCTAAAAATGCTTCTGTCTCATAGGGTTCTGTGGGGATTAGGTGAGTTAATAAGGGTAAAGCTCTTAGAACAGGGCCTGGCCCAGAGTAAATACTATGAAATGTTAGCCACTGTGACATGGTGTGGTTTGATCTTTTAATTGACTCTGTGATAGAGGTGTAGTTATTACCCCCTTTTGCATCTGAGTAGACTGAGGCTTGAAGAGTGCCAGGGTCTAGTTCTCTGCTGAGAGTTAAGTTGGCAGGTTCAGGGAGGAGGGGGAAAGCTATGCAGAGTCCCGTGTATGGAGAAGACCTTGGCCTGAGCATCACTGACCCCCGTCCCCTACCATCCACCCTCTTATCGCCCCACTGCCACCACCCCTATGGTGAGAATGGAGTTACTCAGAGTTCAGCCCCCTATCCAGCTGGTCTGCCTGGAATCAGAAAAGGAAAGGTTTCCCCCAACAAGAGAAACCTCGACTCCCAGCACAATACACGTCACCGCAAACATGAAACGATTTTCCTCCTTGTCCAGATAGGAGAGCTTGTGGCCTGAAGATGTAAGTGGTGAGTCATTGGTCTTTGTTCGAAGTGGGCTCAGTGCTGGGTAATTTCTCTGGCCTCTAATCACGGAGACTGCACCCCACCCCGCACTGAATCAATGATTACCTTGGAATATAAAATAAAATAAAAGATCTGACAACCACTTGAGATTCAGTTCTGGAGAATCCCAGCCAGCTGCACCTTCATTTTTATTATAACTCGTGACTCAGGCCAGGAAAATAGTAATGAGCCCTTTTCTCTGTCCAAGAGATTCTTCTGGCTCCATCGTTACTGCATTGAGACAATTGCAGAATTTAAGCTGTTGCTTTGTTTTGTTTTGTCTTCTTTATGCCCTGGCGCTTTGGACTGGTGATGCTTGCCTCGGCAAATCTTGCTGTGTCTAATTGCAGGCCCATGTGACAGTCGGCTCCCTCCGTGATAAGTCAGGGTGCGGGGAAGGCTGTGTTCATTACCTCCTGACACAGGAAGAATGATAGGCACTTTCTTTATGCCGGACAAGATGAAGCGAGCTCTTTCACTCATCTGCAAAGAGGCAGCTGCTACGCATGGGGAGGTGAGGGCGGGGAGAGGAGTGGTAGAAGAAACACATCAGAGAGCCTAGTTGATGTGATGCAAACCTAGTGACCAGGTAGGAGCTCTGCCTTTGAAATCAGACAAGGTGGGCTCGAATCCCCTCTTTGACACTAATATGAGGTTCTGTGAAATGGGCTGAATAATAATAGGATCTGCTACATACATCTTTTGGAAGGATTAAATAAAATAATGCATCTGAAATACTGAGCACAATACTTGGTACACAGTGAACTCCCCAATAAGTGATGACAGTTGTTATTATTATGACTCAGGCTCCTCTCTCTTCTCTGACTGGACACATGTGCCTCCATTACCATTTTGAAGACGTAGCCCAGATATGAAGTCTGGAGAAAGCTGAGTATTAACTGTAAAGTCACAGAAGGGGGATCCCTCATTAGTGAGGCCAAGTCCCAGTTTAAGGGTAGAGGAGAAGAAGCAAGTCTAGGGATATTTTTAAGAACTAGTGTGAGAGTATATTTTTATGAAGGATAAAGTGCCTTGCAGGAGAGAGTTCATTCTGATGGCAGAAATGCTTGACCCAGTTAAAAAATCCTAGTTGTAGGAAAGCGAGCGCCCCGAGCATGATTTAAGTCCCTTGGATTTAACTTTCAGCCCAGTCGCATTGCTCATGTTTGAATCCCATTGAGAACCAGAAGGAAGTAAGAAAAAAGGAAAACCCTGTGTACCAATTAGGATCATTCTTGGCTGCAAGTAAGAGAAAAACCGAAAAGCAGTGACATAAACAAATGTGAATTTATTTTTCTCACGTAAGAAGTCTGGAGCTGTATACCTGCCAGCATTGGTTCAGGAAGACCTCGCTAATGTTGGGACTGGCAGGTTCTTTTCCTTCATGGTCACAGAATGGCTGCCCCATCTCCAGCCATTACATTCATATTCTAGTAGAAAGAGGAAAAAATGGAGGGTAAGAGCTATTTTTGCCCCTTTTATGAGGCAAATGAAATTTGCCTGATTTCCAGGAAACTTCCCAGCATATTTCCTCTTATGTCTCATTTGCCAGAGCAGTGTCACCTGCCTTTTCTTAACTGCAAGAATGGCTGGGAAAATGTTTATCTAACCTGAGTGTGGAAAGCAGGGGCAAGAGACAGGTGAAGGTATTGGAGATGGGCGTCTGGTTGACGAATCAACGATAACTGGCACAAATGACTTCACAAAAAATCAGACATTGGGGGTCCCAAGCAATACAGTAACCTAAAAAAGAGAGACATCCCCTAGCCTGCACCGCAACTGTTTAGGAATGTCAAGGGCACTTGTCCATAGTGATACTTTATTTATTTATTTATTTATTTATAGAAATTTATTTTTTATTTTTGACTGTGTTGGGTCTTTGTTGCTGCGAGCAGGCTTTCTCTAGTTGTGATGAGCAGGGGCTACCGTTCGTTGCGGTGCGCAGGCTTCTCCTTGCAGTGCCTTCTCTTTGTTGCGGAGCACGGGCCCTAGGCACGCGGGCTGCAGAGCGCAGGCTCAGTAGTCGTGGTGCACGGGCTTAGTTGCTCTGCAGCATGTGGGATCTTCCTGGACCAGAGCTTGAACCCATGTCCCCACATTGGCCACCAGGGAAGCCCCACAGTAGTACTTTAAAAAACAGCACAGAATCCACCAAAGAGCTGTGGGGGTCAGGGCAAGGGTAGAGGCTGCCAAAAGAAACATTCACTCATTCACCTGATATTTTACTGAGCTCCAGGTATGTGCTAAGCATGATGCTAGGTGTCGAGGAAGTGAAAAGACAATAACATGGGACAACCTTCCGGAAATTCTGAAAAATACAGGGAATAACATGGAGAGCCAAGACAGTGGAATATGCACCATCTTTATTCCTACCCTCCTGTGTTTTCACCGTTTGGGGAGCAGGGGGCTTGAAGAATCTCTGCTTAGAGAAGCCTTTGCACAACTGTAGAAAAAGACCTATTCTTGGCCCCCTTTCAGCATTCCTGCAGCCTCTAAACGACTCAGCCATCAGCTGTTAAATTCAAAAGCTGCAGGGCTTCCCTGGTGGTGCAGTGGTTGAGAGTCCGCCTGCCGATGCAGGGGACGCGGGTTCGTGCCCCGGTCCGGGAGGATCCCACGTGCCGTGGAGTGGCTGGGCCCGTGAGCCGTGGCCGCTGAGCCTGCGCATCCGGGGTCTGTGCTCCTCAACGGGAGGGGCCAAGGCGGTGAGAGGCCCACGTACTGCAAAAAAAAAAAAAAAATTCAAAAGCTGCAGAATCCATGTGGGGTTCGGTGGCTAGTAGCACTTACATAAAATCTGACAGAAGCCAATTAAACCTTGCTTGGACTGAACAACATATTTTTCTCAGAGATCTTTCTGACAGTTAAATTCAAAATCATAATCACCAGTAATGGGACACCTTCTATCATGAGATGGTGGCATTTTCCCTTCTGAATTCCTGTTTTCAAACTCTGCCGAAAAAATTTCTTGCGGGCTTAACTTTGATCTAATGTACTTCTGTCTAAGTTGGAATTTATGCAGTAGGCAGTTTTATTTAATAACTCAAAAATTAGCTATGTCTGGGGCTTCCCTGGTGGCGCAGTGGTTGAGAGTCCGCCTGCCGATGCAGGGGACACGGGTTCGTGCCCCGGTCCGGGAAGATCCCACATGCCGCGGAGCGGCTGGGCCCATGAGCCATGGCCGCTGAGCCTGTGCGTCCGGAGCCTGTGCTCCGCAACGGGAGAGGCCACAACAGTGAGAGGCCCGCGTACCGCAAAAAAAAAAAATTAGCTCCGTCTGGTGATCTACTTACAAGCCTGGAATTGCCTTGGGATTTCTGGATTTCACAAAGTGGGAAGATTATACAGCTGGGATGGTTTCTGGAATGGGTTCAGTATTGTCAGGGGCTTCAAGGGGTCCGTGGTTGGCTGTAGCTCAGTAGCAGAAAAAACAGAAAGTGACGTCCCATTGTAGCCTAGTACAGGGTCAAGGTCACCTTCTGGGGTGTCTATTAAATATGTGTGACAGATGTTTTAGAGGCATTAATATGAATCAGACTTGGGGGCTTCTCTCCAGAAACCCACAATTCTGTTGGAGAGAAAATTCATAAATAACCATGAGTCAAGGTGGCAAATAAGTACCAAAAAGAAAGGTGAAAAATATTTAAGAGCTTGGAGATAGAAACAAGTTCTATCATAGGAAGAAAGGTACAGTGAAGCCATCTGATCTGCATCTTCATCGTTGGCTGGATGTGAACTTGGGGTGATATGAGACACTGAACCATGGCTTGAACTTATTTTCTCATGCATCAGGATGTGGGGGGTGTATTGCCATTCTCTACCAGGGAACAAGTTCTTTCTTGGTACCCTGTCTGACTAAATGCTCTCCCACAGAGCTCCGGTAGATAAATCTTTACATACTCTCCTTCTCCATACACAAAGTTATCCAAGTTTCTACCCTGGAGGGTTGTCACATTAGGGAGGACTTAGCTCCATGAATTCCCATTAAACCTTTCAATAACCAGAAAGCTCTAATGTTTTACTTCTTTTAAGAATTTGAATTTCAGCAGAGTAGGGTTTCTCAACCTTGACACCATTGACATTTGGGACCCATAGGCTGTCCTGTGCATTGCAGGATATTGACAGCATCCCTGGTCTCTAGCCATTAGATGCCAGTTGTGACAACCAAAAATGCATCAGGATATTACCAAATGTCCCCTGGGGGCCAAAGTCGTCCCAGGTTGAGAACCATGGCAGTACAGGGCTACTGAAGTCCTGAATACCTTTCCCCAGCTGAATGCTTATCTGATGGTGAAACATTCCCCATTTAAATAAATGATGCCATCATGTACCCAATTGTTCAGGCAGAAACCCGAGCTTCATCTTTGATCTCTCCCCCTCCATCGCCTCTTGTGTTTAAACAGCTGCCTCAGGGCAGGTGCTCTATGGACACTGCCTCCTTCCCCAAAGATGCTACCTGATCCAGGATGCCCTTGTCTTTAGCCTGGGCTGTTCCACCAGCCTCCTAACTGCCCTCCTTACCTTAACTCTGACCTTCGTCCAACCCATTCTCTTTCACTGCAAGTGTCATTTCCCTGGTTAAAACAATTAATGGCCCTCCATTGCCCTCAAAATGAAGATTAATATCTTTAGTACGGTTTAAAAGGCTCTCATGATCTGGTCTCTGCCAACTTTTCCAGCTTCATCTTTCATTACTTGGTCTACTTGGAAGCCATACTGGTTTTGGAGGGTGCCATGCCTTACATCTTCTTCCTCCTTCTAGAACATTGTCCCCTCCCCCAAACTATGGCTTTCCATGGCAAGATATTTCCAGGGTTCTGAACAGTGGTGGGGTGGGTGTGGCCCTTGCCCGGAATTAGGAGTTCTGACCCAAATATCAGCTCTCTCCCTACCTAACTGTGTGACTTTGGGCAAATCACTTAACCTCTCTAGTTTCTTGATATTCATATGCAGAACCAGGAACTCTAACGTGGCAGTTTGGAGGCTCCCTCCTTGCCGTATGAGTCTAGAGAGCAAATAATGGCTACCACTTATTAAGCATCTATTGTGCACCTGCTGTGTTCTGCATATATTATTAAAATTAACGCCTCAATCCTGTGGGGCAGATGCTGTCATTGTCCCTGTTAGTAGAGATGAGGAAGCTGAGGCTTGGGGCAGTTTTGTAACTTGCCCAGAGATACCCAGAAAGTAGGTGATGGAGTTAGGATTTGAATCCAGGACCAACTAACTAGAGAGATCCTCTGCTCTTAAGATCAGCCTGGTTGACTGCAGTAAGAAGGGGCAGTAGGCAAGTATCTCTCTAAAAGGGGTGTCTGCTGGCACAGTTTTTAGAGAGTATATTTGAAATGCTCTGGCAGAAAAAGGAAAGTGCCAATTTTAGCTGTAGGCGATGCAGACAAGAATGTGACTGCTTCGCCGGTGACCACAGACAAGGACATTTGCATTTTCTTGAGCTCTTGCTAAAATATGCCAGTGAGCTTTTCTGGAAGAGAAACACAGCTAAGGACGAGGCAGGGAGGGGGAACCCCTGTATGTGGTTTAGATGCATCTTTCTAAATAATGCTCATTTCAATGAAGATTTATAAGCCATTTCTAATTAGAGTCACATTTCTAAGAAAGGCGTATTTTGATGCTGGGTCAATACACTGTCAAGGCCTGCTGGACAAAACGGTGAGGAGGACAGGCCCAGCTAATGAGGAATGAGGTTCTGGGGGGGTGTGGCTGAGATGCTGATGATGGTAAATTGCTTAACTGGGTTGAATAATTTGGGTAAATATCTAGTTAAATGGATTTAGTCTGAATCCAGGCTCTGACCTGCTGAATTTTTTCTCTTCTATCAAAAATAACATAAAATAAAATACCCCGACTATAACTGTCTGTTTATTTGTCCGATTCCACCCCTAGGCTTGGAGTTCATTGAGGGAAAGGACCCTGCCTTGCTCACAGTTCTATACCCAGAGCCTAGCACAATGCCTGGCCCTGGGTAGGAGTTCAATATTCTCTAGCCTCTATTCTCAGGACCAAGGATAGCTCCACATGCCAAGTGAGGCAACGCATCCCTTGGGTAACTGTAAATTCCACTTGGACAAAGGCCACAAATGTTTTATTCGCAGATACAGCCCCAGCATGTGCTGGGTGCGCCATAAATTGGGATAGCATGCTAACACTTGCTGTGTGTGTGACCGTGGGCAAGCTTACTCTCTGTGCCTCAGTGTCCTTATCTCATGTACGGAAATAATAGTTCTTGCTTTGTAGGATTGTTGGGAGGATCAATGAAATAATGCTCAGAAAAACCCCTGGCAGATAGTAGGTGCTCATTGAATGCCACCTCTTCATATTTCCACTTAGGAATCGAAGCCGTTAGCTCCCCAAAATATCAAGCATTAAAACATTTAAATACTGACATTTCCAGAGATGATGACTCTCATGCCAGTCATTTTTTATACATTCAGGAAAAGGCAGCCAAAAGGGTAACATGACTAAAGTGTATTATTTCCAAGAGCCCTTGAAGAAAATGCCCAAGAGGCAATTAGCACATAGCTGTCGCCTATGTTGCTATTGCTTATTGGCTGATTCCATCCTCTCCTAATCAAACTGCTTCTCTGATATTTTTAGACCTTTTTAAAAAGTCCTCTCAAAACTCGGGAAGCAGTGCTTGTTGACACATACCAAGGAATCTGCGAGAACATGAATCTGACATTCTCATAGGGAATGAGAAAATGCTGGAAGTGGGGGAGCATTCTTCAGCGTCCATGGGAATTAGATTAGGCAGCCGGGATGATTCTTTAACCCTACCTAGCCTCCTCACCTTTTCCCTTCCTGCCTCAGACTAAACAAATAACCCTCCTTGTTCCCTTTTTGTGCAGCTCCAGGGCTTGAGATTTAAATTGTCTCAATAAAGAATAATTGTTGAGCTTCCTTGGCTGGCCAGACGACCCGTGTCAGGGTTGATTGACTTATAGCACCTGCGCCGTGGATCATTCCAGGCTTTGAGTCGTGGTTCTGTTGCTGCTCAGCTGCTCTGTGACCTTAGGCTCTCTGCTTCACCTCTCTGATACTAAGCTTTCTCGCCTGTAATTAAATCTTGTGAGGATTCAAGATAATATCCATAAAGACTGGGTCCAAATTATAACTGAGATTGATCTATGATTAATGTTACTCCACCTTTCAGTGCTTTATAAATCCCCCATGTTATGTTGTGCATAATGCCAACATCAGTTTTTTTTTCTTTTTTTTTTTGCGGTACGCGGGCCTCTCACTGTTGTGGCCTCTCCCGTTGCAGAGCACAGGCTCCGGACGCACAGGCTCAGCGGCCATGGCTCACGGGCCCAGCCGCTCCGCGCCATGTGGGATCTTCCCGGACCGGGGCATGAACCTGTGTCGCCTGCATCGGCAGGCGGACTCCCAACCACTGCGCCACCAGGGAAGCCCTTTTTTTTCTTTTGTCAAAGAAAGATGGTCCAGTACGGAGAGAAACTACGGAGAAAAACTGTCTCCTTGTGAATTGTCATTCTCTCAAGGTTTTCCTGTGGATAGTCAAATGAATCATGCCTTTGTATCCTCCATGAGGTTAAAAATGATGTTGATGCTTTGAAATTACATATATGGGGTATTATTTAGTCATGGTGATGATCACAGAAATAACTGGTATGACTGGTTGATTACTGAGTGTGTGCCACGAGCCAAGCACTTCCGTGAATTGTCCAGTTCCATTCACTCCACAACACTAAGAGGTATGCAGTGTTAACCCCATTTTGCAGGTGAGGAAACTAAGACTGAGAGAGCTATTCTCCACCTCTCCAACCTGCCCCAGAAGCACTCCTCAGCCTGTCTCTGTCCTCTGGGTTTTCCAGGAGGGTGTCAGAGACCAGCTTGCTGGTCCCCTAGCTGCAGGGGTCACATTTTAAGCTCTTGAGCATCACGGAGGCCGATCTTTTATTCGGTTTGAGGTGAAGGATGCAGCATCCTCCTCCCTTTGGGGTCAGGATTCAAAACATCTCAGCAGCTGTTGTCAAAGAAATCACTTCCGAAACCCCCTCTCCCTTCCCACTCTCTGTTTTCATATTCCCAAAGTAGACACCGATCGAGGGTCCCATTCTCCTACAACTACCTCAGAAATTCCTTCCCGGTGGTCGTTCTCACCTTCATTTGGAGTCTGATGTCTATGGCACCTTGGATCCTCAGTCTATACTCTCCTATTACCTATTTTACTTGTTATTCTACCGTTTACTGAGAGCTCACAGTGCACCAGGTGATTCACAAACATTACTGTGAGGCCTCATTACAACCCGTTGAGGAAGGCGTTGTCACCTCTATTTTATAGCTGAGAAAACTGAGGCTCAGAGACAGAAAGTGACTTGTGTGATGGAGAAGCCGAGACTCAAAACCGGAGCAGTCCGGATCCAAAGTCCCATTTTTTTTTTCCCTCTCTGCACAGTGCCCAGACCTGCTAATATTTGCTGGGATGGAGTGTTGGCTTCGCTTTCAAGCCCCCAAATTCAGTTCCAGACCACACTCCCCCAGCCCACATCCTCCCCATTGCCGAAGCCTTTCTGAGCTCATCAGAAGTTACAGGAGTGTTCTGGGGGAGGCTGTCACGCTGTCCCCAGAAGTCACATCAAATGCAGCCATCTTACGGCTCCTCACAGAACAAGGTGTTCCTTTACTTCCTTTTTGATATTAGAACACGGTCCTACTGCAAATTGACTTGAAAGGAAGCCAGACCTCATGGCTCCTTGTCTGCCTGTGAAGGAAGAGAGCCGCTTCTGGCACCTAAAGGACCTAGATTTAATCCATGGTAGGGGCCTTAATGAAGGGGGTGGGGAGGTTGGTCAAAGGTCAGACACCCCCTAAGCACCCAGCCCTCATTCAGGGAAAATCAAAAAATGTCACTCCGCAGAAAGCAGTTTTTATTTCATTGCAGGTTTGGAGGCTGTGCATTAAATGTCTCTCTCTGTCCCCTCTCTCTCTTCTCTCCTTCCCCTCTGCTCTCCCCACCCTCTCCGCTTTGCATCACGACACCTAACAGTATTTGTTAGCTCTTCATATGTTTCCTTTTAGCTTCTTTAATTATTGTAGCAATTTCGTCTGTTTACAAAGAGAAAAAGAAAAATGCCAGAACTGGCCACTTGGACACTGAGGGAAGGCAGACGTTCAGACCAATTGCCAAGCCATCTAACCACTGCAGACTCTTGGTTTCATTAATGTTCTCTCCTCTGCCCTAGACTGTAATGGGAGCCTGTTCTGTAATGGTGCGCTTCGGGTAAACAGATCGTTAGGTAAGACTGATAGCAGAATATGGTCCAGGTAATGTTTTAAGCCCAAAGCAAAAGAGCACGAGGTGTCTCCAGCTGACAGGACCACAATTCATGCAGTTTCAGTGAAGGGTGTGTTGGGGCTTTTTCAGCATAAAGGGCCACTTTCTGAAGGTTTTCTTTTCTGCCTTAACAAAGGGAGGCTTTCTTTTCAGCTGGAGACAGAGCATAGGCCTTCCGGCACATGAGGGGTTTGTTTTGATAATGAACTTGATATCGAGTTACAACTCATTAATATAGACCAAACAATGTTATTGCAGCTGATTTCTTCATTTTATAAAGCCTGGTTCTCAACAAAGCATATTATTGGCCCCAAATGAATTTAAAAAAAAAAAAAAAAAAGAGTAGATGCCACAAAGACTCAGCGGGTTCAGGGCAGAAATAGCACAGCTGTGTGCAAAGCATGAATTCACCAGCAGCCGTTGCCACCAATTCAGGCAGGGTCACGAAGCACTCAGACTTCGGCTTGGTATTCAAGTAGAGGTAGATTTCAGACCAGTGGAGCCAAAGCCAAAGAATTCCTCTCTTGTGTTCAGGAGGCAGTATAATCCAGACCAACAGATTCTCCAGAAACTCTGAAGTTGGGGACTCATCACCTAGAATCGTAGAGTCGTTGAGAAACCTTGAAGGGCATCTCACCAGCTTTCTACCCAAAGCAGGAGGATGTGATGGTAATGTTTACTGGCTCTGGAGTCTACCTGACATCGGATGAGCCCTGGTTCTGCTGTTACCCAGCTGTTTGACCTGAGACAAACCACCCCCTCTCATTCCAAGCCTCAGTTTTCTCATCTGCAAAATGGGGATAAAGATAGTCCCCGATAGCTCCCTCTGAGAGAGGGCTGGCTGGATGTAGGTGTGGTACTTAGACATACATTTCCTTCCTAGATGTTGTTAGGAAGTTCTTCCATTCAGGAAGCTTCCTCTGACTCCCTCCCTTGTCTCCTTTCTCCTCAGTTCTGTGGGATTTCACAGTCATAGCCCTCATCACACACCTGCTCACAGGTCTGTGTCACCACCAGCAGAGAGGGCCACCAGCACAGGGACCATCATTAATCTTTTTTTTTTTTTTGCGGTACACGGGCCTCTCACTGTTGTGGCCTCTCCAGTTGCGGAGCACAGGCTCCGGACGCGCAGGCTCAGCGGCCATGGCTCACGGGCCCAGCCTCTCCGCGGCATGTGGGATCTTCCCGGACCGGGGCACGAACCCGTGTCCCCTGCATCGGCAGGCGGACTCTCAACCACTGCGCCACCAGGGAAGCCCCATCATTAATCTTTGAATTCAGTATTCGCAGCAACTATTTGCAGCACGCCTATTATGTGCCAGCCTCGTGGAAGGCACACAGTAAATGTGTGTGGACTAAATTAATCCAACATCTTCCAAAGAGAGGACCTGTTATCTCCTTGTACATCTACTTGCTCTGAACAGTACAAATCCTATTTAAAATGTGTTGCTGGAATTCCCTGGCAGTGCGGTGGTTAGGACTCCATGCTTCCACTGCAGTGGGTGCGGGTTTGATCCCTGGTCAGGGAACTAAGATCCTGCAAGCTGCGAGACTTGACCAAAATAGAAAAAAAAAAAAAAAAAAAAAGTGTTGCTTTTTGGTATTTTTTAAAGTTTCCACTCCTTCTTGCCTTTAGGTTTTCTGGAAATATTCTAGAAGTCTCTTCACTTCCAGGGACGTGGCCTCCTTGCCATCTTTGGTGAAATCTCTTTGAATATCTGAACACACTGGAGCTCTGTAGAAGTCTAAGTTTCCTTAGATGCTGCACCCCTTGCTTTGTTATTAGAACTGTGCATAGTTATTCATTTTGTTCATTTCATTAACATTTGTTAATTCACATCCATTTAATTCATTCCTATCCATTTCCTTCATTTCATTCAACATTTCATTTTCTAGCATCCCCTATCCAATTAACGCCATGTTTCTTTCTAGAGACTTTGACCGTGAGCACATTATCAGTCTTTCACCAAGTTGTTAGAACGTTTCTTTTTAGAGTCTAGTGCAGATTGTGACCAGAATTCTCTTCCTTCCCAATACAATACCAACTTTTAGGTACATACACCGTGGTCAACTTTCCCCAAAGTTTCCATCAGGTTTTCCTGCTTTGTTGGTTCCTAGCCTATTTTTCATTTGATTCCTGTATCTGTCCGGAAATTAAATTCCTGGAAATGCAAACACATCAGATGCTTCACTTTGGGTCTGTAACAAAGGCCTGAAGAACTGGCCCCTCACCATTGTAATATCTTGCATCAGGACCAATTTTGCAATTTCTTGCTTTCACCTGTGTGTTCTGAAGCCTTTTCCACTATTAGATTTTTTTCCAAATCATTTTATTCTCCAGTGCTTTCAGAAATTGTCTTGAGCCATACATAGAGAAAAGTATACAGATACAGGTGTGCCGTTGATGAATTTATACACGGTGACAACAGCCATGCAACTTCTTCACCAAAATCAAGAAATAGAGCATTGGGCTTCCCTGGTGGCGCAGTGGTTGGGAGTCCGCCTGCCGACGCAGGGGACGCGGGTTCGTGCCCCGGTCCGGGAGGATCCCACATGCCGCGGAGCGGCTGGGCCCGTGAGCCATGGCCGCTGAGCCTGCGCGTCCGGAGCCTGTGCTCCGCAACGGGAGAGGCCACAACAGTGAGAGGCCCGCGTACCGCAAAAAAAAAAAAAAAGAAAAGAAATAGAGCATTACCAGCACCCCAGAAGCTCCCTCAAGACACCTTCCAGACATGAGTCCCCTCCTCGCTGGTGTTAATCATCATCCTGATGTCCGTCGCCATCAATATGTTTTGCCTGTTTTTTTAAACTTCGTGTAAGTGGACTCATACAATATATGCTCCTTTGGATCCGGCTTCATTTGTGCATTATGTTTATGAGATGCATTTGTTATCACACGCAATTGTCACTTGCTTCTTCTCACTGCTGTATGCTATTCTGCTGTGTGAATGTACCACAGTTTATCCATTCACCTGTTGAAGGACTTTGGGGTTGTGTTGTTTTGAGGGGAGAAGGGGATGGAACTATTACAGAAGTGCTGCTGTGAATGTTTTCTGTACATGTCTTCTGGTGAACACATATTCTTGAATATATATATATATACACACACGTATATATGTTTTTGAGGATAGATAGGTAGGTAGGTAGGTAGGTAGATGCTCATCACAGTTATATTTTGTTAGAAGTCTTTCCATTTCCATTGACAAAAACCTTAAACTTGCACAAGTGAAAACAGAAAAAGACAAAAAAGGAATTAGAGGCTCACATTATAGAAGACTCCAGGGGAATGTGGCTTCAGTTATAGCAGGATCCAGGAGCTTAGACAAAGTCATTGGGAATCTACCTGTCTATATTCATTGTTCCTATTTCCAGCTATGGTGGTTCCAGTCTAAGGCAGGAGGTCTCCATTGAGTGTCAGAATGGCCATTAGCAGCTCCAGGCTTAAATTCCTCTGGTTTAACAACAGCAGGAAGAAAGAAACCTCTCTTTCCCAAATGAACCACCACAGATACCATTTCTGAATTATCCACTTCAGGATAATTGCCCACCCCTGGAGCCCAGAGTCTCACCAGGGTCTCCCACACCTGAACCACATGCCCTGAGAAACAGCATTCATCATGTTACCTTTAAAACTTTAGACAACCTAAAATTTTGATGACTGTTATGTATAGTTTGGTGCAGGACGGAGGAGGTGATTGTTATATGTACAGTATAATGAGTGTGGTCATGTAATTTATTGTCCAAAATGGATAATTTTCAGGGTGAAAGGGAGTGCTATAATTAATTACACTGGCAGGACAGGTATAAATTGAGATTGTCCTGGGCAAACGTATATGAACAGTGACCAGAATTATAATTTTTAAAATGTCTATCTGTATCTGTCTGTCTATCTATCTATTTATCTATGTTTGCTGAGGTTGACTCCAAGAGGTGTGAAAAGGAGAAAAAGGGGGGATTTTTTCTTCCTTTTTTTCAGTTTGTTTTCTATGTCTGTGAGTCTGTTTCTGTTTTGTAAATAAGTTCATTTGTATCATATTTTAGATTGCACATATAAGTGATGTTTCATCTTTATATGTTCACCCAGTGAGCTCTGCTAAGCACAATACCAGATAGTGTGCCAAGTGCGGACACAAAGATAAGTGATAGCACATGGTATTTGTCTTTCTCTGTCTGATTTACTTCACTTAGTATGATAATCTCTAGGTCCATCCATGTTGCTGCAAATGGCATTATTTCATTCTTTTTTATGGCTGAGTAGTATTCCATTGTGTGTGTGTGTGTGTGTGTGTGTGTGTGTATATACTACGTCTTCTTTATCCATTCATCTGTTGATGGACATTTAGGTTGCTTCCATGTCTCGGCTGTTGTAAATTGTGCTAGCAGAAGTTCTTAAATTTAACAAAATCAAATTTCTCAATGCTTTCTGTTACAGTTGTTGCTTTTTTCTATATTTATTATAAGGCCATAAAACAGTTAATAATTTTGCTTTAAACAGTCAATTTTCTACCAGTGTGAATGAATACTTGCTTTTTCTGATCTCTTTATTCTTTCTTGTGGGTCCCTATTTCCATCTGGGACCAGATTCCTACAGCCTGGATGGAGACTTGCTTTAGTGTTTCTTATATAGTGCATGACTGCTGCTGACAAACTCCCTCAGCTTTTGTGTGTCTGTAATGTCTTTATTTTGCTGTCTTTTTTTTTTTTTTTTTTTTTTTGCGGTACACGGGCCTCTCACTGCTATGGCCTCTCCGGTTGCGGAGCACAGGCTCCGGCCGCGCAGGCTCAGTGGCCATGGCTCACGGGCCCAGCCACTCCGCGGCATGTGGGATCTTCTCGGACTGGGGCATGAACCCGTGTCCCCTGCATCGGCAGGACTCTCAACCACTGCGCCACCAGGGAAGCCCTTGCTGTCATTTTTGAAGGATGTTTTCACTGGATACAGAACTGTAGGTGGGCAGGGGGGTTGTTTTTGTTTTAGCACTTTAAAGATGTCACTCCATGGTCTTATGGCTTTCATAATTTCTAGGAAGGACATTTCTCTTGCTGGAATTTTAGTTCATCTAGCCTTCTTTTATTTCCACAGCTTTCCAGTGTCTTTGAAAATATGATTTTTGTCATTTCTCTTTTTAAACCCAGTGATAATGATAAGATTTCGCTAACCACCACATCCTACTTAGAAGTCAAGCTCCAGCTTGAGGAGAATTCAAGGTAGGAAACTTGCTTGCCTTCTTTCTTCCTTCCTTTTTTTTCTGTTTTGTTTTGTTTGCTCGTTCATTCTTTCCTTCCTTCTTTAATTGTTTTTGCTTTTTTGTTTTATTCATTTATTTTTAATCAACTTTTGGGGTATAATTTACGTGCAATAGAATGCAAACATTTTGGGTTTCCTTGGTGGTCCAATGGTTAAGACTCCATGCTTCCACTGCAGGGGACACGGGAAGGTATGCATGCCGCATGGTGCGGCCAGAAGGGGAAAAGAAAAAGTGAACATTTTAAGTCTATAGTTGAATGAGATTTGACAAATGTATGTACCCACATAATCAGCACCCCAGTCAAGGTGGAAGTTCCATAATCCCCCAAAGTTGCCTCCGGCCCCTTTGAATTCAATGCCTTCCTCCCATCCCCAGCCCCAGGCAACCACTGGTCTACTTGCTATCACTGTAGATAAGTTTTGCCTGCCTTCAAATTTCCTATAAATTGAATCATACAGTATATACTCCTTCTGTCTCTGGTTTCTTTCCTTCAGCATGTTTTTGAGACTTCTCCATATTGTTGGGTAAACCGGTAGTTTGTTCCTTCTTATTGTTGAATTGTGTTCCATCAGATGAATATGTCAGAGTTTATCCATTTGCCTGTTCGTGAACATTTGAGTTGGTTCCAGTTTTTCTTCCTTTTTTATATCTGAAATGCTATGAGTAATTCGCTGGTACGTCTTATAATTGATACACAGAGCTCAGCCCCTGCCCTTGTGTAAGCTTCAGACTAGAGGAGGAGATCTGTGTTGGACAGGTAATTTCAACCATGATGAGCGTGGCAGAAAGGCAAACACAGGCTGTCCTGGGGAGTGAATAGCAAGAACACCTTGTTTACTCCAGGGCTTCAGGAAAAGCTCCTTGAAGAAGCATTCAACATAAGAATCTAGGACAACTGGGAGTGAACAAGGAAAGACTGAGGCAGCCTCTGGGGCATAACAGAAAACTCAGTGGAGATGGGAGGCAGATGAAAAGTAGTACATTACTGAACATAGAGACATTGTGATAGACTTTTTAAATTATTTATTTCAATTGGGGTATAATTGACATACCATACTGTATTGATTTCAGGTGTACAACGTAATGATTCGATATTTGTATATAGTGCGAAGTGATCAACACAAATAGTCTAGTTAACGTCCGTCACCATACATAATTACAGAATTGTTTTACTTGTAATAAAAACTTAAAATCTACTTTCTTAGCAACTTTCAAATATGCAATACTGTATTAACTTATAGTTGCTCTGCTGTACATTACACCCCTATGGCGTGTATTTTATAGCTGGAAGTTTGTACCTTTTGCTTCCCTTCATCCATTTCACCCACCCTTCCACCTCTGGTGACCACCAGTCTGTTCTCTAAGTTGGGTTTGGGGGTGTTTTTTAGATTCCACATATGAGTGAGATCATACAGTGTTTGTCTTTGTCTGACTTATTTCACTTAGCTTGATGCCCTCAAGATGCATCCATGTTGTCACAAATAGCAAGATTTCCTTCTTTTTCATGGCCGAATAATATTCCATTGTGTACATATACCACATTTTCTTGATCCATTCATCCATCAGTGGACACTGAGGCTTTTGTCATATCTTGACTATTGTAAATAACAGACATTTTAAGAAATATTATTTCATTTACTATTATTTCATTTACTATTATTTCATTTACTATTACTTCATTTCAACTGTGAGTGTTTAGTAAGCTCCATTTTACCAATGAACAGCCTGATATTCAGGAAGATGAAACTTGTAGGTGACGCCCCTAGTGGTAAAGCAGGATTCGAACCCAGTTCTCTCTGGCTCCAGAGCTCATGCATCCCCCCAACCTGAGGTCAACACTGGTTAGACTGATTGCAGGGGAGATGGAAAGAAAGAAAAAGGTTAGAGAAACATCAACATGCATGTCCTTGGCATGTTAATGGGCACTACAAAATATATACATATTTATTACATGAATAAATATCTAAGAAAAAGAAACACTCTAGCATACTTTTTATATTTTTTTCATTTGTATTTACTTAATTGCTTAAAAAAAATAGAGACCTTACCGCCAAATGTATCAAATCTTATCCATTCTTCCCTCACAGTGTCACATTATACAAATGTAGATTTTGGTTGTGTGTGTGTGTGTGTGTGTGTGTGCGCGCGCACACGCGGGTATGTGTGTGTTTTGTGGTCAGAGGCAAGAGCTAGAAGAAAGTGGGATCAGAGAAATACCAAGATGTGTTTACAGACTAAAGGGCAGCGGGATCTCTCAGTTGCAAAGTGAGATAAATGGAACTGCCAATTAACTTAGTATTCTCAGAAGCAGTGAGTAGAGCACGCGGCCTGAACAATGAAAGTGTCGCTGGGAGCTTTCATATTCTGTGTTGTCTGTGTGCAATTTGTTCCCTTTTACATAGAAATATATGGTATTAACTGGGGGATGTGATTAGAATGCAGGCGGAGGCTCACTTTGATGGGAAACATACAGGCCTAACAGCCGCTGAAGATCAGAGATGGTCTCTCTCCAGTAAACTCACAAATTGCAGGGACCACAGTCTGCTTAATAAGTGAAGGGCATTGGGGCCGAGACTGCAATGTTCTAAAGATCCAAGCCTCCCGCTGGGGTTCTGGCCTCATAGTAACCATAATAGGCTGAGATGCACTGAGAGCTTACCTGCTCCTATGTACTGCCTGCATTGAGGTGCTTTCCATGCACTCACCCATTTCATCCTCAAGCAACCATAGAAGGGAGATGATTTTCTTGTCCCACTTTAGAGATAAGAAAACTGAGGATAAAGAGGCTCAAAGATTTGGTCAACCATGCGGAGCCAGTAACCCCTTCTGCCTTTTACTGAAACCCTTGTTTTTACCCTTTGCTCTGTGCTGCATCCACACCTATCAGGGGAGAGAAAGCAGCAACGGGGTGTAGGATGCTGGAAGGCCTGAGAGACCCCACTCCCACGTAGACCAAGAAACTGTGCTCTGGAGGAGCGGGGGGATGTTCCTAGAGGCAATCCAAGCGGTCAGAGAGAAGCTTAACGTTCGTAGAATACATGCACCTATTCTCCTAATTTGATGGCTAGGAAAACTGGGGTCCAGAGCAAGGACAGTGGGCCAGTGAATGCTGCTTCCAACAAATACGGCCTTCGGGGGACTCACCTCCCTGTACCTGTGGGATCAAGGTGAGCGCCCCAGAAGACTCCTCCTAGGTAATAATAGAAGTAGTAGCAAACCCTTGTACTTGCTGTGTACCAGGCGCTGCTCTAACCACTTTTACAAAGACCAGCTCACTTAGTCTCCATACATCCCTAAAGAGCGGGCACTGCTACCATCGCCCTGCTTTACAGATGAGGAAGCTGAGGCACGGAGAGGCTAAGAGACTTCTTCAAGGCCACTCAGGCCCGTGTTCCCACCTTCTGGAGTACGTCCATCCCTTACCCTTCACACGAGAGCCTCATACCTCTCCCGAAAGAGCCATCAAGTCTCATTCTTCCCCTCACTCCACATGCAGTGGAATCATACAGTTTTCCTTCCCTGCATGATAATCCCACATCCTACATTTCCCAAGTTCCCCCAAATTCTGCACTCAGCTTATAGGAGCATCACATCTTTCCTCAATAATGTGGAACGAGATCTCCATTTTAGCCTTTGTGTGCCTGAGCCACAGAGGCAGACCTGGGTCTCAGTCCCAGGTTTACCCTTAACTGTGACCTTCAATAAGCTTATACGACGTGGAGGTCAACACGTGAGCTCTGCCCAAATGTCCATCAACTGATGAATGGGTAAACAGCACGTGGCATATCCATCAATGGAATATTATTTGACCAAAGAAAGGAATGGAGTACTGACACATGCAACGATGCGGATGAACCTTTAAAACATGACGCTCAGCGAAAGAAGCCGGACACAGGAGGACACATATTGTAGGATCTGTTCATATGAGATGATCATTATAGGCGAATCCATAGAGACAGAAAGCAGATTAGTGGTTTCCAGGGGCTGAGGAGTCTGTAGGACAATGGAGTGATACCTAAAGAGTTTCTTTTTTGAGCCAGTGAAAATGTTTTAACATTGACTGTGATATTCACACATCTGTGAATGTACTAAAAATCATTGAATTGTACACTTTAAGTGGGTGAGTTGTATGGTATGTGAAATATATCTCAATAAAGCTAAGAAGAAGAAGGAGGAGGGAAGAGATGGGGGGATGAAGATGGAGGGAAGAGGAGGAGGGTGCTTTAGAGCAGGACTGCCTGGGCTCAGACTCCAGATCTGCCCCTTTATAGCTGGACAGCCTCGAGCCAGTCGCCTGAGCCTCACTTTTCTTGTCTAGTAATAGCTGAAGATGAGAGCAAACAATATTAAAATGTTCAGCAGTCAGTATGGCAAGGACACTGGACCAGCTGTTAACCCTTTTGTTGCTGGATCATGCAGAGGTACAGGGAGAGCGCAGACGGACTGGGGTGACCGGGGGGCACGGGGCATAACTCTTTGCCAGCCAAGAAAGAATTACGCCTTCAGAGTTCTAAACTTAGAGTTTGCTACCATGAAAGAAACCGCCTGAAATTCGGTTTGTCATCAACGGCGACAGAAGCCTTGACTTGCGTGAATACATCAAGGCATGTGGAGCCCATTTCCTCCTGCCCTTTCCCAAGCACCATTTTGCAGTGCAGAGATTTCCATGTAATTAACATGAGTTCATCAGTGTCGCCAACTTGGGTTTCCGTGGAGACTCCCTGCGCTTAATTAACGTGGCTAGGTTGCATCGCTGTTCCCGGTTCAGGCTAGCCTCCACTCACTTGCCATTTTATTCTTAACACCCCAAATTTAATCAGCGCTAATTATTTCTCCTTTGCCGGTGTTCACCTGATCACGTGGCAGTTCTTTTTTCCTTTCTCTTCTTCTTTCTTGCTTTTCTTGATTCATACCCTAGAGGAGGATAAAGCGGGGGTGGGGGTGGGGAATAAAACCTGTTCTCTTTGGAGACAGGGGAGGAACCCTGGGAAGGTAAAGTACCAACATCCCAGTGCACGTCTCAGCTGATAGAACTCGTGGCTGCAGAACTAGGGAAGCAAGAGATAAAAACCAGGCAGGCAGGCAGGTTTGTACAGGAGATGAAAACTACACAAGCATGACCTTTTATGGGGCCTTCCTCGCCTCTGCTGGAGGAACGGACGCCGAGTCCAGGCCTGAGAAGTTGCCATATTTGGAGAGAAAACGCTTGCAGTGTAGGTTTTCAAAAGATTTACAATGCACAAAGCTCCCAGGCTTATCTTCCAAGAGTCTCCCTTTAAGCCCAGAAAGGGGTGAAAATTGCAAGCAGAGGGCTGACAAATGGCATTCCTCAGGGGGAGGTAGACGCTTTCCAGTTTTATTGGGTTAAAAAACACTTGCATCAAATTGCATTTCTCAAATCTGCAGAGCGGGCGAGCTTCAGAGGGCAGCAGGAGTTTAAAGCCAGATGAATCTTTGAAAGCTAATGTAAGCTCCCTGGGAATCAGCCTTGCCAGAGAAACAGTGGTGTGCGGTAGTTAAGAACATGGGCTCACCAGCTGTGCAACCACAGGCAAGTTACTTCACCTCTCTGAGCCTCAGTGTCCCCATCCATAAAATGGAGATAATAATTGTACTTACTCAGGGGATTGTTATGAGGATAAATGGGTTGTGAACTGAAGCAGCGTCTGACAAGTGGTACTTATCAGCAAGCATTAGTTCCTGTTGTCTCCTGCCTCCCTGGTACCCTGCACAGGGCCTGGCAGAGAGTAGGTGCCAGTGAATGGTTGTTGAATGAATGAATGTGATGAAATGGGAGTCCAGAGCCCTGCCAAAGGCATCAGTAAGTGCCTCTGTCACCCAGACTTATGTCTCTTACTTCATTTCCTTAAAGCAGGGATTTCAAATTTAAATAAATGCCTTCAAGGGCCAGGCAGGAAGTACAAATGAATAAAATAGGCTTGGGGATGTGGACACAAACCTCTCTATCAAACACTGGGGAAGTCCAGCCAGACCCAGCTTGAGACCCGGTCAGAATCAGTAGTCACTCAACCTGCCCGGACCTGCCAGGGCCGGCGGAAACCCCCCCAGTGTCTGGCTCAGTCCCACACCCCATCCCCGCACCGAGATGATTCAGAACAACACAATCCATTTTTAAAGTTCAGTTTCTCTCCAGCCCACAGTATTCATAAGGAATTAAGGAAAGCATATCAAATATAATCACGCATTGTTGTTAAGTTCTTGGCAAAGTTGCCAAATGTCAGGCAGCCGGCACGCCCGCGGTGCGCTCCACACTTGGGACCGACGCTTAAGCTGTCATAATAATGAATTGCTGTGCTCACTTAAGGCTCAGGAATGGGTCCAGGACACCACGTTCGCTTGAGAAAAGAAGTGCTTCACCAAGATGAAACCGTGTACTGCATTCACAAGGCAACAATCCCAAACACATCTTGCCGTGGGATGGGTGAGAGAGAAGGGTCTTTTCAACACAGCTCTAAAACTGCACTTGAGGGCTTCCCTGGTGGTGCAGTGGTTGAGAGTCTGCCTGCCGATGCAGGGGACATGGGTTCATGCCCCGGTCCGGGAAGATCCCACATGTCGCGGAGCGGCTGGGCCCGTGAGCCATGGCCGCTGAGCCTGCGCATCCGGAGCCTGTGCTCCGCAGCGGGAGAGGCCACAGCGGTGGGAGGCCCGCATACAGCAAAAAAAAAAAACTGCACTTGAAGGTCTGAAATCTTTGTGAAGGGGCTGCACGGGTGGAGCATTCCACTCCTCCCTGCCCATCTCAGCAATAGTTCTGACATCCCACTCTCAGCCCAGGGCTCAGAGGCTGAAATGCAGATGCTCGGTAGTAACAGCGTGGAGACATTCAGCAAAAAGGCTTGCACTCCAACTGTTTGGTTTAAAAGATGTGAGCAGCTTTTTAATCAGCCTGAGCCCTGGAGCCTACATGCCTCCAGCCATTGGGCGCCTTGGCTCTCGCTACGAGAATCCGTTCCTTGGGACGTCCTCATATTTCTTCATTAAGCAACCGTCGCGGGGCAATTGATTCCTTCTGTAGGAGAGCAAGATCGTGAGGTTGTGTCTACATCAGCAGAACAGATATTTGAGATAATTAACCAAAAAAAAACGCAAGACCCCCAAGTGATGCCTGTGTCCGCTGAGGGCAGGGGGTGGAGAGGCTGAAATCCAGAAAATTCCAGGGATTTTCCCCAGAGCCCAAATCTCAAACATCGTTCCCCACTTATTCCCAAGGCCTGGATGGAGCAGTGGCTCAATAAATAACTGTGGAATGAGTGAGTGAGTGAGTGAGTGAACGAATGACTCAGTGACCTGTGTGTCAGGGCGAACAGCTGCCTTTACAGTCAGAACTGGGTTGGAATCCCAGGTCTACCTCTACTTAGAGGCTAGCAGGTCTTGGTCAAGACACTTTTGGTTTTCTGGGCCTCGGTTTTCCCCTCATCAGAATCTCAGAAACTCTCCTAAGCTGCTGTTTAGATTTCCTAAAACAAACCCCAGCATCCATCCACTTCTCTTCACAGCTGTGCTTCCTAAGCCCGCGATCGTTCATTTCATCAGGAGCAGGCTTTTCTCCAGACCTCGAGAGAAAGACCACCTTGGAATTCTTTACTCTCCCTCCTGCAGAACCTGCCTGGGTACCCCTACCTGTCGCTGGAGAAACCCCCAACAGCTGAAGCCTATATCTGCGATTCAAAGCGCTTCTGCTGATTTCCTGTGATGGCCCCATCCAGGGACCCTCCCAGATCTGGGGATCCGGGGCCAGGATGGTGGCCAAGCATCGCATTTCAGGGTCTGGGTTTTGAAGTCAGGCTAACCTGAGCTCAGTGGTGGGGCCCGCCTCTGGCCAGCTGTGCCGCTTTGCCTCTGAGCTCTCATCTGCAAGGTTGGGGTTTAGTGTCACCCTCTGAAGAGGCTTGAGGTTTAGAGCTGATGCATAAGGAGAATGGTGCCTGAGAGCCATCCCCCCCCTTAGCCGTGGCGTCCAGGGTCCCAGGGTTGGTCCCAATTGGTTTCTTGAAAGCACTGAGTCTTCAGCATCCACTGAAGAATTCCCACTCTCAGAGACACCTTGGTGCTTGGGCAGGCCACCTCGTCAGCAGACGTGACGTAGATTTCACACAGCGCCCGGGCCATGTTGCCTAGAGGCTGGTACAAGCCACCAGTGGTACAAAGGACGATTTTTATATGTACAGCCACTTTTAATCTTGATAATTATGTGTGAATTTTGATGGTGCGTCAGGAAAACTCTAACAAGCACTTCAGAGTCATAGTGTCGTGGATATTATTGCTTAGGAAGGAACTAAAGTAGATACGGTTGTTTGTTCAATGTTAATGTAAAGAAAAACATTAATAGTAAAAGAAGTGGTGCATGGGTACATGATAGATTATGACTGTATGCGAATGACTGAATTTCGGAAAACTTGGAATCAGGCAGAGGGGGGGAAATGTCAGGTGTAAGCTGCAGAGCAGGTGGTGGTGTCTTTACAAAGGACTGAAATGCAAGCGAGATGGCTGACCTTGACCCAACCCTGGAGCAACTTTAACTCCCCAGTGTTAAATGGGGAGCTCTGAGTACTTCTCCAGTTCCTTTCTAGTCATGATATGCCTGGCACGTAGCACATACTCAATAAACAGTTGCATTATTATGGTGCCGAAGAGGAGGTGATTGTGGCCAGTTGACCTAATGGGTTCCAATCCTGTTCAACCCCACCAGCAGCTAGCTGTGTGACCCTAAGCAAGTTGCTTAACTTCTCTGAGCCTCAGTTTCCTCATCTGCAGATGGAGGTTTTCATCAGAGCAGCCCTGTTTATCAGAGTAAGGCATTTTCATGAGTAGCTTGCTCCCAGATCACTTACGACATGCCTATTCATGCGAAACTCCGTGCCTGGTACCATGTTGAGCAGTTTCTGCCAAAGTCAGTGTGTTGGGCTTGAAACCACACCGCTGAGAGTTTATACCCCAGCTCTGCCACCAAAAGTCCACGTAACCTTAGGCAAGGTACTTCCCGTCTGGGGATCTCGGTTCCCTCATCTATGAAATGGAGGGGGGGGTCCCCTTCATTCCCACACGTTCTCGTTAAGAAAAGCTCGGCTTGGCTCCTTTTCCAGCCATCCAGATGTTTCTAAAATACAGCAGTTCCGACACTGCAGAGACCAAGCATGTGGGTGATTATCTCCATTTTTCACATTACATTTGTCATCTAGACAGGCTTTAAGTATGTGGACAATGAACTCAGAATTCCAAATGAACTTCAGCCAATTCCTTTCTCGCTCTCTCTTTGAGACAAGAAAGTTTTCTTTGAAGGAAATGAGGAAAATTCATCCTTTTTTCCTGCTCCCAGCAGAACACCAGGGCTTGCCCAAGGCCGAGTGGTGGGAAGCCGACTTACCAGAGGGAGAAGACAGAAGCTTCAGGGGGAGTTTAAGGTGGCGGTTGGACACACAGGCTCTGGAGTTCCAAAAGACGTGTGTTCCTATCTCGCCTCTGCCACTTACCAACTCTGAGACTTAAAATCCTAGGGGCCTCCTCGTGTGGATAATAATGCCTATGTCACTGGATTATGATCAAGACTAGATGTATTAAAATATTAAATATAATGTATTATGCCAATTCTCCATGACAGCCATGAAGAAACTGCCCTATAAGGTTTGGTGCTATTCTTATACCCATTTTATTGATGAGAAAACTGAGGCACAGAGAGGTTAACCAACTTCCTCAACTTCGGAGCTAGTAAGTGGTAGAAGTAGGAAAGGAAACACTGTAGAAATAATAAATACATAGATCATTACAATTGCAAAGGAAACGGTGTGATGGGAGATGCCATGAAGGGATTTGGGGTTTAAGGACAGTGCCTCTTAGGAGTGGGTCTATCCAGACAGAAGTTTTTGCCCCCCAGGATGTGCTGGTAAATGTTTTACAACCAGCTCTCTGGGAAAAACAAAGCAAAACAAACAAAAAATCCTAGTTTGTAGTGTTTGCCAGTTTCTGGGGTGTATATACGCCTCCCATTGTGGCCAGTTTCAAGCTACCAATGTGACATCATGGAGTGCAGAGTTGGGAAGGCGACAAACACAGCCCACACACAGTCACTCTCACTACTTTTTTGTGCCCACCTGACTTCTGATAGTTTCCCCTGAAACAACCCTTTGGCTGCCTTTCCTGGGCCACGTCCCTCCACCTCCGCTACTGAACCATCACAGAACGTGCTGGTGCAAATGAAATGTATCCATGGGGCCCCACGTTACCTCTCTAGGGGGAGCCCACTGGGGACTGAGTTGGATCAGACCAGTCAAAATAATGGGGCGTGGGCTCAGGGAGTCGGGGAGCAGTGTCCTTCCTTGAGCTGAGTGGTCCCTGCACACGGCAAAGACCATTTTCAGCAAAATGGACAGCAGTGGAGCCTTGGAGGGAAGTGGCTTGGGTGTCATTAAAGTTTCATGCACTGCTGCTGCACGCAAAATGCAGTGTGTGTGTGTGTGTGTGTGCGCGCGTGTGTGCGTGCGTGCGTGCGTGCATGCGTGCATGCGCCCGCCCACCCAGAAGCCCCCAAGCCAGTTTTCAAGATGAATCAAGTCCACGGCTCCTTCCTGCCATGGCCACCCCCTCCCTCGGAGCTCTTAATGTAAAGTTCTGACAAATGTAGAGCTGCCTAACCAACTTGCCTGTTGTCTCCTAAAAATATGTCTTCTCCTGGCTTTCCTTTGGAGAAAAGAGCAGAGTGGTAATCAGATGGAAAGGTCACATTATACCAAGAAATGGGACTGTGCTGGAAGAGGGCCTGCACCACCCCCGCCCGGATGCGTGTGTTGGACACGTTTCCTCTCTGCATTTCATCAACAACCGAGAAAGCATGGCCGCCTTCAGAGAAACCCACTTGCTGCTGCCCCAGGGCAGCTTAGTGGAGGGACCCCTTTCCGAGCTGAAGGATGGGGTTTTCCTAACTGCCTTACGCGACAGAGGCTATTCCTCGACCACCTTGCTTCCTCCTGTCCTGCCTTCCCGCACACACCTGCAGGGATCCAGTTAACCAGAATGAAGAAACTGGCTCGCTCTGGCGGGAAGAACACAGGTAGTCGTGTCTACCTGGGTCCTTTGGGGAGCAGGCACCAAGACAGAGTTACAAGGGCAAGGGAGTTGTTTCAGGTCATGCCTGTGATGGTTCAGAAGGCCAGGGAGCAGGACTGAGCAGGGTGAGCCCTCGGGCTGTGATGAGGTCTGACGCTAGGGAGAGAGGGGAGGAAGGCGGATCGAGGAGGAAATGCATCAGGCTGCAGTGCAGCTCTGAGCATCTTGGCCAGCCCAGCGGAGGGCTTCAGTGCAGATTGCCTATCGGAGGAGTCCCACGCTGGGCGGAAATGGCCAGCCCAGGACCCTCCCGGGGCTCTGTCACCGCTGGGGCTGTCCAGACAGTGAGTGTCTGCAGCTCCATTGCTGTGCTCTTAAATCACTCAGGGGCTTGACCTAAGTATGAGGCCAGAGTCATTTCAGGATGCTGGCTTTGTCTGGTCCAGCTTCAGTCCTCCCTTCCATTCCTTTAAGCAGTTTGCCCTGCTGCCACCAGACTACGTGGATGGAGATTCTACCCTCTATATTCCAACCCAAGTCACAAGAGATGGAGCAGTAGACTAAGAAGTACTTCCCAGTTGTCATAAAGCTTCGTCTCTGTGGCCCACGAAAATCTGGGAAAGTCAAATAACCAGTTCTGTTTCCCATTATTCTCAGTGTCTACATTAACCTTGTTAAACGGTTATGATATTATAAATAAGGTTGATGTCATCTTCGACCATCATCCCAGAGCAGTTCCTACCCCAGAAGTAGGTGTTGTTAACTATTTAGTGTGATTCCTTCCATAGCGCCCCCCGCCGCCCTTTGCACAGCTGGCACTGGGGAAATTTGGAATCAAACCCGGGACAATTTGGTTCCGAAGTCTTTCCATTTTACCTCCACACATTTTCTCCTCCACCAGATGTCACTACTCTGTTAACCAGGCTCTGAAACGCTTTGCCAAGGAGCATAAAGGAGTGCTTACTGCATGCCAGGCTCTGTGCTAAGTGCCTCAAATAACCTTTACAACAACCCTGTGAGGGGGTGGTGCTATTGGTCCCATTTTACAGACACACAGACTGAGGCTCAGAAAGATTAAGTAACTGGCAATAGAGCTAATGAGTGTCAGAGATGGGATCTGAACCTAGGTCTGTCTGTGTTCTTGACAAATATGACACCTACCTCCCAGGACACGGCTGAAATTTGACCTCCCTCCAACAAGTGGCAAGTGCGCTGCTAAAATTGATTTGTTTGGCCGAACTCTTCAAGGCACACGCCTAGAAACATCACAGGCAAGGCCCTATGCACAGGCCAAGCTTGACACAGGCTTGTCATGACAGCAGGCTGTGGACCTACTGGACGCGTGCGGAGAGCCAGGCCCACTGACAGAATCCTCCCTCTGTATGTGATGGTCAACCACTAATCCGAGATGTCGGTACCAACTGATGCTCAGCTCAGAGCCCACACATTCTGGTGGAGCTGGGACCAGAGCGCATGGTCACGAGATGACCATTTTTGTTCAGTTCTCTATTCATTCTGGAAACCCCCAGCTCAGCCTGGCCAGGTCATACCAGACAGTGGCCAATTCTGGCACTGACGTGGGGAAGAGAAAAACAAAAAACAAAAAAAATACATAACAGGAGCTACTGCCAAACCTTTGCTAGGAAGCTAAAAATAGCCGTTGCTGTGATGGCCACAAATCATGAAACGCATATGCCAACATAATAGCCCTGTGTAAAACCTCCCCATGTCGGGTGTCCTCCAAGCCACTCACAATTAAGCTTAAGTGATGATGTATAGGACATCATTTTCCAGGTGGAGGACACTCCAATGCTTTGTGGCCTGAGTATGCAGCAAGTGTTGGGAGGGCGGGGCTGAACTGAAGAAGAGCCAGGGCTAGCATCTGGAGCCGTTGGCAGTCCCACTGCCGTTGCTGAGTGTCGGCTGGGGACCCCCAGGACCCACAGCACTGTTCTGGGCTTTGCGGGCGCACAGGAATAAAGAGAAAGCATGGCATAGCATGGCAGAGGTTAACATCTTATTTAATCCCCACCACGATTCTATGAAATAGACACTCTAATAATCATACAGTGCCTGGTGCATAGTGAGCCCTCAGTGAAATGTTATTTACACCCAGTTCTTCCTTGAAAGTATTTATGGTGAAATGTGCAAACAGATCAGATGAAGATTTAAGCGCCATAGCAATGCACAGTAATTCACCTGCATATAGATGTAGATGGTAATTGACGTGTGGGAGATGCTAGACCTTGAAAAGTGATGACAGGTGTGAACTGACCCAGGGAAGCTACTGGAGGGGGTCATAATCCTTGTGTCGTGACTTAAAAGTTAAGCAGGCAGGAGTCTGAACACCTTGCTTGGATATGAAGCAGAGCTACATACAGCAGGTGAATATACAGCAGGTGAAATGCAGATGTGAATTAAATACAGATGTGCATAAAGTGGAAAACTTGAAAGTCAAGCCCAACTCTGATGGTTAGTGAAATGTCTGGGGATGCAGGCAGGAAGGTACCCCACAAATGGGCATAAATGGAATCGGATTGTGGAGTCGGACTGCAGAGAGTCTAGTCCACCTCACACACAGAGGCTCTAGGAGGTGGCCACGTGTCTCAGAGGCACTCAGATTTCCAAGGACACGCACACCTGTTTTATTGCACTTTGCTTTATTGCACTTCACAGGCATTGCATTTTTTACACATTGAAGGTTTCTGGCAACCCTGCTTCAAGCAAGTCTATTGGCATCATTTTCCAACAGTATTTGCTCACTTTGTGTCTCTGTGTCACATTTTGGTAATTCTGGAAATATTTCAAACTTTTTTCCTTATTATATTTGTTATGATGTTCTGTGATCAGTGATCTTTGGTGTTACTATTGCAAAAAGATTGCAACTCACTGAAGATTTAGATGATGGTTAGCATTTTTTTAGCTGTAAAGTAATTTTTAATTTAGGTATGTACATTGGCTTTACATACCAATGCTGTTGCACACTTAGACTACAGTATAGTGTCAACGTGACTTTTACATGCACTGGGAAAAAAGAATTCATGTGACTTGCTTTTTTGCGATATTGGTTTTATTGTAGTGGTCTGGAACTGAACCTGCAATATCTCTGAGGTGTCCCTCTACTGGAACTGAATATCTTGGATGCTGTTTATTTCATGTCCTTAAGAGGACAACCACGGTGGGCGGGAACAGACGTGTGCTGGCTCCAGCTCATCCTGGCTCCCAGAGCCTAGTGCATTCATCTCTTCCCAAATCTGCATTCCGTGACATCATGAAGGTAGTTTGAAGTCAGCCACGGTGGGAGTATTTACACCGTGGGAACTGGCAAATGCTACAGATCAGGGCTTTGTTTTGTTTTTTTTTTTGTCTCCCTGGAGAGAAGGTTGTTAAACATTTATCAGCATTACTGGGTGAGAAATTCATATCAAAAAAGTATAATGATATGATAAGGTCATAAAATCTCAGAGTGGAAATGGATTTTAGATCTCCTCTTACCCAATCTCAGATTTGGTGCTGGAATTCTTCTCCTGGAGGTTTCCCTGAGGGAAAGACAGACACCACTAGCAGAGTGTGAGATGAGTTTTCGGCGTTACACAGACTATAACATGAGATGACATAGTGGAAAAGGTCGTCTTTTTTCAGTTCTCCTCTGTCCTTTTGTATTATGCAAAGGAGAAAGCCTCATTTTAGTGCTAGCTGTCTTTAACACTTGTCTCACCCTTGTAACTCTCCCTTTTAACCAGGAGAGGGCAGGGCCCCCAAACTCAGAGCCTTGCGCAGGCAACAGTGCAAGCTCGGATTGCATAACATTGTTTTGTTTCACTGTATTTGCTTTTACGGTTACCTTCTATTTGTGACAGGCAGTAATGGCTTTCCACCTATAGTGCTAGTATCAAGCTTCCTCTTTACTGTGTTTTTAAATGAGCCTATTTAAAGACAACTATTCAGTAATTAATAATACAGGTGGTGCAGAGAGATGGCAAATATCCTGAAGGTGGTTTGCAAATGACCGAAGTGTGGGGAACACAGACGTACCCTACATAAGGCAGACTTCACTTGCATACATCCCGTCACAGGGAGGTCACCACTTCACAATGCATCTCTTGTTACTGTAATCAGTGCGATGCCCCATCAAATAAAAAAGGCCTGTTTCGTTTTCCTCCCCACCAGCACCCGTTAAAAATTCGGTGTATTTTCTATGGTGCTTTCCTACTGGACCAAACCCACCCTCCCCTCCCCCGCCCAGTCCTCACGGTTTCCTGTTTCTACTCTTGCCCTGTCTTTGGCTCAATGTTCCCATTAATTATCATGGACTTTTGAGCCTCTGTGGTGCGCTGAGCTGTAATGTTCCTGAAGGTCTAATCCTGCCCTTGGTGTGTCAACATTTCTCCTGTTGAAGCTATTCTGCTTATACGGGAAGAATTGAGGTTGTGGGTACCCAGCAAAAGCAGCAGGGGAATTTGTTTCTATGCATATGATCTCTGGAGTTACGTTCTGTAGCTCCTTTGGAAGCCAGCTTCTCCGTGTGATGTCCTGACATTCAGGCCCGGTGGTAGCTGCTATGAGCCTCTGTCTGTCACGGCCTTGCTAGGTACCAGGCACCAAACCGAGAGCTTCTCGTGCCTCCTCTCACCTGCACCTCACAACAGCCCTACCCCATTCTACACACAGTTGGCTGCAGCTCAGAGAGGTCAGGTCACTCTCTCAAGGTCACCCAGCCAGTGAGCAACAGAGCCCAGACTCCTGAGCAGCTCTGTGAGTCCCCAAAGTTGGCGCTCTTAGCCCATGACAAGGATTTCTCATCTCAAACCCTCAGACCTGCAATGGGAGGTTGAGACAGGTGACAAGGGGGATGTCCACGCTGTAACCAGAGAGCCTCTGACAAGAGGTCTAGTTCGCTGAAGTCAGAAGAATGTGCAGCCAGTGAACACAGAGCAGGCTGGCTGTCTGCAGGCAGCTGGTACCTTCACGTGATCTTCCATCCTTATCATTAGTGATCAACAGCGTGTGTGTGTGTGTGTGTGTGTGTGTGTGTGTGTGTATGAGAGAGAGAGACAGACAGACGGACAGAGGGAGAGACCCTACGTGACCCTTATCTAGGCAAATTCACACCCCTCTTCCTCCCCAGCAAACATACAGTTTTCAGGTACGTTAGCCACAATTGTTTTTCTCTTGCCAATATTCAGTCATTAAAATAAAATTTTAAAAATCTGTGAATGAGCTCAGTAGCAGTCTGCAGTGTTTCACCACGAGGCAGAGATGTATCTTCCAGCTCTTTGTTCAACATTCACCCATTGAGCAGACATTGCCTGCTGCCCTACTGTGTGCCAGGCAGCACACCGGCCACCGCGGGTCCAAGGGAAGCCAGACGGCGCCATCTCTGCCCTCTGTGTGCCTCCTATCAAGGGCTTACCACTGTGAAGGGTGTGACAGAGGGTGCAGAGTGCTGTGGGAGCACCTAACCGATGAGGGGAGGAGGGAAAAGTGTTCCTGGCAAGGGGAATAGAATCTGTGAAGGCCCTGAGACCTGAGAAAGGAGGAGGGACTCCCAGAGGTCCAGGACGGCCCATACTGCGGGGCTGGCCCATAGCAGGTATTCAGTGAGGTATGAATGAATGAATGGGCGAGCAGAGAGGATGAGGGGGGCAGTGGGAGCTGAGGATGGAGAGGTGCACTCAGGCTAGCCATGAGGTCTCTGCTACAAAGAATTTTGGCCTTGATCCTGACAGCAAGGGGAGGGCTTGGAAGCTTTCTGAACAGCAGTGGTGTGGTCACATTTGCGCTTCTCTGGAAATACTGGGCCACTGAGCTGGGACTGGCTCACCACTCACCCTCCAACGCCAGGAGGAAGCTTTCCTTCTCCCCTGGGCCATGAGGCAGCTCAAAATGTCCCAGCCCCTTGGGAACGGTCTCTCCTTCCCCATCAGCCGTTCCTCCGAGAGAGAGTCGAGGAGTTTTACGCGTGGAGGAGCTGCTTCGGGCCGGCCTGCTAGCCGTGAGGTCGCAGCTGAGCTTGTGCAGGCGTGGCTGAGGTGCAGACAGCACTAGACGCAGCTGCTCGGTCCACGAACCAACTAACAAACGTACTACGTGCTTTAATTTCGGTTTCTGCAAAAGCAGAGCCTGAGACAAGGACTTGAGGGCAGGGAGAGTATTTGGAAGGTGATCCCAGGAAGCAGGAACTGGAGAGTGGGGAAGTGAGAGAAAGATGACAAACCAAACAGGGGCCCACTTTGAGGAACCCTCTGAGAAGGGCAAGCCCTCTGGGAAACCCGTGCAGAGCAGGAGGCTGGAGCCTTCGTCCACTTGCCTCATCCTCCATCGGTAGGGGGTTGCCCCAGAGGTGTGGGCTGCACCTGCGTGTGGGCTCAGCCGACTCCTGGGATTCCGGAGCAAGACACGAAGTAGAAGAGAGGACAGGCACGTGCTGGAGGTGGGACACTGCCACTGCGCGTGGGACCTGTCCCCACCGCAGCAGCTGAAGTTGGAGGTGTGCCCAGAGGATATGGTGTGTTCCACTGAGTAACAATTACCAGGCATTTCCCATGTGCCAGGTACGTTAACCCACGTTCAGACATCCCTTGACTCATTCAGCCCACCCAGAAACACTGTGAGGGAAACCTTACCACCCCTATTCGCCAGATGAAGACACTGAGGCCTAGAGAAATTACGTAACTTACTGAAGGCCACAGATCTGGAAGTGGTTGCATGAATAGGTGTTTAAACCCAGATCTGCTTTCGCCAGCACAGCATCTCTTTCTGGAAGTTCTAGAGAAGTCTTTCTGGCTCCAGCCACATTCCTGTTTCCACATAACACATAACCCCACCCTCCAAGCCACAGATGATTGGACCAGAGGAAGACATCTGATACAAGCTGCACCAATCAGATTTGGTGGGAATTTGGACTTTGGATACTGATCCAGGCGACCACAGAGTGAGGACATGAGGAACTTTGGGGCTGGAAGCGCCATTTTGGCTCAGCTCTTACTGGCTCTGTAAAAGGGGGCAGAAGGAGCCGGGCTGCAGAGAGGAAGAAGAAAGAAGCAGACGTGTAGAGAAATGGCACACGTGAGGGCCCACACCTTTTGAAGAGTCCAGGAGACAGAGCAAGTAGCCGATCTTTCTTGCTCGTTGGCTTCCATTGTTTCCCCCACTGGAGTTGGATGAATATGTTTCTGTTTCTGCCAATCACAGATTCCCCCAATAAAACACAGTCTAAAAAAGACAAGAGCCATCAAAATGGCATGTTCGTGATATGGGTGAGTGCATTATGGGTAGATGAGAAGATGTGGAGTTTGCATGGGTTTCTCTGTTATATCTCTGGCCACTTTAAAGAGACAGAGCAAAGATGAGGGAGAGAAAGGGAGTCAAACACACAGGTACAGGATGAAACGTGCTTCATTGGGGGTCCGGCGTCTGATTCTTAAGAAAAGGACCACAGCTCGGGCCTCATCTCCCGTCAGTGCTTTACCACGAATAAAAGCAGCTGGGCAATGGGTTTCTGCATCCGGCAAATCCCACTTCACTTCTCGCCCCTCTCTTGGCTGCAGTGTAAGACAGTTTGAGAAGAAATTAATACTCGGAGTCGGTGTCAGCCCTGCTGACAGCAGATGAAGGTTGAAAGACAAATTGCTCGTTACAGTTCGGGGGGCCGGAGCTGGGGGAGGACAGCCGTGCCGTCCCCTGCCAGCTCCAGGCGGCTCCCACCAGTGACTACCACGGCCCGGGACTCGCCCCGGCTTCTGCCTGCCTGTGAGGTTTGGGGTGGGGGGCTGCAGAGGGGCTGGCTCTAGGCGAGCAGCCCATTCAGACCTCCTTGGGGCCCCTCATCAGCCATGTTTGTAGCATGTCACCGGCATGACACAAGCCTTAAGCTCTAGAAAAACTGCTTGTGCTACGTCATGGCGGCGGCCCTCGGTGGCAGCAGAGCCAACAGGAAGGCAGAGGGACCTTGGGACAATGACAAATCAAACGTGGACAGAATCCCCACTGTCTCCCCTTGCCTCGCATTCTCTGTCACTCCCCTCTGAGTTTTTAATTGATGACACCGTGACTACTTGACATTCGGGGTATCGTGTTTTGTGCGTTGAGTCCCACACAAGCCCCCTGACCCAAAAGGCAGCTGGGGGCTGATACCCAGACAGTGCTGCATTCACTTACCACGTCCCTTGGCGAGGGGCTGCATCTATTCGGAGAGAGGGTGGCTTTTTCTAATTTGCACAAAGGTGCCTGCTGCTTGGCTGAATGAAGGTCCTGGCAACATTATATCTGAGATCTATTGGCTTATTCATCGTCCGTCTCCCCCGAGTAGAATATAATAAGCTCTGCGAGGGCAGGGACTGTGCTGGAAACATTCCACTTGCCTCTCTACGTTGGCTGGCCACCCTCCTCTCCTCCCTGTTCCGCAGCCACCCGGGGAGGGTGATTCATGGCCTGCATCAATGAGCAGCCTCGCTTTTCTGGCATCTGGTTGGATTCAGCCAATAGGAGGCACCACTAAGAGGTCAAAGGGCAGGAGGAGGCACAGGTCAGAGTATTTGTTCTCCATCTCCTTTCTGTCCTGTCAACGTGGTGGGTTGTGAGTCTCTACCAAGGACCGCGGCTCCTGTCCCAAGTCTGTACAGCCACCCTCTTTGGGTTCTGGTCACTGCTCCCTTGCTTTGCCTCTTCACAGGCCTAAGAGTGGGAAAGGCTCCCTGCTGTTGTGGCCCCAGGGTGCTGTGCTATCCATGAAGGTTTCTTTGCCTCCTGCCCACGCCTCTGTAAATAGTCCCTTTATTCAACATTCCTCAAATCCCCAATCTGAGTGCACCATTTCTTTCCTACTGGGAGCCCCATTAGGTTATGGGAACTTTGCTTGGTTCATCATTAGGTCCCCAGCACCGAGAGTGCCCAGCACGGCGCAACCACCAGTATCTATTGAATGAATGAATTCTGGTCCCCAAAGTGGGGACAGCTTCTTGGTTTCTCGTTGCTTTGTCAAAGGCTCACTGGTATCTTCTTTATTCAGTTACAGCGCAGCTGTTGGAAATTGGTCACCAGGACTCTCCCTCCCACCTCAATCTTCCATGTTCAGCAGATCCTAAATCCCCCCCCCGTTCTCAACCGTGTATTTCAGACGACGATTAGACCCTGTCTGAAAAGTTTGGCTTTTCTCTCTCGCCAAGGGGGAGCAGGGGCAGGGCGGGGAATATAAGTGATACACTTAGAGAAGCATCCATTTTGATTTCCAGAAAGTCAAATGTTTCCTCCGCCGTTCTTTTTTTTTTTACACCTGCTTGCTGGACCTCATCTCCTAAATTAGCTCCAGCGGGTGTTCCTTCCCCAGGAAAGTCCCAGTCTGGAAAAGCGGGGGGCAATCACGGGGGCAACAGAGCCAGTTAGTCTGGGCAGACTTTGTGCGGTAGCAGTGAAGACACGAACCCTCCAGAGCAGCCATTCGAGAGCTGTTGGGCACAGTGACCAAGTGGCAGCATTCCAGCCCTGGAGACCCTGCGGGATTCTCCCTCCAGGATTTTGCAGAAATGACACAGAGAGAACAGTGACTTCATGGCGGCCTGACAGGGACCTTGAGACGAATGCTACCCGCCCGAGAAATCAGAGGCAAACAAACGTAGGAGACAAGGGAAGGCAGTTATGACACAGCCGGTGCCTGCAGCTCTCCTGACCATCTGAGCATCACAGGAAGCCTCTCCCCTCCGAAAAGTCGAATTCATATGGTGCTAAGTAGTTGGGGGAGAAGAGTTGGTGCAGGGAGACACAGGGTGGATCTTTCTATGGAGAATTCTCTAGAATCACGTAGACAGCACCCCATCCACCTTCCCTTTCTCTCCCTCTCCCCTCCTCTTTCTCTCTTTCTCTCTCTTTCTCTCTCTCTCTCTCTCTCTCTCTCTCTCTCTCACACACACACACACACACACACACACACACTCTAATTCAAATGGTGCAGCCCTTCCACCTCCCAAACCCAGTTCCCACAAAGCTTTGTTTACACAGGCTAGGAAAAGTGACATTGCCCACTGGACAAGTAGCTTTTGATTAGAAACACTGAACTCTGCCCAAGTAATTGTGCTACACACAAGAAAAACATTTGAGGGCCTGAGGAGAAGTTTCTCTTTGTTCCCAGGAAGCCTGAAATCATGGTTTAAAAAAGAAAAAAGACCTCTGGCTTGCACGGTCTGAACAAAACTTACATCCATACTGCCACTTGCTACATTTTTCTATAATGAGCATGTGGGATGTTTTCTGCACATTATTTTTAATGGCAAAGGTCGTAAATAAAATACACTAGTGTTGCCAAAAATCCATAAAAAAGTAGAAATCTCCTTTGAGTATCACTTCCTGTCTGTCTCCAGCCTCTGGAGACGAATCCTTTTATGTATATGATGTGGCTTCCCCATCCCCTTTCTTTGTAGGTATGATTGTATATGTATGAATCTTTACACAGATTTTATTTTGAGGATTATTTTGTTTGTCATAAATGGAGTTCTCCCATATGTATTATTTCAGAACTTTTTAAAACTTAAGAATGTACCTTGGAGATCTTTGCATGGTGGACCCGGTGCATAAAAACTAACCTTATCGTTTCTATTGGCTGCCTGGAATTCAGTAGTGTTATCGACCCATAGTTTCTATTTCTAGGTCCCTGCTGGTGCACACTGCTAACATCTCATTGTTACACATGTTGCTACAATAAAATGCTGGTCTGTTGCCTATCTGGACATATGAGCCACTATTTCTATAGGGAAGAAGCAATTATATCAATTAAGATACTTTGGGCTTCAAAGAAAAGAAGACTGAAGTGGCTAAGCAACAAGGGCTTTATTTTCCCATGTTAACAAGAAGTCTAACGTAGGTCAAGTTCCAGAGATGGTTAATTCAGGGGCTCCATGCCATCATCATGGACCCAGGTGCTTTCTTTCCACGTTTACGCTCTGCCACCCTCAGTGAGTTGGGAATGCCTCCCCCATGGCCACAGGATGGCTGGAGATGTCCTAGGTGACACATGCAGGCATATCTTTAGCTTCCTCTGGTCCCATGAGCCAGAACTGGGCTGCAAAGCTAACACATACACCAGTCACTGGTGAGGGGAATGGAGCCACCGTGATTGGCCTGGACCATCATGATTTCTCCTCTGGGTCTCGAAAGAAGAAGGGAGAGAAAATGGATTTTATTCATCAAAGTACTCTCCAGAAAATATGTACCAGTTTGCAGCCTGCCAGCAGTACCTGAGTACCATTTCTCCACGTATCCATCTACTCTGGATATGATGTTTAAACTTTTGCCAATGTGATGGGCAAAGAGAGCATCTCATTGTGGTTTTCTTGCATTTACCTGATTCCTAATTGACGATCGATCATCTGTATACTTATTATTTGTCTGTATACTTATTATCCATTTGTATTTTCTGAGGATTACCTTTTTGTATCATCTATTTTCTATTATATAGTTTGCTGTGTTTTTCTTGATTTGTAGCCCTTCGATATGTATATCCTGGACACACACAATCAAGCAATTTTAAAAGGTTGTTAAGAATTCCAGATTAGCCAAGATGAAGATGGATCCGAGTCTGAGGACTAGATGAAGCGATCCCTTTCAGGGCTTTGCTTGCTAATAAAACAAATGAAGTATACAAGAGAAACATCTTGAAATGGACCTTTAGTTTATCAGTGAATAAAAAACATTACTCTGTAAAGCATTCATCTCTTTGATTTAAGTGTATGCTGTTTATATGGTGCTGGCTTTCCTTTAATGCTTTTTAAAAAGTATTCTTGTTGGGGTGTGGTTGATTTGCAATGTTGTGTTAGTTTCAGGTATACAGCGAAGTGAATCAGTTACACACATGCACTCCTTTTTTTTTAAGATTCTTTTCCTGTATAGGCAATTACAGAGTATCGAGTAGAGTTCCCTGTGCTATCCGGCGGGTTCTTATTAGTTATCTGTTTTATGTATAGTAGTATGTACATGTCAGTCCCAATCTCCCAGTTTATCCCCTCCGCCCTTATCCCCTGGTAACCATAAGTTTGTTTTCTACATCTGTTTTTCTGTTTTGTAAATAAGTTCATTTGTACTACCCTGTTGTTTTTTTTAATACTTTCTGTAAGCAGTATTTAAATAGCCTATAGCTAGTGGAATTTCTTCCAGGATTTCTGAAGTGTACTGCCTTTACAAATGTCCTTGAGTTAAAGTATATATATATAGTGAAAAAATGAAGCACAATTTTGGGTATAACTTTATATAATAAAATATTTAAGTTCTCTTGACAGTCTCAAAAAAAAAAAAAAAAAGAATGAAGAACACTTAGATCATCTGTCTCTGTTCTTGGATTCTCAAGGGTTTCTGTAACAGTTCACAAACAAAGGAAGAAATTCCATTTCAAGGAAAAGGTTATGAAGACATGCTTTCCAAACTCTGTGCTTCAGAACAAAAGTGGCTTGACAGATGTTAAAATGCGATTTGGGAACACCACATGAAAAGTCCACCTTTCAGAGTCTCATGGCTCACAAATAGTATAGGGACCAGCTCTGTTTTTTTTAAATTCATTCATTAATTTATTATTATTATTTTTGGCTGCATTGGGTCTTCATTGCTGTGCGCAGGCTTCTCACTTCAGTGGCTTCTCTTGTTGCAGAGCACGGGCTCTAGGCGTACGAGCTTCAGTAGTTGTGGCACGCAGGCTCAGTAGTTGTGGCATATGCGCTTAGTTGCTCCACGGCATGTGGGATCTTCCCGGACCAGGGCTCAAACCCGTGTCCCCTGCATTGGCAGGCGGATTCTTAACCATTGTGCCACCAGGGAAGTCCTTCCAGCTCTGTTTTGACCGTGACCTCTTCCAAGCTGTGTGACCTCAGGCCCATCATCATCTTACCTCTCTGAGCCTTGTTTTACTCATTGTCAGAAGTCCTCACATGGCTGGGTCGGGGGGTGGGCTGTATGCCCTTGGCTCTTCCCAGGCTCACACACATCCATGACTTCCTACAGCAGCATCTCTGGCTCTCCATCTGGGGTCTGGGGCAGTCCAGAAAGGGCAGGAAGGTGATGCGCTCCAGAGCAGCCCCCCGCTAATGGCAGACAAATGTCCGTGGATACGTACCTGGTTGCACTGCCTTCAGAAACGACAACTCTGAGGCACGTTCTGTACCAGGAGTTGACAAACAACATCTCTGTAGCCAAATCCAGCCCATCCCTGCTATTATAAATACAGTTTTGTTGGAAAACAGTGACACCCATTTGTTTACATGCGGTACATATTGCCTGTGACTACTTTGATACTTCAAGGGATAGAGTTGTGCAATAGACTGCATACCCTGCAAAACCTCAAATAGTTATTGTGTGGTCCTTTCCAGACAAGTTTGCTGAGCCCTGCTCTGTCCTATCCCCCAATGGTCCCAGTGGGATGAGCCCCAGTTGCCCACAGTGGTAACCTGCTTTCCCATTAGCACACCTTCCTCTTCTTGTCTCATTTGCTCACTGTGCTTTCTGGGGTCACCTCCCAAATATGCGACTTGTGCTCATAAAGCTGCAATGTTCTAGGCAGAGTTGGAAAAGAAGTAGATATATAGAATGGAAAAAGGAAGGGCATTGCAGACAAGAGTGGGTCTGAGCTCCAGGGCCAGCGCATCTCATGGGGTGGGGTCCCCCACCTCTCATCATTTCCACAAATCACACACGCACACACATACCCCACAGGCATGCACGCACATACCCCACAGGCACGCACGCACATACCCCACAGGCATGCACACACATACAGCGGACTTGCCATTTGTCTGGGGTAGTGGTTTTGCTCCCATTCCTGTTGGGGGTTGGGGACTTGTAAACTAAATGGAAAATGCAAATGAGAAGACAAGGATACTTTTCTCGCCTCTGCCCTAAGGAGAACACCCTGATCCCTGTCTAGTAAGTGGCCACATGAAAGAGTAGATTCTCCATAGGGAAATACCTCTGTTTAGTCTGTAACTACACTTACTTTTTATATATAAAATAAACAGGTCATGAAACACCTCTCCTAGATGGGGAGGGGACTCCTGATGTCTCACTGTTACACGCAGTGGCACAATAATGCCAGCCTCAATTCAGGGGACAAGGCTATAGTGTGTTAAACACGCCCAGCATCCTCCCACCTGCAAACACTTGCACAAGCTGCTCCTGCTACTAGAACACCCCCTTAATAAATGTACTTTTATCATTATTTGGGTCTTAGTTTAGATATCACCTCCCCAAAGGAACTTTCCCTAATTCTCCCTCCAAATGCCCCTCTGTAACACTGTTTGCTGTGCTTACTAGACTTTTCCATTGTGGTACTTAGCATAGTAACTAAATCAATGTTTGTTTAATATCTTTCTCTTCCAACAGACTATAAGCTTCATGGGTACATAAGCTTCTTTTGAGCATATACCCAGAAGTGGAATTGCAGGATCATGTGGTAATTCTGGCTTTAATTTTTTTAGGGAACCATCATGTTTTCCACAGCAGCTGTACCACTGTACATTCTGTTGAGGTGCTTTCAGGATTTATAGAAGACATTCTGAGCTGTAGACCTGAGGTCTTGGATAGTAACCATCAAATTGTTGGAATACCAGACAACAGTTCAGTGCTTTAGGCTTGGATGTAAGTGTTAGAACTTGGAATCTAGTCTCAGACTGATCTGGATTGGAATATCAACTCCCAAACTTCATAGCTGTGTGACTTTGGGCAAGTTACCTAACCATTCTGAGCCTTGGTTTCTGCCTCTGTACAATGACAACAATAAGAATCCCTACCTGAAAGGCTGTTGTGCATGTCCTGTTGAGCAACGTGTGTAAAGTGCATGGTACAGGGTCCGGCACGTAGCAAGGGTCAGTGAATGAGAGCTGTCGTCATTGTTATTATTGTCGCTGTGGTTGATACCCGTGGAGAAAGCTAAGAGAATTTTGACGTGTAGGTTGAAGGGGCTTTTATGCATTAGGATAAGTGAAGGTCTGGTGTATTTTTCTCCCTTCTGAACCCTGGGAAATTGCTCAACCTGGTGTTGCCACCCCTAGAAGCCTTTGACAGTGGGGTCCTGCAGCAGCGTGCCAGTGGGTAGCTCAAAACCTGTGTGGTCTACTGCTTCACTCCACTGCAGGCCACAGTATTGTAAATGGCAGAGGCCAAAACTCACGACAGTGCTCTGAAAATACTCAGAGATCTGTGATTTCGAGATCAGCTAACCCAAGCCCCTCTTGGTCATACATAACGCACACACGTTCAGAGAAACTTGATCAAAAGTGGGGAATTTATGCCAAGAACAAGGGATGTCCTGTAGTTCAGTGGCAGAAGGTGCAGTGGGGCCTCCTAAGAGTGGTCCCAGGACCTGAGACCTGAGGGTGTCCTCCCAACCCTTTGTCTCTCCCCATATCTACTCTCTGCAGACCACTATACATGAGGAAGGTAGCTGCTTCCAGAGACCCTGCTTCTCTGAGAGCTACCTTCTGCTGGACTGTAGCCAGCTTTGAACTGTGTGACACAGTTCCACCCTCTTCATCCAGCTATGAGCAGAGGTGGACACGTGACCCAAGCTGGGCCAATCAGATTCTTTCTTGGGAGTTTGGCATTGAGGCTGGTTAGTCTCGGCAGGTTTTCTCCAAATGGTGTTGATAGTGATGATACTTACCTTATAGGAGGGTGGTGGAGCTGGATTGGGGATCCATGCCAAGTAATTAGCCCAACACAGGACACGTAGCAAGCACTCAGTAAAGTATGACTGGTATTATCATTGTTATCCCTAACACCAAGCTCCCTAGCACACAGCTTGGGACATAATGGTGCTCAGTAAATGTTTATTGGATGAATGGGTGAATCGGTCAGTCAATCAACCAATCAACAAGAGAATGCCACAGGCCACAGTCACCCATGCTCTTTGATGATGCTGGGGTACAACAATACATGGACTTCATGTTTGTGCAAAATTTCTGTCTTCCAAACACTTGACTTTGTCTCCTAAAGGAAACCGAGTTGAACATCCCACAACCCCAGACCTCATGGTGGGAGGTGCAGGTGCTGCATAAGAGTTTTAAGGGTTGCCAGGTGCCGATGACACATTTTACGGGTCGTTAAACCTCTAGTTAGACAAACTCAATCACGTGTATTCGTTAAAATGAGATTTGGGCCATTTCAAAGATTAGGCTCATAGTTCAGGGAATATGGTTTATGCTTTCCTTTGACAAGGAGGAGGGGGAAATGCATTCCACAATAGTGTTGAAGATTCCACAGCGTACTTCTCATTTTATAGTTCCTGCAGTCGTTCTTTCTCTTGCAAGTGATTTCTTGCTCTGCTTCCCCTACTCCCAAATAGTGTTTAATTTGTCTGAGTCTCCACCTACACCACGGGCTCAAAAATGTACATCCTAGAGATTTGTACCCGCATTAAACCAGGAGAATGTTTATATTTTTAAAACGTAGCTACAGTAAACGACTTTTGAAATGTATCTTGAACAAATGCAGACAAACATGATAAATCAGCTTACCCTCAGAGAACAAGTTACAAGAAAAGTTTTGCAAATGGAATTTTCTCCTGAAAGAGCCTTCGAAGTGGTACCTGTGTCCCCACCTGGGCAGGTGTCAAGAGGAAAGAAACATCATTCAGGTAGCTTTCCTTCCGAGTGGCATTTTCAGCAAAGGGATCCGGCAAGGAAATAAGGACTCATTTAATGAAAGTCCCCTCAGAGCTGTGGACAGGGTGACGGAAGGGCAGATGGCCTTTTCTGGTCCAGCCGGGTTACAATGAAGCAGTCAGACATTAACAAGGAAGACAGTGTTTGCACACTTTCTTTGGTCTCGAAAAACAGTGTTTACAGCCCTAAGCATCTTGAGTTTAAACATTTTTGAGCACCCAAGATCCTGGAATGATGACAGGCCCTTAATAGGCCCCCAGAAAACATTTGTTAAATCAATAATATTCCTGCTAGACACACAAAAAAAGAATGACAGATAACAATTCAGCAACTGCTTGCTACATGCCAGGCACTCCGTGTACACTGCCTTGTGGTCACAACCACATTGCAAGGACTTGTCCAAGGTCACTCCACCAGGCAGTAGAAGATTGAGGATTTGAAGCCTATGTATGTCTGATGCTGAAGTCCGCACTCTTGCTGCTTGTCCCCTCCAGCTTCTTAAGGGTCCCCTTTGGCTTCTTAAGTGCAATTCCTCTAGTTCTCTCTGCCTGTCATGAAGCAGGGGATAATTCATGGCGAGAGGGGTCTACGTGCTTAGCATCCCCCCACCACGTGGTGGTCCACGCAAGGATGATACTCCTTGCTGCCTGCTAAGCCAGAGGCGCTCTCCAACTTCTTCCAGGCATCCCCCCACCAAAAGCAAAGTTGCACTTTCCGATAGCTCCCAGAGTGGGAAGGCTTCTGGCTCTACACAAAACCGTACTTCTCATGGGTGACCAAGTCATGGCATGCGTGGCAACATGGGCAACTGGCCTCCCCAAGACTGATTAGGAAAAGTTGTTATCTTGACCTTTTTTTTTTTCGGTACGCGGGCCTCTCACTGCCGTGGCCTCTCCCGTTGCGGAGCACAGGCTCCGGACACGCAGGCTCAGCGGCCATGGCTCATGGGCCCAGCCGCTCCGCAGCATGTGGGATCTTCCGGGACCGGGGCACGAACCCGTGTCCCCTGCATCGGCAGGCGGACTCTCAGCCACTGTGCCACCAGGGAAGCCTATCTTGACCTTTCATGTCCTGGTCATCTTTGCATATGTTCTGTGACCTCCCAGTTGTTGCATCTCCTGTTAAATAATATCAGCTCTCTCCGTCTTTATTATCCATTCCAAAGAGTCATTTAGTCAACCAACAAATATTTATCAGTCCCTAACAAAGATAAGACCCTCTGGTCTCAGGAGCTCATGACTAGTGTAATGGTGAATGCATCAGACAAATAGCTTTAGTGCATGAACTCAGTGTTCCAAGGAGAGAGGCTTGTCCAGTGTGCTATGGGAATAAAGAGAAACACAACTAACTTGTCCAGTGGAAGGAGAAATGAAGACGGGGGTGCTTGGGAAGCCTTCACAGCGGTGGCGACATTTCTGTTGGGTCTGGAAGGGTGAGCAGGAGTTTTCCAAGTGGGAGAGGAGAGAAAGGGCATCTCCTGTAGGAGACATGACCTGTTCCCAGGAGCACGCATGCTTCAAAGGTGTTTAGACTGGAGGACAGGGTGTGTGTACCAGCAGATGCAGCCGTGAAGGGCTCTCTAGAATAACCACGAAGAATTGGGACTTTGCTTTGAGGCCCCTGAAGAGAGTGGTAGAGACGTTTGTTTTATGGAAAGATGGCGCGTCAGTTTCCTAGGGCTGCTGTAATAAATTACCACAAACTGGGCGGCTTAAAACAACAGAAATTTGTTCTCTCACAGCTCAGGAGTTCAGAAGCTCAGAGTCTAGGTGTGGGCAGGCTTGGTTCCTTCTGGAGGCTCACTCCTAGCTCCTTCCTCCTCAGCCCTGGTGGTTGCTGGCAGTCCTCTGCGATGCTTGGCTTGGGGCAGCATCCCTCCACCCCCTGCCTCCATCTGCACATGGCCGCCTCCTCTGCTGCCCTCCCCTCTTCCCATAAGGACCCCAGTCACTGGGTTTAGGGCCCGCGCTCATCCAGTATGACTTTATCTCAATTACATCTGCAAAGACCCTCTTTCTGAAAAAGGTCCCATTCCGAAGTTCCACGTGGGCATACATTTTGGAGAGAGGACGCTGTTAAACCCACTGTAGATCATAAAGAGGCAAGAATGTCAGTGGGAACCCGCAGGACTAGCCAGGAAGCCAGTCCCACAGAGAGAGAATGGGGCCTGGAGGTGGCAGCAGCAGAAGGACCCACCGCCACCCCGGGGACTTGTTCACATGCACCTGTGACCAAGCGGGGGAAGGGAGACATAATGACACAGCGAGTCCTGCCGGAAGGGACCTTAAAGACCAAATCATCCACTTTTCCTCTGTTTACTGAGGGCCGTGGTCACGGATGCCATCACATGGTGGAACCAGCATTTTATAAGCAGGCAGTGTGTCTCAAGGATCCCTTTCTATTTTTAAGACTGTTTTGATGCACACTCGCTCTTCCTAGTAAGGTGTCGTTTAGACAGGGCCTCCAGGAGCCAAGGAGCTTGTTGGCAGGGCCCATAATTGTCTTAATAACCAGCACTTATTAAGCACACACGAAATGCCAGGTGCTATGTGCAGTACCTTGAATTCATTAGCTGTGATTCTCACAACGTCCCTAGAAAGAAGAGCCGTATTTTGGATGTCCTCATTTTACAGGTGAGGAAATCGGTGCTCAGTGAGGTTATAACTTGCCCAGGGTCACACTGTGGTGAACTGGAATGCAGGGCCATGTGATGCCGAAGGCAGTTTCTAAACTAATAATAATATTTTTTAAATGCCTCCATTAAAAAATATATATATATATATAGGATTAGTGGAGTGGGGTATGGAAATTTCATCAATTCAAGTAGCCCCAATTTATTCTGCTTCCAGAGAAAGTCTCCATGTCCCTAGCTTGGGGTAAAGAACCAGCTCTGGAAGCCTGGATGACAAACTGGGGTCATCCCCCCAGTCTGTGGGGGGCTTAAAGGAGACGTACACAGGACCCAGAAGGGCATCCTTCTGTCAGGTGAGGGGCCAGGGCTCCAACTTAATTAATGCCTTTCTCCCTGCCAACATTTCTTTTGCCCTCCCATCTGTTCGAAAGAAGGCTTTTCCTCTCTGGGGATTAAGGGACCTTTTCGGTTCCAGCTTATTCAGAATAAAGTTCCTTCAAAGGAGTGGCCAATTTCTTTTTTTCCTTTGAGCCTGACATGCAGAACCAGCTGTTGAATCAGGAAACTCTGCCAATAGAGCCTGTCGTGCCCAGATCTCATCTGGTGTCTGCTTGGGTGTGTGTGTGTGTGTGTGTGTTTATTTTTTTTCCTTTAAAAAAAAATCCTTGTAGGGTTTTTTCCATTTAATTATTATTATTCTTCAAAGGGAATCTGGAACTGGCAGATCCAAAGATCAAAACCTCAAGAGGGGCTATGTCCCTCCCTAAGTCCCAAACAAGACTCTAAAGACACAGGACCAAGGACAGGGTGGAAGTTGATGCCATCAGCCTGACCGACCTTACCCCTCCCTTTTCCTGTGGCTTCCTGTGCTCAGATGGCTTTACCCAGCCTGGCTGCCTCTGGGCATCCTGATCAGCCAACTGATCCCCCTCGTGTGGCCGGAGTAGGAGGTTACCTAAGGTAACCTAGGGGTGTAATCTGAGGATGGAGCAGCTTGGTGCCGCCGTAAAACATTCCCCAACACACTAAACCTGGTACATACCTGAAATTATACCCCTTACCAAGCATCCCATTGGGTTTAGCATTGCCTGCTCCCTGGCCTCAATTTTCAGGGGGAAAATGCTACTGGGTTCAATCATACCTTAAGCCACTCCCACTTTAGTATAAATTAGTCTACCAATGGTTTCCATAGAAACCATCGAGCCTCGGGAGAATGCTTGGCACCTTGAGGGGCGGTGGGGAGGGGAGGAATAATTAAAGGGAAGAGTAAATATTTACACATCACTAGAGAAAGAAAGAAAAGAAGGAAACCAAAAGTTATTAGGTACCTACTGTGTGCCAGTCCTTTCCATATCTATTATTTATATTTTCAAGACAACCCTAAGGTTGGCATTATCGTCCACATTTTGTAGTTGACTCACCAACGACCATCCCAGCTGAGTTGTCTAACCCAGTGGTTCTCAGACTTGGGTGTAGGAATCCCCAAGAGAGCCTGATGGGGATTCCTGGGCCCCACCCCGCAGCGGTCCTGATTCACTTGGTCTTGTCTGTGGCCCATGAATTTGCAAGTGTAATAAGCTCCCAAGTGATGCCGGTGGTGTTGGTCCGTGGACCGCAGTTTGAGCAGCACAGGTCTAGTCATGGTAATCTTATTCACCTAGGCAGTGATCCGTCCAAATGATGGGCCAGCCTAAAGCCCATCTGGGCCAATAAGACGTGAATGGTAGATTTGCCACAGGGGCTTCTGGGAAAGAAGTCTTGACCCTGACGTCTACCAGCAGTCATTTTACAAACACAAGAGGAAGATGTCTAAGGATGAAGCTGATTCTATAGACAGTTGACTCTGTGGGAAGCTTGGTGACATTACAGAACTTCTAAGCCAACCCTGGATTCTCCTCTGGAGTCCCTCTTCCATGAAGTAATAAATTTCCTTATTGTTTAAGCAAGGGTGGATGGAGTTTCCTGTTACTTTTCAGCTCAAAGCATCCTAACAGGTATTATTGTCATTTTCACATGAAGAGAGGTTCAGTCCAAGCCCAAGGTCACTCAGCTGGTGACCCAGGTCTGTGTGATACCAATTTGTTACGCTTTCTCAGTGGCTTTCTGTCCAATGTCTGATGTGACTCCCCATCTAGTGTGGCCCAAGTATTTGGGGCCAGATGTACCTAACCTCCCACCACTGAGAGGTTAAGGATTCCATCCATCTATCTGTCCATCCAGCCTTCCAGCCGTCCATCCAATCATCCTTCCCTTCACCTAGCGATTATCCTGTGCTGGGTGCACATCAGCCTCTGTGCTCAATGCTTGTGATCCCAAATGACAAGTTCCCAAAGAAACTCCAATCTACAGGAAGAGACAGCCCCATGATGTCCACATCCCTTCTACATTCCCAAGACTTGGGCATAGCAGCCAGTCCACTGAGGCCAGATGCCCAGTCCTACTGAGTTTCCAAGCTGTTGGCAGATAATAAAAACCCAGTCTTCTTTTATTTAACTCAGGTTTATACACTTTGGAAAGTTGGAATTTTTTTTTTTAACATCAGTAAAGCAATTCAAGATCTTCAGTAACGGGGATTATATAAATATCCAACCGTCACATTTCTGTGTTTATAGAGCATCAAAGAGCACAACACATTATACAACTCCTAATTAATCCCTGTAATGCTCTGGTGTCATGAGCAAAGGGTGGATAATAACCCTATTTTACAGATGGGACCAACGGCCCCTATAATTCAGCGACTTGCCCATGGTCCTGTGGCAGATCACCTGCATTTTACACCTTCATTAATAGCACAGCTTATTATCCATAATTATAATAATTACATTAACAACTAGCATTTATCGAGAAGACCCCATAAACCCAGCCCTGTCCTGAGAACCTGACACACATTAGCGTGGTGAATCTCCATCACTGCCCTACGAAGTAGGCTCCGTGCATGAGGAAACCAAAGCTCAAAGAGGTATCATATTTGCCAAAGACCCTGGGTGGCATGTTGGGAAGTGAGGACCTACTGTGTATTCTTGTCCTGAGTCTTCTACTTTGCTGTGTGGCCTTCAGAAAATTCTCAGCCTCTCTGTGTCTTGGGTTGCTCATCTGTTAGTGGAGCAGGGAGAGTACAGACTTTGGAACTAAACTGCATATTGGAGCTGAACCCCACCTCTGTCCCTTGCTTGTCATGCAACTCTGGAAGTGTATTGATACTTGACCTCTCTGCAACTCCATTTTCTAATCTGTATAATGGAGATAACAGTCCTATCCCACAGAATGTGTTGCAAGGGTGAAATGGGTTAATGCATGTAAACGTTTACAGCAGTGCTTGGCACTAAGTAAGCACTCAGTAAATGTCGGCGTTTTTAGTTTATCTGTCATCTGCTGGAAAGATTGTGTTGGGTGATCTCTCAACTCCGATGATCTCTGATGATTCTGAAATTAACGACCTCCCATGGGTTGTTTAGCCACAGGGTAATAGTATGTATAACTCTCCTGGGGTGTCTGGGGTCGTCTAGACAAAATACTTGCAGTGTGCTAACAAACATCATGGTCAACACCCTTTTCATTGCAAATGATAGGAAAACCCAAATCAAAGTGGCCTAAGCAAAAGAGAAAATTGCCTCAGGTAAACCAAAGTCCACAGGTAAATCTAGCTTCAGCTTAGTATACCTGCCTCTCCTTCCTCACTAGTCTGCACCCCCTGCCCTACCTGTATGCTCCCCTGGACTGAGCCATCTTCAGTGTCAAGTTCTTAGTCACCTACAGGTCTTGGCGTGTGCTGTTACTTCTGCCTGGAACACCTTCCTCCTTCCTCTTCTTCTAGAGCCTCCTAGCCTTCCAGACTCTGCTTGGCCTAAGAAGTCACTTCCATCCTTGATGAATCCGATGTGCCCACAGCCTACATAGCATGGCATTGTGATTTGCTTAATTGCCTGCCTGTCCCCATGAGACTCCAAAAGGGCGTGTCTGTCCTAGCCCTGGGTTGGCACCCTAAGGGGGGTTCAGTAAGCCTTTTTTGAATGAAAGAATATCCGGTATGTCCTGCACAGTGGGGATGACTCATTGATAAGTCCAAGGGCCAGGAGAGCCAGGAGCAAAGCACAGAGTGTGAGAGGGGAGTAGGGAACCCTAGACAACCGTCAGGAAACCCAAACATTGGTGGGGACAGGTAGGTCTGCGTGAGGTTAGGCGAATGGGCACCCTTGAATCTCAGCTCTAGCTAGGATCTGACCCCAGCCCGACTACCATGTCCCAGAAAAATCTAGAAGTTGTGCCCAGCAGGACCCCTTTGGAACAAGGCTCCTCACCACCTCTCCCCCAAAGGCACATCCAAGATGGTTTTTAAAAAAATCTTAGCACTTCCTGTGTAGAATCTTGTGTTGTGAAAACAAAAATAATCTCTCACCCACCTCTGTGGTGTTTGGTTCACCTCCCTCTGATTTGCACAGCGAACCGGCCCCTCCCCTGTTTAGCCCCAGGAAAGCATGAAAATGAACATTTGGCACCATCAAGGGCATCCATGCTTTCGCCTTTTTGGAGAAGCCCTCTCTGTTCAGACTTTTCACATTTGAAAATATGCAGGTTCAGCTCATAATTTTCTCCACCCCAGGCTGCCAGCCACACTCTTCTCCCGTCTCGGCTCATGCCCACCCCCCAGCCCTGTTTGCTAACTCTGAGAAGGAAGGTGTTTTGCTTTTTCCAACAAGTCTGAACCGCAATTAGTTTCTCAGTAACTTGATACCCATTGGTGGTGATCGTGGTATCTCATCTGGCGTTGTTATTGATTTGGTCAGAAGGAATTAAGGAGATAATTCTTACTCAATTACATTTCCCTGAATCTCCTGAGGTTGCTAACTCTGCTCCCCGGTTGTATTTTCTTTTCCAAATTAATTTTGTCTTGACTCTGAAATGAGAGTGGATATGACGGGCTTGTTGTGTTGATTGTCATGGAAACAAAGTAGGGCTCTGTATTTTCATTCCAAGTAGGGCTCTCAAATTCTTCTAAGTTTTTCTTAAAAAGTTAATGTGAAACATACACAAGTTAAAAAGAAAAAACAGCACCGAAAGCCTCTTACCAAAGAGGAGCCCATCTTCCTTGCCCACACCTCACTCTTTTTTTTTTTTTTTTAACATCTTTATTGGGGTATAATTGCTTTACAATGGTGTGTTAGTTTCTGCTTTATAACAAAGGGAATCAGTTATACATATACATATGTTCCCATATCTCTTCCCTCTTGCATCTCCCTCCCTCCCACCCTCCCTATCCCACCCCTCCAGGCGGTCACAGAGCACTGAGCTGATGTCCCTGTGCTATGTGGCTGCTTCCCACTAGCTATCTACCTTACGTTCGGTAGTGTATATATGTCCATGCCTCTCTCTCGCTTTGTCACAGCTCACCCTTCCCCCTCCCCGTATCCTCAAGTCCGTTCTCCAGTAGGTCTGTGTCTTTATTCCTGTCTTACCCCTAGGTTCTTCATGACATTTTTTTTTCTTAAATTCCATGCCATTCCCCAGTGAGCCATGTCTAACACTTTTCGTATTGTTGCTGTTTCCCGTGATCCGTGTCTCCAAATTATTTAAGTTTTACCTCTGTTTCTCAGTTGATATGTTTAAGGCTTTGATGGCTTTCTGCTATGAAAGATGAGGGTTTGTCTTCCTTGTATCCCCATGTACTGCCCACTCCCGAATCCCGTTCCCTGCGCCGAGACAGCACTACCTTTAGTTCCGGTACTGGGTAATTTTGTAACCTTTAAAAATATGTTATTAGGGCAGTGAAACTATTCCGCATGATGCTACTGTGATGGATACACGGCTTTAGACATTTGTCCAAACCCACAGAATATACAGCAGCAAGAGCGAATCCTAATGTAAAGATGGGCTTTGGGTGATAATGTATCAATGTAGGTTCATCACTTGTAACAAAACACCACTCTGGTGTGGGATGCTGATAATGGTGGAGGCTGTGCGTGTGTGGACCCAGTGCAGGGCGGGTGAGGGGCGGGTGTTGGGGATGGGGGAGGGGGCGGTACGGGAGCTCTCTGCACCTTTCTTTCAGTTTTGCTGCGAACCTAAAAGTGTTCTTTAAAAACTTGTCTTAAAAAAACAACTGTTACACTTGTAACAGAGCTGCATTCACCCTAAAGAGTATTTTGACCTGACCCCTTACTTTGTAGCAGAGGAGGTTAACTCCTCATAGGCTCTTCTTGTGTTTTTTTACCACTGCTCTTACATTGTGGAGATTGATAACACCCGCATTCTGTTCAGGACTTGTAACTGTTTTCCAGGCTTGGTCTATGAGCTGAGTGTTCAAGTTGAAAATCAACAAATGTTACAGTGGTATTTTCCACCCGTTCATTCACTCACGCACTCAACCAATAACTACCAAGAAACCACTCCGTGTTTGTCGTTGTGCCAGAGACCAAAGATGCCGTGTGACAAGGTCACGCTCCCTGCACAAATTGCAAGGCTAAAATTTAGAGGAGGAAGAGAGAGGAAACATACACTTTACAATGTAAGCATAATAACTGCTGAAATCAGCGGTTTTTAACTTCATGTTCAAAATATGAATATGAAATGTAACAGAGGTAAGCTGAATGTGACAGATGTCTTAAATAGGAGCTGCCTGCTTTCCTTTTGGCTCTGTAAGCATAAACAGAGTCTTGGTGTCTGAACCTCAGCCCGTTTTGCTTCTCCATTGATCCTCAGGCTGAAGCCACGACACTAGAGCATTCTACATACTGCAGACTGAGAGGTGGTGAGAGGCATCACAGTTGCGGTTTTGTTTCATGGTTGTAAAGCTCCTTCATCAATAGGGAGCCTTTGCAGCACTGGATGCATTTGTCCAGGACACACTGGCTGGAAATATCACTCAGAGGACAGCTGGGGACAAACATGCTCATCATGAGAGGTGCCAGAGTGGTCACAACAATGCCCATGGCCCAGCACGGGACACCAAGGGGGCCTCTGGGGCCACGGAGGGGAATATTCTGACTACCTTTGGCATGAATGTCCCATCCAAGTGGGGCGTGTGTGTGTGTGTGTATGAGTGGAGCATGGCAGCACTAGAGGCCAGATTGCCAAGTGCACTAGGAAAATCTGAATTATAAGATATAGTCTCTATCCAAACACACATAGGTGTATACACATCAATTAAGAAAGTCCCAAATTGTTCTTCTATTTACCTATTTTGCAAACAACTCAGTAGTTTGTTTACTTAATGATCATCATTGGGTCTGTTTCCTTGACTATGTGACCTTGATCTGTCACTCTCTCTCTCTCCATGCCTTGGGTTTTTTGTTTTATTTTTTTTTAACCTATAAAATAGGCATTTATTTCTTATGGCTTTTACCCAAAGGTAACAAGTGGCAGAGCTGGGATTTGAACCCAGGTCTCTCTGATTCTAAAATCTGTGCTTTTCAATACTACAATCTACTGTCTCCTGTGGTAGCTCAGTTATGGGATTATCTTGTTTGCAATCCAGTCATTCCCCAGGCCAATTCACATCCTGAAATGGGCCCATGCTTTTTCTTTGCCAGTGGGTGAGACTGATATACATGGTAAAAGCAGTGACTAGACCCTAAAGAGAAATTAAATGAGTTTATATAATGCAAATCATCGATTGTTTCCTATGGAGAGTTTATTCCTCTATGGCTATATATTAGTTAACTATGCTGTGTAACAAGTGACCCTAAAACAAACATTATCTCACGGTTTCTGCAGCTTACCTAGAGGCCTCTGGCCCTGGAGGCCACAGTCAAGATGCCACGTTGGCCTGGAGTCATCTCAAAGCTCAGCTTGGGGAGGGCTCACTTACAAGCTCACCCACGAGGCTGTTGGCAGGTATCAGGTGCCCGCTGGCTGTAGACTAGACGTGTCAGTTCCCTGCTGAGTGGGCCTCTCCCACAGAGCAGCTCACAATCTGGAAGCTGACTTTTCCCAGAGCAGGAGAGAATGCCCGAGACAGAAGCCATATTCTGTTCATTAGAAGTGAGTCACTGGGTCCAGCGTGCCCTCCAGCAGAAGGGATTAGACAAGGGTGGAAATGCAAGGAGGCTCACTGGAAGCTGCCCACCACACATACTGGTGAAGGGAAAAGGCAGAACCTAGACCGTGATCATCAACAAGCCGGGTGCCCTGGGATCTCCAGGAGAAATAAAACTTGTCTTCTCTGATGGGGCTTCTCAATCTCCACTCTTGACGATTTGGGTCAGATACAGCTTTATGGGAGAAGGTCGTCCTGTACGTTGTAGGATTTAGCAGCATCCTTGGCATCTACCCACCAGATGCACCCCCCCAAGTTATGACAACCAGGAGGAGCTTCAGTGACACTTTGGGAAAATTTCTGGGTCTCTCCTGAAGGTCCACCTTCAGTGGAAATGAAGGGGAGGCATTGCACTTCCAGGTCATCAGTAAGCCCTTAACGAATGAATGATAGTCGTTATTATCACCAAGATGTGCTCCAGCTCTCACGCCAGCAAATAACTAGGAAAAGAGAAAAGATATGATTTGAGATTTTGTAAGCATAGAAGGCAGGGGGTTGACCCAATATCCATTTTCTTAGAAAGGCGGGGCGGTGGTGGGGGGCGGGCGTCCTCTCTGCCTTTAGGTCCTTTGCACAGGGGAGCCCGGTGATGGACTCAATTCTCCAGCCCTAATGTGTGTGACTCCCAGCTTTCCAACCTTCCCAAACATGGCTGGAGAGAGAATGACAAGAATTAGGCACTGTGGCACCATTATCACACCGATGACATGCGGTTTGGAGCTGCTGCTCTTGTTTCTTTCAAGGTGGGATTTTTTGTTTTGTTTCCGAAAATAATCTATGGCCACAACTTAAGCCATGAAGAAGTGCAGGCTTCATTCTTCTAAACCAGGGCTCAGCAAACTTTTTTTGAGCCAGGTAGTAAATATTTTAGTCTTTGCAAGCCATACAGTCTCTGTTGCCACTAGTCAGCCCCGCCCTTGGAGCTCAAAAGCAGCCGCAGACAATCTGTAAACAACTGTGTAATGGTTGTGTGCCAGTAAAACTTTATTTACGTAAACAGGCAGGCTTCTCTGTATCTTCTTCTTGGTACTCTTGCCTATTTGCCAATTTTCCTTTTGTGTTAGTCCTTAATTCTCTAATCTTATTCTCCTCTCTCTTCCCCTCTCCTTCCTTCCCCTCTCCTCTCTCCCTCTCTCTCCCCACCCATCCCTTTTGTGACCTTTTCCTCCTCCCTCTGTCCCTTCTCTTTGTTTCTCTCTCTCTCTCTCTCTCTCTCCCTCTCTCTCAATTTCTCTCTCTTCCCCCAGCCTTCCTCTCTGACACTTAATTCAACACCTCCGACCTTAATCTCCAATTCCATCCCCTTCGCCAAGCTCCAATCCACATCCACGTATCAGACAACTGCCTCTCAGCCCCACTCATGCTCCCAGACCCAGCTCCAAAGACTCAAGAGCTGGGCGTCATCTTCGCTTATAGCCTCGTCGTGCACTCCCAGCCCTCTGAAACCCTCCCAGATATATTTGTTCTTTGGGGGGAGATCAGGGTGCAAACAGTACTGCCATTTGTGTGAAAAGGGAATGCTTGTGGTGGAAAAAGAAGTGTGTGTGTGTGTGTGTGTGTGTGTGTGTTTATTGAAGTATATAATATCTCTCTGGAAGGATACACAAGAACTTGGTAACACTTAGTCACCTCCAGGGAGGGAAATGAATAGCTTGAGGACAAGGTAGAAATAATACTTTTTAACTATACACGCTCTTATATGTTTTAAAACCATTTGAAAATATTTCCTATTCCACCCCCCCCCAAAAAAACCCACTAAAAAACTGAACTGAAATGAAGTAAAACTCAATACTTCACATTCAGTTCATAGTGAGGACCCTCATCTCTAAGCTTATTTTGCTGAAGTGGCTGCTCATGGTTTCTCAGCAGCATTAAAGCTTTAGGCATCTTTCCTCCTGCTTGGGGATGTCAAGAGAACCTTCATCGCCGTCACACTCTACATTTCAATTCCTCATGGTAACTTCCGTTTGAAAAACTGTTCCCGCCACTTTCTGTGTTCATCTCAGTCTGAAACTGGAGCAGTAACCCCCCAGCCCCACTGGAGGGTAGTTGAATTGCCTGTTTGATTCGTGTCTCCCCCACTAGACCACGAGCTCCTTGAGGGCAGGGATGGTGTCTTGTTCAGCCTCATATCCCCAGCCAGTCTCTAACTCCCAGTAGGTATTTAAGAAATATCCGGACTACACCTGCCCCGCACCCAGCCTCGTAATGTGGCTCATGTAACTTGGTATTGAATAGCACCCTGCGGACAGGATCGTAGAATTCATACCGCAGCAGCCCTGGTCACATGAAGCCTCATCCCGATGGGAGTTCAGGCCTCAGCCAGCTCTTCTGCATCTGGGCTCTTTTCTCTAAACCACTGGCTTAAACTCAGCTCAGCTTCTGCTTCTTACATGGAAAATGAGGTTAGCAGTTATTGAGCAATGTGGGGCTGGGTTTCCTTGACCTCCAGGGGCTTCGCTCGGATTTTGCTAAGATGTTGACTTGGTCCTCTTCCAGGGAAGGAGAAAAGAGCTGAAGCTACGTGGGGACTTAACGCCTTAGCCCAACCCACAGACTCTTTCCACCCGGATATTGACAATATGAAAGGAGATTTTCTTGGGTCGCCACTTGTTTCTCTTCTCCAGGATGAATTGACTAATTTGTCTCATTTTCAAGAAAGGGAGTAAACTGTGGTGTGATCAGCAATAAAGAGCACCCTGTGATCAACTAGAGCGGCCTCTTCTTCCTCCTGTAGCCAAAATCCAGCCTCTGTACCGAATTGAATCTCAGAGGCAGAGTTTGGGGTGAAGTAGAAAAGAATAGCTTTATTGCTTTGCCAGGCAAAGGAGGCCACAGCTGGCTAATGCCCTCAAGACTGTGTGTCCTGACCTGGAGGGGGCAGTGAGGAGTTTTAGAGCAGTGGTTCAAAGAGGAGGGTGTGATCAGCTCGTGGACACTCCTCTGATTGGTTGGTGATGAGGTAACTGGGAGTCAGCATCATCAACCTTCTGATTCCAACTGGTCTACCTGCTTGTGGGCAGCAAGCAGTTAACTTCTTCCACCCAGTGGGGCTTTCAGTACCTGTAAAACAGCTCAAAGATATTGTTATGTGTATCCCTTGAGGGGAGCCATGACCCCCTTGGGGCAGCCAGGGCTGTACTATTGTTTCTTGACGGTTCCTCCCTCCCTTCCCTGATTGGCAGCTGTTTGACCCTGCCGTTGGAATTCAAAGGAGGGTCATGGAGGCTGAATGAAGCCTATTTCCTGTAGGGAGACAGAAAGACTTTTATGCCCAGGAACCCCACAGGGTCCTGCTAGGTTTCACTCCTGCTAGCTGGGTGACCTCTGGTGCAGGTCATTTAACTAATCTGGGTTTCAGGTTTCTCAACCGTAAAATAGGGATAATAATAGTTACAACACTTAACTTTTGGAATGGTTGTGAAGATTCAGTGAGAAATGGCATGTAAAGTGCCCGGTATGGGAATGGCAGTCGTGTGTCACGATGCTCCTTTTCCTTCCTGGGACCATGGCTGACATTGCTACCACAGAACTCTTTTCTGATGAGATTGAACCGCAGGGAGCTACAGGCGGCCACTGCTTCTAATGGGTATACTGAAACTGACGCTCAAGTTGGAACCAATTTGCTATCTCTAGCCTAGCACATTTCCAGACATTAGGGAGCTTCTGAAAATTTAGGCACTGTTATCACCATTAAATAGAAGCACCTTTGGCAAGGTGGTTGTTACATTCTGGGACCCTTTTCCCGAAGCTCCTTCGGGGCGTTGAGTGACAGGCCATCATATGGATTCCCATTGGCTGTTAATGCCCAGCAGCTGGACTGCTGGCCCCTCGTATTTAGTCTTTCAAAAGAGCTGATGAGATTAATGTATTTGATTTAAAAAAAAAATTTTTTTTTTTAAACTAGGTGGATAGCACATTTGCTGCTGGCAGGCCAGCTCAATCCCAGGGCTGATGGGGGCTTATTGATGGTGGCAGCCAATTTCCATTTCAATCGAGCAAGAGGAGGGAGGCAGAGAAAGGCAGAGATTGAGAGGAACCAGGACTTGATTGCAAGCTATGGCATTTGGCGCCACCTACCGTTATGTCACTGCATCGCTGTCATTGATGACTATCTTTGAAGTTGTTTGCCTTAACCTGCCCTTAATGAGTTTACCTGGCAACATTTTCATAATCTCACTCAAATCTTCATGTTTCTTTTATAATTTATGATTTAATTTTGTCAAAATGCCATATCGTCATGATGTAGTGACAACAATAGTAACATTTCCTTGGCACATTTGGTTTCAAAGACCTATGCACCCAGTGTGCCTCTTAGTCTTCTGGGTGAGGACCCGGCAGGTGCCAGGTGGGCACTGCTCCACCCGGCCCACCTTGGCGCCCGGCTCAGTACCTTGCCAAGTCCCTCAGAGCACAATTCCCATTCCCAGGGTGCTCGTGCGTAACATGGATTTCACTGGAGGGTTCACGGGAGAGCAGGAGAGGAAGGTTCCGTTGCATCCCATGGAAGAAAACCAATGACACGGTCCTTTAAACTGGTGCTTTTTCCCTGAATATCGGTTGCCTCCTCCCCACACCAAGGCTCCCTCCTCACCCTCTGTAATACATCACTCTGCCTTTATTAACTGGAACATTCATCCTCTGTGTGTGCTTCTCCAGTATCCATCTTCACACTCGTCTTCCTTCTCAAGGAGACTGGGTGTGTTAGGCAGAGTTCTTCAGAGAAACAGAACTCATGGGATGCATTTAAGTATAGATACAGATACAGAGATCTATTATAAGGAATTAGTTCACGTGCTTATGGAGGCTGACAAGTCCCAAGATCTGCAGTTGGGCAAACTGGAGACTCAGGAGAGCTGGTGGTATAGTTCCAAAGGCCTAAGGACCAGGAGAGCTGATGGAGTAAGTTCTAGTCCAAAAGCCTCCAAGCTCAAGACACAGGAAGAGCCGATGTTTCAGATTGAGTCTGAAGGCTGAAAAAAGAACCTGACGTCCCAGCTGGAAGGCAGCCACGCTAAAGAAGCTCCCTCTTGCTGGGGGCGGTCAGCCTTTTATTCTATGTAGGCCTTCAGCTGATTGGATGAGGCCCACCCTCATGAGAGAGGGCAGTCTGCTCTACTCAGCCTATCAGGTTAAATGTTAAACTCATCCAAAAGCATCCTCACAGAAACACCCAGGATAATGTTTGGCCAAATACCTGCACAGTCCACGGCCCAGTCTAGTTGACACACAAAATTAACAATTGCACCAGCCTTCTAGTCTTGACTCTGCCAGCTGACCAGCTATGCGACCTTGAATGGTTTCCTCGTTGCTTCCATTTCTCTTTTTATAAAATGGGTGGTGCTTTCAGGATCCACTGCAGCTTTCATGCCAAGGCCAGGATCAACGCAGCAGCCCCCAGTCAATGAGCCGTTTCTGCCCTACGCTTGGAGTCCCATCATGGGTCAGCTTCGCTCAGGAGCTCCCCGTTGCATTGGCCGAGACTTCATGAGATCCCCACTGTGGCCTGAGGCTCCCTCTGCCCAATCTTCCTCTCTCCTTCTTTTCTCTTTCTCACCCTCAGTAAGCCTCTTGTACTCCTGTCTCAGTGCTTGCTTCCCAGAGGCCCCAGATGATGCGTATGTTGACATTTTTTAAGAGTTCAGGTCATTTACTTTGCAGAATGACTATACAGCATGGCGACTGTAGTTCGTAGTACTGTATTACGTATTTGAAAGTTGTGACGAGAGTCCATCTTAAAAGTTCTTATCCAAGAAAAATATCCTGTAACTATGTAAGGTGACGGTGTCAACTAGATTTATTGTGGTGAGCATTTTCCAGCGTACTCTACAAATATCAAACCATTATGTTGTACATCTGAAACTTAGTATGTCAATTATATCTCAAAAATAATAAATACTCCCTAAAGGATGCACCTTGCCTTTATTGAAGAGAGTCTTTAAAGAATTCAATAGCTCATTTCATATTTTAATTGGAAGGCCTGCGTGTGGATGAGGTCACTAGTTCAGGGTTATCCCTACATAGGTAGGTACCTGCCTTATACCCTTACGACAAAAACGTTCACTCTCCCCAAAGGAAAGTGTCTATCACCATCATAAAACCACCAAAGCTTAAATATCAGTATGCAAGCTAAGGTCTCTGGACTCATGTGTACGTCTTCCCATGGACCCTACCCGCTCTCTGCCTCTCCGTTCTTTACAGCTTGTCCATAATGAGTCTAAAATTTGCGAATCATCTTGCCTGTTCCTCAGTGTTCTCCTTTCCAATGGCCTCCCTTCCCCCGCCTCACCACTTGACAGAGCATCGCCAGCTGACATCTGTATCAGCCCAAGTACGTTTAGCAGGAATTCATTTCCATCTTAATCTGATTTGAGGAAGTAGATCACATTTTAAGAAGAAACAAAGATGGATTTGGAACACTCCTTCATAAAAGACAAGAGAACAGCAGACATTTCAAAGATTGCCTCTCTGGTCTTGACCTTCAACAAAATCATTCTGATTTTCTGCCATATAAAATTTTTTATGACAAAATCTAACAAAACTCAGTGGGCAAGCTTTGGAGGTACTATCTGTAAATTAATAGCTAGCAACTGCTATCCCTTGTTTAGCCCCCCGCTAGTCAAAACTGGGGGCAAAATGCAGTAGTGGTTGAGAACACACGCTTTTCAACAACAGCAGCAGCAGCGAAACCTGATTAAAAACTGGGCAGAGGATCTGAATAGACATTTTTCTAAAGAAGACGTACCCCGGTGGCCAACAGGTACCTGAAAAGATGCTCAGCATCTCCAATCATCAGCGAAACGCAACTCAAAGCCACAATGAGAGACCACCTCACACCTGTTAGAGTGGCTGTGATCAAAAAGACAAGAATCGGAGAATGTGGAGAAAAGGGAAACCTTGTGCACTGCTGATGGGACTGTAATTTGTTGCAGGCACTCTGGAAAGCAGTATGGAGAGTCCTCAGAAAGTTAAGAGTATGAGACCCCAATGTTCCACTTCAATAGCCAAGATATGGGAACAATCTAAGTGTCCAATGATAGATGCATGAATGAAGAAGATGTGGTGTATATGTATAATGGGATACTACTCACTCAGCCATAAAAAGGATGAAATCCAGCCATTTGCCACAAGGTGGATGGGCCTTAAAGGTACTGTGCTAAGTGAAGTAAGTCAGAGAAAGACAAATACTGTATGATTTCACTCAAATGTGGAATCCAAAAAAACAAAGCAAACAAAAACAAACACATAAAGAGAACAGATTAGTGGTTACCAGAGGGGAAGGTGCTTGGGGAGGTGGGTAACACAGGTGAAGGGGTCAACTGTATGGTGATGGATGGCAGTTAGACTCGCAGTGGTGATCACTTTGTAGGGTATACAGATGTTGAATTATAATGCTCCTGTACACCTGAAACTTATAAAAGAGAGAGAGACAAAAAAAAAAAACAACCCAAAACAAGACATATGTTTTGATGTTACTTGAGATGATTTCAATTCCAGACTTTGCCACTTAATAGCATGTCGTTTTCTCCTTTCAAAGCCTCAGTTTGCTCCTCTATGGGAAGAATAATAGTGCGGCGAGGACTAAGTAGAATCATGTATTTCAAATGAGAACACACTTAGGATCCTGTATGGCACATAGGTGAATGATAATGTTATCGTAGACAGCATTAGGTCCTTTTCACGGGCCCAAAGTTACCCAACACCGAAGTGACAGAATTAGGACTCCACCCTGGGCCTTTCAGACAACAAAACTCTTTACATTCATTCCTGTCACCTCCCACTTCTCAGCTGTCAGGTTAAACCAAATCACTTCCAAATGCTGCTATTTAAACAGTCCCAGTACATGGATATGAAATGTGAGTGTACCTGCCCAAGAACCTTCCCCACCTAAGGCTCCACTGTGAGTCTCTGCTCTCACCTCCCCCTCCAACATTTGTCATCTTTTAACCTGACACATTACCGGATGTCATGCGGCATCTCTCACAGTCCTGCTCTCAAAGACCCATTTACAGATGAGAGAAAGGACACGTGATGTATGTAGAAAGGGACAGGGCAGAGAGTCGACCTGGCTTTCCAGGAAACAAAGAATGGAGGCATCACCCACACTCTGCAAAGCAATGGAAGAACCGAAGGCTCTTAAGACCAATGGCGCACCCAAGGAAGCAAAGACAGAATTAAAATCAAGTCTCTCAGGATTGCTTTTATGAAATCCGGCTGGGAGTAGTCACAGAAAGTGAAACAAAGGACATCCAAAGAGATGGTGATGGGATTATACTTGGCTTTTATTTTCTCCTAATTTTAAAATCTTTTCCTGATATCCATTAATTAGTTTCGTAACCAGATGATAATCTTAAAAGTAGAGTTGTATTGCAAATGTGTTACTTGGGTACGGAGTCACCTTAATCAGTGTCAGTAGGGAGGAAAGATTTAGCATTAGTTTGTTTATCAACGATAAGGGTCTAAAAAGTGTGAGACTTAGAACACACGAGTTTTGATGCAAGAGGAGGTGGTCTCTGAAGATCTGGAATATACAGTACTTCCTGGGGAAAGAAACTGGGAGAAGTAGGAGGGTTCTGCATTTCCTAGAAACATGGATTTTGATAATGATTTTGAGAGAGAGAGAATGATCCTAATTCTGGATATGCATCTAAGCCATGGAAATTCTGGGAGTGTCAGATTTAGGATCAAAAGGTAAGGGATTACAAAGTTATCATCCGCAAAGAGGCCCTTGATTAAAGGGAGAACCAGCTTTATGGTCTAAAGGTAGCTGGTCAGCACCTGGAGCCAAGGCATTTGCATAAGCTATAACATACCCGTTTGTTTTGGGCCCACAGGGAGCTGATCCTTGCAAACTACATTTCCCAGGCGCCCTTGCCAGCTGGCTTCGCGGTAGGTTCGGCCAATAGGAGGTGGAGCAGGAAATTGGGGTGGGGGTGGGGAGAGGGAGGCGGGGCGAGAGAGAGATCTGCATATTTCTCGCCTTTTCTCGGTTTCTGGTGGCGCCTGCAACTGAGGCTACGTGTCTTCCGTGAGTGCAGCTTCTGCCAGGTGGCCGAATTCTAGGGCTTTTGAAGGCTTCCTCTTCCCTTTGTCCTTCCAGCCCTGGAGGGGGTACACACTTCCTCCTTTTGTTAAATCTCTAGTATGTCTTGCCCTCACTTGGCTTTCAGCTCTTCTGACACCTTTGTAACTGCGCCCCTATATTAAAGTCCCTCTCTTGAACTATCTTGCATGACCTCTGACTTCCTGCCTGTACCCCGCCTGATAGAGTGTGTTAAAATATACTCTTTTTTTTTGCGGTACGCGGGCTTCTCACCGTTGTGGCCTTTCCCGTTGCGGAGCGCAGGCTCAGCGGCCATGGCTCACGGGCCCAGCCGCTCCGCGGCATGTGGGATCCTCCCGGACCGGGGCACGAACCTGTGTCCCCTGCATCGGCAGGCGGACTCTCAACCACTGCGCCACCAGGGAAGCCCAAAATATACTTTTTAAAAAGAAATTTTTATTGGAGTATAGTTGATTTACAATGTTGTGTTAGTTTCAGGGGTATAGCAAAGTGAATCAGTTATACATATAAGTATATCCATTTTTTTTCAGATTCTTTTCTCACATAGGCCATTACAGAGTATTGAGTAGAGTTCCCTGTGCTGTACAGTAGGTCCTTATTATTTATCTGTTTTATATATAGGCGTGTGTATATGTCAGTCCCAATCTCCCAGTTTACCCTCCCCCTGCTTACCCCCGGTAACTGTAAGCTTGATTTCTATATCTGTAACTCTATTTCTGTTTTGTAGATAAGTTCCTTTGTGCCCAAAATATACTTTTAAATTACATCATTCCAGACCAACATTAAAAACTTATATTTTGCTTATGTTGATAGAGTTAGTCAGAATTGCTTTACAAATATGAAAATCACTATTATCTTATTATTAGACAGTATAAGTAAATTATTTTAAAATCAGAAAAAAAATAACCAAAATAAAAAATTATTATTTACCTACAGTTCAAACCTGAGATAACAATTTGTTATATTTACTTCCAGCTTGTTATATTATTACATATATACCTTGCCATATGTCAGTATTTTAAAACATAATTTGTATCAGTTTATATACATTTTTTAGGAATGTCTATAAATTTTTATGAATATATATCTTAAAATTTTCTATGATCTAAGTTCTTTATATTTGTGACATGCATTTTCCCTTGAAATTATACTCCTTTCCAAATCAGTGAGTCTACATCTACAGCGGCATTAAATAGTAGCACCAAATTCAAATCATCATATACCATTGTCTGGATAGACCACAATTTATTGCCCCAATGCCTGTTGCTGGACATTTAGATGTTTCTCACTGTTACTCACACTGCTGTGGTAGATATCCTCGTGGATAAATCTTTTCATCCTTGCTGCATAATTTCGTTGGATAGAAGCAGATTTGCTAGAGGAAAAGAATATGTATTTTTAAGGCTTGTCATACATATGGTGAAACTTTCCTTCAGAAAGGTGGTAGAGATAGTGATTTTTGGATGCTTCGTAAACTTTTCATTGTGCTCAGATCAAAGTGTGTTCGTAAATATCCTGACAACCGGCACTCCCTCATTCAATGCCAGTTATTACCAGTGGCTTATTTCAATTGTCATTAAACAGTGGTCACAATGAAAATGGTTTCCTGAGACTCCACTGAAATGCTGCCATAATTTCAGCACTTGTGGAGTGGATCTTCTCCTGCTAAAGTCTTATGTCAAGTTGAGGACACAGTTTGGCTTTGCTGCTACAAGTTGTTCAGCACCAACCCCAGTCCATACGAACTCACTCTTTTACGATAGTGTGAATCCCTGGGGCATGGGCAACTATCATTAGGTGAGATTTCAGGGAAAATGCTTGAAGTTTAGACAGTATCATAGTTGCTTCATGAAGGGGGCGAAACCTGAGACATTCGGGAGAGCGATGGGTGCACAGCTGACATCCAGCAGCATTCCCGTCATGGATTTTCAGATTATAGCAAGGAGGTTGGAGCGTGTTTATTCTGTCTTTGTTCGTAAGTGTTTTCATCACAACATCTCTGAAGAAAGTTGCTTTGGTTCTGAAAGAAGGAATTAATTGGCTGCTCAAAAAAAAAGAGGCATTAAAAAGAGACAACCTTGATTTCAAATGTTTGATCTCAACATGGCCAATCTCATCGCTTTCACTGCAAAATGCACCAGCATAGGGGTCATCTGATCTTAATCCCCAAGAGGGGGAAGAGAGCTAGTTGCAATAATTCTTGATCTGTTGCTGCCTTGACACACTCAAGGGAGGAAGCTGTTTCAGAGAGAAATCTTGTGGTTGTAAGGAAAAGGAAAGCCAATTCAAACTGATTGAAATAATAAAGGAAATGTTCGTGAAAAGTCCAGGTTCTGCTGTAACTTGTTCAGTTCAACAGGGTACCACGGGAAGAGTTTTTCTTTGACTGTCCTCTCCGCCTTCCCCCCTTATCTTCTTCAGCTGGAGGGTGGCTCCCTCTTAGGCACAAAATGGCTGCCAGCAACCCTCACAGGTGTCTGCTTCTCTGTTCATAGTCTATGAGGAAAGAGAACTTCTTTGCCTATGGTTCCTTAGACCTAGGAATCGTGCTTTTTAGAAGCCCCCGGCAAAAGTCTGCTTGTATCTCATTAGCCCAAATTGTGTCACATGACCATCCCTCAGCCAGTCACTGTGATGAGAGGTGGGCTCTGCTGTTTGGCTTCAGCCATTTAGGACCACCCTGTTGCTGGTACCATAAGTATTTTCTGAGGGGCAGGAAGTCTAACCAGGGGACCAACCAGTATCAAGAGGGAGGGAGAAGGGATACTGGGAGTGTGAGAAAAGCCAGTGTGCATTATGCAGAAGTTTTAAAAAGTACTCCCAGAGATCCTTATATGCCTCCTTGGAGGACTGTCTCTCCACCCACTTCACCATCCCTCAAGATGAAAACTGATAGATTTGCCATCAATTTTCAGCCAAGGGGTTGAAACACCCTGGTGTATTGGGATAAGCTTGATAATATTACCTACAAGTCATTCCTAGTGATAGCTAAAGAGAGAAAGTTTATAAATGATTTTATTGTTTCATGTCTAGCTGAGCTTATTCAAGGCTATCCCAGGTGCTTTTCTGGTATTCCGTATGCTTTATTTAGTGAACAAGACGGGGTACTCTGGGGTCTTGCCGTAGATTCTCCACCTCTAACCCGAGCTGCTTGGTACAGGACACGTACTGGGTGACCCAGGAGAAAAGTGGCTGAGAATCAGGCAGGCTAGTAACAGTCCCTTCCCTGCACCCCAGACCCCACTCTCTATCCTCACCACCCCACTACAGACATCATTCAGTTTAAAAAAAAAAATTTATGGGAGTAGAGTTGATTTACCATGTTGTGTTAGCTTCTGCCTTATAGCAAAGTGAATCAGTTATGCATACACGTATATCCACTCTTTTTTAGATTTTCTTCCAATATAAGCCATTACAGAGTACTGAATAGAGTTCCCTGTGCTGTACAGTAGGCTCTTATTGTTTATCTATTTTATATATAGTAGTGTGTATATGTCAGTCCCAAACTCCCAGTTTATCCCTTCTCCCACCCCCACCTTCCCCCCTAGTAACCATAAGTTTGTGTTCTACATCCGTGGCTCTATTTCTGTTTTGTAAATAAGTTCATTCGTACCATTTTTCTTAGATTCCACATATAAGTGATAGCTATGATAATTGTCTTTCTCTGTCTGACTTACTCCACTCAGTATGACAATCTCCAGATCCATCCAGACATCATTCAACTTTGATACAGCTACATCCCCTGCCTTCCACAGTCCACTCAAAAGGCCCAGAGCAGCAGGCACCACAGCCCAATTTCATTTTCAGAGAAAGTGGGTGATGATGGCTGCTGAGAAAACACCACACCTCCTCCCACACGCCCGTATTACTATGATTTCTGTTAGTGAGTAGCTGAACTGTCCTCACTGTGCCTTCAGAAAACACTCTCAGTACAGTACCGCTGATCAGCCACGGTCAGATTTCACTTGCCACTTATTTTTTTAAAATCTTTTCTTTTTGTTTATTACATAACTGATTCATATTTACTGCAGAGCAATGGGAAAGTCACGTAAACTAAGAAAAAGTAATAAAATCTGCTATAATCCCACCCCCGTAGAGAATCACTGCATGTTGGGGGGGGGAGCTTATCATATCTTTTGATATGTATACATTCAAACAGATCATTTTTCAAAAACAAAGAATCATGCAATACCTATTACTTTGTAACACGTCTTCTCCCTCGGAGAACTCCTCCAGCACCTCTAGGCTTAGATCATTATATTGTCGTTGCATTTAATTGCTGCATAGTATTCTGTCGTTTAGAGGCACCCTGCTTATTGAACCTGTCTTCTCTTGTGAAGCTGTGATTTCCAAGAGTTTGCTCTCACAAGCAGCATCTTAGCAGTTTTGTTGATATGAACCTCTGTGCCCATGCAGGGACGTTCCCATAGGATGCTTGACAGAAGAAGCATCATTAGGCCAAGGGCAAGCGTGCTTTTGCAACATTTAGTATGCATTGAGGAAGTGCCCTTCAGAAAAGTCATTACAATGTGTTCTCCCACAGTTTCATTTGAAAGCATCCATTTTCTCATAATTTCTTGTCACTTCCTTTCATTTAAAAAAAAAAACAATATTGCAGGAATTAATTTCACGACACGATAATCCAGATAATAGTCTTGCTATTGTTCACCAAATTGGTAGCTGAGAAAAGTGACTTTTATATTCCAGTATAGTTAATTTAACTCTCTTCTTTATATTGACCTGATATCCACCTCTGAGTAGTAAATTTAAGTCTTGTGAGGTTTCCCTGATGGCTAAGAAAGGCAAATGAATAGAGAAGAGGGAAAGAAGAACCCATGAACAATTACCTGGATAATTCACTCCTAAAATCCTGCTAGGGGAGCAGTGAGGGCGGGGGAGAAGTACATTTGCATCTTTATATTGACAGAATTCAAGCTCTCGAAATCAGGTACCTGTGCCACTTTACAACAATGATTATCAGCATTTAATTTTTTGCTTTACTTTGAGTCTAATGCTCATAATAGAAGCTTCCATTTTTCCGATGATTGCCATGAGTCAGGAATTTAGCGATTAATTTAATCATCACGACAAAGTAGGAATTATTCCCCTGTTCTTCTGCTGAAGAAATCAGGGCCCAGAGATGTTGAGTAATTTGTCCAAGGTCACGCAGGCGGTCACCAGACAGAATGAGGATCAGAGTTCAGGTTCGTCCGTCTCCAAAGCCCTTGCTGTCACCAGTGTGCCACAAGGCCTCTCTTTTGGTGGAAGAAAGGACGCTGTGCTGCCTAAGGACCCCTCCAAGCTGATCAGACATCTCACATGAGTGCATGAGCCTCCTGCGGCCTGGCTCCGCTTGGCACAGTTGTACTAACACTTCTTTCACTTCTTGACTTCCCTCAGGCCCCAGACAAACCAATGAGGAGCATCAAGTATATGGAGAAGGATATAATAAACCTCAAGAAAGACCTTACACGAAGCCGGTGAGTGAGCCCTGCACCGAATGACTCACAGACAGCCCGATAGGGACAAGCAGGCTATGGGGTGATGCCTGTGAGTCTTTGCCGATTCTCAGTGCCCCTCAACGCTGAACATTAAGCAGGAGATTTGCAGGAGGGTAGCCCTGTAAGGGCTGGGGATGGGACCCATTTCTTGGTTGGACTCTTCAGGGAGTACCTGCACAAGACCGACCTACCCATTCTTGCTCAGGGCAGTCCCATGCCTAGAATTCCCTCTGCTTTCCTTTCTTGGACTGAATCCAAGTCAAGAGAGTTCCCTTATGCTCCAGAAGACTCTTCCCGTTTTACTGCACGCCCACAGTGTGGTAGCCGAGAGTCAGATCGACCTGGTCTCAAATACTGCTATACCTGCCAGCTGGCGACACTGGAAGAGTTACTTAACCTCCCTGAGTCTCTGTTTCCTTAACTGTAAAGTGAGTATAGTATGAGGTTGTTAGAAGGACTGGGTGAGATAATGCATAAAAGTGCCATCGCCTTGAAGACAATGCCATTCATATCTTTTTCCACCCCATCAATTCCTTCCTCCATAGCGTGATAGCGTGAGCAAACTGAGGTCTAGGATCATATTTTTGTCATCTCTTGGCGTGAGGAAGGATTTCTTTCTCCTCAACGTGGCGTCATAAATGGGGCTTTTGGCCAAACAACTGAAGGCGGAGTAAGAGATGGAGATTCTTTTAACACAGAACACGTAAGAGACACGCTAAGCGGGGGTCATACAGGCAGCGCGGAGGGTCTGCTTATCTCACGAGCCAGACCCTGGTAAGAATCACAGCAAGATGCTTCCTTCCTCACCTCCATGGTCTGGAAGCTCTTCCTTCACTGCGCACCTGCATCTCCTCCCCACACGGCTTTGACGGAACGGGTGACAGCTCAAGAAGAGGCAGGAAGGTGTGGGCTTTTGAAACGGGGGAGAAGGAAAGGGATGAAGGAGGCTAACGGGGGCATCAGAATAGGGCCCCAGAGAACAATATTTCCCCACCGACCACAGGAAGGGTGGCTGCATCGGCTCTGAGAGGGGCTCTGGGCACCCAGTGTCCAGCAGAAACATAATGTGAGCTGTTCATGTAATTTAAATTTTTTCAGTAGCCACACTAAAAAAAAAAAGTGGGAAAAAAACAAGTGAAAGTAATTCTAATAATATATTTTATTTAGCCAAATAGATCCGAAGTATTGTCACTTGACATGGAATCAATATAAAAAGGTGTTAATGAGATACTTTATAGTCTGTTTTGAACATGTGATGAAAAATGATGAGTGGTGAAAATCCACAGTGTATGTTGCACTTAGAACATATATCAGTTTAGACCAACCACATTTCAAGTGCTCAGTAGTTGTTACAGATTGAACTGTGTCCCCCCAAAATCCGTATGTCGAAGCCCCAACCCTCAACGTGATTGTATTTGCAGAGAGGGCCACTGAAGAGGTAATTAAGGTTAAGTGAGGTCCGAAAGGTGGGACCTAATCCAATAGGATTGGCGTTCTCATAAGAAGAGGAGAGGATGCCGGGAATGTGCACACACACAGAGAAAGGGCCAGGTAAGGGCACAGCTAGGAGATGCCATCTGCAAGCCAACGAGAGGCACCTTGGTCTTGGCCTTCTTGCCTCCAGAGCTAGGAGAAAATAAGTGTCTGTTGTCGAGACCACCCATTCTGTTATGACAGCCGCATCAGACTAACATAATAGTCAACATTGGAATAATCCTGCAGAGAGTGTCCCCAGCTCAAGGGGGGATGATGGGGCTCAGTCTCGGAGTTTCGAGCAGAGCAGAGCTCAGAGACGGCATGTGAACTTGTCCCTGAAAATCAACAGATGATCCGCACAGGGACCCCTCTGTTAGTTGTGGACACATTGGCCTCTACAGTGTTTGAACCCAGGTTAGAGGGCTTTTGAGGCTGATGCCTTGGGAACTTGGGAGCCCCAGGGACTGGTGAGAGGTAGTGTCAGGAGGCCAGAGTTACCTGAGTGGGGCAGCATCTGGGCAGGCAGCAAAGGAAGAGGGTTGCACAGCTGAGGGTGCACCTCCCAGCGGGGATTTGTACTCTGCTCCGCACTCATGCCTGAAGGACATTCCAGCTTTCAGAGGGAATGTTCCAGGCTTCAGAAGAAATGGTACAGCAGGGAAATTGCATCAGAGGTGAGGTTCCATCTGTATGTCATGGGCACCAGTCAGAACAGACACTGGCCGTACACAGCCATTATGACCATGTCAGTTCTTACCAGCTGAGTGTTGCCAGCCTGGAGGTCGATGATTCTAATCAGGCCTCAATACATAGCAGAATCTCTGGAGCCTAGGAAATGAGCGTTTCCATGATAATTTATACTGTAGACTGAGAGCTGATAACTACAAGTACCAATACATGCCTTGATCTATGTAGGTTCCAGATACCAAGACTCAACCCAGTCCAGGGAGGGCAACAAGCAGTGGTGAGCCAGCTTGTAACCAGAACTGACTCGCTAAATTTCCAGGAAATTTGACAGCCAAATTATTAAACGCAGCTATTGTTAAAAATTAACTTATATAAACTTACAGTTAAATACATTGTATTAAAACAAAGGTGATAAATACTCGCAACTCACCATTTCTTTTTTTTTTTCTTCTCCTTCTTACAAGGAGAGCAACATTCGCCCTTTTCCTCCTTGCATGGACCTTGTAAGGACCCAGTAAGATGGATAAAAGTACTCTGGGAAACATTAACAAATTCAGGGTATTATTTAAATACTTCTCACTTTCCCCTTGAGTCTTACTTTGCCACAGTTTAAGCCTTCTCTGTTCCTATAGCACTGGCTTTGGCATTTCATGGCATTTCCGTCAGGAGGCTCACAGCCCTCCAGCCACCCTCCTGCTCCTGCCACTAGCTCGCAGCTCTGTTCAATCTGCAGCACTGATTGTTAGGCCTGAGTAGATTCCCTGGTCCACATAGACTCAGGTTAGTCTCTTCCTTTACTTCCTTAGTAACCTGCTAAATCCCGATAGACATGTGGTTCTCAATTGCGGGTGATTCTCTTCCCTTCCCCCCTTCCCATGAGGAGACATTTGGCAATGTCTGGAGTCATCTTTGGTTATCATTATTGGTGGGATGGTTAGGGATGCTGGTCACCAATTCCAGTGTGTGTGTTGTTTTCTCCCACATCAATCTATTCTCTGACACCAGCTGAGTGTCCTATCATTCAACTCAATTCTGACGCTGTCTACCCCAGAGGTGGTATCAGATTCCAAAGGTTAAGGGCACAGTCCCACAAGACTCCCCTCCACTTCAGATGACAATTTCAGGCCTAGGTTGTTACTCATGCTTCTGACCCACTGGCTATAAATCAGAGGTTCCCACAACCCCTTCTGTGGGTTTAATTTGCTAGAGTGGCTCACAGAACTCAGGAAACCTGTATAATCACTAGATTACCAGTTTATTACAAAGGATATTGAAGGATATGAATCAACAGTCAGATGAAGAGATGTGTAGGGTGAGGTCCCGAACAAAGGAGCTTCTGTTCTCGTGGAGTTTAGGGCCTGGCAAGGTGGTGGGTGGAAGTGTTTGGGTTCCCCAACACTCTTTAGCCTCTAATGAAAATACCAGCTGCATAAAGGGAGCTCCAAGTGTCTTCTTACTTCATCCCTTCTTCAGCGCTCCGCCTGTATTCTCCTCTCCCCATGAAAATTATGAAGATGTCTGTATACTTAACAGGTGTTGAAGGTTTGAGCTGAAAAATCCAAATTGATGGTGGACTCATCAGGAAGGAGAAACTGGGATTCATTTCCCAGTAGTTTCCGGACCGGCAGTGGACAGACGTGGGTTCTGGTCCAGGCTTCGCCTCTAAGTAGCTGGGCTCCTTTCGACAAGTCTTAGAATCGTAGAGCCTTTGTGTTGGAACGGAATTAGGGGTCATGTAGTCCAACCTTCTTCTTTTTTTTTGTTTTTGTTTTTTACATCTTTATTGGAGTATAATTGCTTTACAATGGTGTGTTAGTTTCTGCTTCATAACAAAGGGAATCAGTTATACATATACATATGTTCCCATATCTCTTCCCTCTTGCGTCTCCCTCCCTCCCACCCTCCCTATGCCACCCCTCCAGGCGGTCACAAAGCACCGAGCTGATCTCCCTGTGCTATGCGGCTGCTTCCCACCAGCTATCTACCTTACGTTTGGTAGTGTATATATGTCCATGCCTCTCTCTCGCTTTGTCACAGCTCACCCTTCCCGCTCCCCATATCCTCAAGTCCGTTCTCTAGTAGGTCTGTGTCTTTTTTCCCGTCTTACCCCTAGGTTCTTCATGACATTTTTTTTTCTTAAATTCCATATATATGTGTTAGCATACGGTATTTGTCTTTCTCTTTCTGACTTACTTCACTCTGTATGACAGACTCTAGGTCTATCCACCTCATTACAAATAACTCAATTTCGTTTCTTTTTATGGCTGAGTAATATTCCATTGTATATATGTGCCACATCTTCTTTATCCATTCATCCGATGATGGGCACTTAGGTTGTTTCCATCTCCGGGCTATTGTAAATAGAGCTGCAATGAACATTTTGGTACATGACTCTTTTTGAATTATGGTTTTCTCAGGGTATATGCCCAGTAGTGGGATTGCTGGGTCATATGGTAGTTCTATTTGTAGTTTTTTAAGGAACCTCCATACTGTTCTCCATAGTGGCTGTACCAATTCACATTCCCACCAGCAGTGCAAGAGTGTTCCCTTTTCTCCACACCCTCTCCAGCATTTATTGTTTCTAGATTTTTTGATGATGGCCATTCTGACTGGTGTGAGATGATATCTCATTGTAGTTTTGATTTGCGTTTCTCTAATGATTAATGATGTTGGCAACTCATCATTTCTTAATGATTTCATACATTTTACTGCTAGCTGTGCAGTTGAGGTTATTTCTGGCTATAGTATCTGTGTGGTGGAAATACTGTATGATGGGGGCTACTGCAAATCTCCTTCCAGCTCCACATTCACTGACATCATATTGGTAGGTCAAAATCAGCTACAGTGGGAATACTTAGGCGCAGAAATCAGCCAAAGGTACAAATCAGGGCTTACTTGTCCCTCCAGAGGGATGGTTGTTAAACATTCACCAGCACTCTGGGGACATGCCCCCGAATGACCAAGGTAGAAACTTCCACTAATCTAGAGGGGTTCAGTAGAGGGGTGATGTAGAGGGGTGATGAAAAGGTGATAAAGACAGTGGCTTTTCTGTCATCCTCGAGTTGGCAAGCTGAGTCTGTCCTTTGTGCCAGACACATTTACCATGGCTAGAATTTAACATCCTCATCAGACAGGCTCGGCTTGTCCAAGTGCTGGATGCGAAGGACAACATGGAAAGGGCCAGACAGAAAAGCCACAAGCAAGAAAGCAAGAAACGACAGTAAAACTTTGTATTTGGCCACACTCCTGGATCCCACTGACATTTAAGGAACCAGAGATTCCCCCTCAGAAGGAACACCTGTTTTCCAGGGGAAATCATCCCTCCAAGAGATGCACACCCCTTGGCCCCATCACCCAGTATTAAATGAGGTGAATTGTTAACAAAGAAGATATTGTCTTTTCCACTTACTGTTTTTAAAATCTGCTTCACCTCCTGTTGGAATCTAGCCCAAAACACCAAAAGGAGGTGTTAGAATGAGCCAAACGCCTTGACTGTCTTCTAGATTTTTATTTAATACTTCAGCCCCCTTATAATTCAATTGCACCATCCCTGGTTTCATGGCCAATTTAACATGATGCTGAAAAGAATAAAAATCACGGGCTTCCCTGGTGGCGCAGTGGTTGAGAGTCCGCCTGCCGATGCAGGGGACGCGGGCTCGTGCCCCGGTCCTGGAGGATCCCACATGCCGCGGAGCGGCTGGGCCCGTGAGCCATGGCCGCTGAGCCTGCGCGTCCGGAGCCTGTGCTCCGCAACGGGAGAGGCCGCAACAGTGAGAGGCCCACGTACCGCAAAAAAAAAACCTAACAGCTTTCCTCCTCGCCTCTTCCACCAGGTGTTCGGTGGCACTAAGCGGCACACTGTGCACTCACTTCCCAAATTTCTCCGAGCAGAAGTTGACAACTGGGGCTTCTCTGTGTGCCCAGTTCTTGGTTGACTCTTGAAACCAATGACATGTTTTCCTCCAAAGCTGCCGGTACTTTTTATTGCACGTGTTTTTTTTTTGTTTTTTGTTTTTTTAAGGAAAATAGACATCTCTGCAATGAAAACAACTGAAATGTTGAACCTGAAGCTATGATATACCCGTGGCAAAGTTTAGTTAGGCACTGGCAACCGCAAATAAGCAGTGATAAATTAGCCCCCTCTCCCAGCAGATCCCAGCAGGGTACAGACTATGCACCTGTTTCCAAGGTCTGAGACTTTGCTTTCCAGCTGCATTGGGTAGACTGCTGAAGCACGGCAGTGAGAAATGACAGAGGTGGAATTTTGGCAAAGGAAGAAGCTTTTTCTTTTGTATGAAGCTAGACACTTCTTCTTGGTCCCTCCTTAGTTTTTCTGCGCTCATTCACTTTCTTCAACAAATATTTATTGACTACCAGGAATCACCAGGTATACACCAGGCATCATTGTATATATTGGAGACACGGCAGTGCACGAAGTAGACAAAATTCCTGTCCTCAGTGAATAAGAGACAGTGATGTGCATTAAAATGGGGCAAAGACAAACAAGTTCGCAAGTAAGTAAACAGGATTGGGGCAGGGGACGTTGGCTGTATCCTATGAAGAATGTAAAGCAAGGTGATGAACAGGCAGAGCTCGTTTTACTGCGCTTCACAGATACTGCGTCTTTCACAAATTGAAAGTGTGTGGCAAGTCTGTCGGCACCATTTTCCCAACAGCGTTTGCTCGCTTTGTGTCTCTGCGTCACATTTTGGTAATTCTTGCAATATTTCAGACTTTTTTTTTTGCGGTACGTGGGCCTCTCACCGTTGCGGCCCCTCCCACCGCGGAGCACAGGCTCTGGACACGCAGGCTCAGTGGCCATGGCTCGCGGGCCCAGCCGCTCTGTGGCATGTGGGATCTTCCTGGACCGGGGCACGAACCTGCGTCCCCTGCATCAGCAGGTGGACTCTCAGCCACTGCGCCACCAGGGAAGCCCCCCATTTTTACTATATGTGGATGGTGATCTGTGATCAGTGATCTTTGATGTGACTCTTGCAAAAGATTAGGACTCACTGAAGGCTCAGAGGATGGTTAGCCTTCTTTAGCAGTAAAGTATTTTTTAATTAAGATATGTACATTGGGGCTTCCCTGGTGGCGCAGTGGTTGAGAGTCCGCCTTCCAATGCAGGGGACGCAGGTTCGTGCCCCGGTCCGGGAGGATCCCACGTGCCGCGGAGTGGCTGGGCCCGTGAGCCATGGCCGCTGAGCCTGTGCGTCCTGAGCCTGTGCTCCGCAACGGGAGAGGCCACAACAGTGAGAGGCCCGGGTACCGCAAAAACAAAAACAAAAACAAAACAGAGTGGTCAGAGGGAGCGGTTTTGTAAAGGGGGCCATGGACGGACGCCTGAACAGTGATGCCTGAACGGAGTATTTCAGAGGACAACAGGTGGATGAGTGCCAAAGCTGGGACAAACCAGAAACGCTGGAGAAGCAGAAAGAAGGCCAGCGTGGCTGGACCAGAGTAAGGGAGATGGGCACAGGCTGGAGCCCACAGGGCCTTGGGCCTCACAGGCCGTGGCGAAAAGTTTGGGTTTTAGTCTAAGTGCAATGAGAACCCGTTGGAGGGTTCTGAACAAGAGAAGGATCTGATCTGATCTTTAAAAGAACATTCCATCGGCTACATAGGGACCAGTAGAAAGGCTGTGGTAAGAGATGTCGATGGCTTGGGTCAGGCAAATAGCAGTGAATCGGAGAGAAGTGGGTGGATTCGGGATTTGTTTGGAGGCGCAGGATGAGATCAGATGTGGGAGACGAGGGAGAAGGCGGGATCAACATGTTTTTGTCTCTTCCGCCCTATTTCCTCACTGGGATGTAAGATGTCTCCTAACCTAGAAAATATCATGTCCACTGTCATGGTCCCCGAGTGTTTAGTGATGGAATGAATTAATTCTGTTGTCCATCCCTGGAACTTAGAAGTTAAAAATAAAGGGGAAGCCCTGTACATTAACTTAGAGAAAGTGAGTGAGGGAGATGGCTTACATACAAATCTGTGGGATAAACCAGTTGATGAGATGGCTGGGCCGTTGCTGTCTCCAGCAGCCTGGTCTCCCTCTTCCACTGCCTTCAAGCTGGAGTGTCCACTCTGCCTTATTGGGGAATGGCCTGTGGCTGGGAGGAGAAGGTGTTAATGTTGTCCTGCAACAGGGTCAGGCTGTCCTGGGAATCCCCAGGGTCTAGCTCAGTTCGTAGCATGGAGAAGCCACTCAATAAATATTTGCTAAAGTTTATATTTGCGTCGTATCTTAAAAATCTTCCCTGAGACAGGCAGGAAAGTTCCTTTTGTTCCATTTCTCAGATGAGAAAACTGAGACTCAGCGAAGTTCAGAGATTTACTTGCAGTCATTGCATCAGTTAGCTATCAACGCATAACAAGTCACCTCAAAAAGTCAGTGACTTAAAACAGTCACATATATTAGTGTTTATGAGTCTATAATTCAGTTGGGAAGTTCTCTGATCTCAGCTCGTCTCCCTTGAGTGCCTGTCCTCAGCTGAGGGTTAGGGAGGTGACTTTGCTGATCTTGGCTGGGCTGTCTCCTATGGTTTGGAAGATAACCAGCCATAGGGAGGTCTAGGATGGCCTTGGCCCTAACAACATGGTGTCTCATTCTCAAGCAGGTCAGTTAGGCCTTGTTCTCACCATAGCAGGATTCTTTTTTTTTTTTTTTTTTTTTTTTTTTTGCGATACGCGGGCCTCTCACTGTTGTGGCCTCTCCCGTTGCGGAGCACAGGCTCCGGACGCGCAGGCTCAGCGGCCATGGCTCGCGGGCCTAGCCGCTCCGCGGCATGTGGGATCTTCCGGGACCGGGGCACGAACCCGTGTCCCCTGCATCGGCAGGCGGACTCTCAACCACTGCGCCACCAGGGAAGCCCCATAGCAGGATTCTGAGAGAGAATGGAAGTGTGTGAAGCCTCTGAAGATTTATGCTAAGAACTGGCAAAACATTACTTCTCCCGTATTCTTGTGACCACAGCAAGTCACACATCCAGCCCAGATTACAGGTGGGGGAGGGGCTTCCCTGATGGCACAGTGGTTAAGAATCCGCCTGCCAGTGCAGGGGGCATGGGTTTGAGCCCAGGTCTGGGGAGATCCCACATGCCACAGAGCAACTAAGCCCGTGAGCCACAACTACTGAGCCTGCACATCTGGAGCCTGTGCTCCACAAAGGGAGAGGCCGTGACAGTGAGAGGCCCACACACCATGATGAAGAGTGGCCCCCGCTCGCCGCAACTGGAGAAAGCCCTTGCACAGAAATGAAGACCCGACACAGCCAAAAATAAATAAATAAATAAATAAATAAATAAATAAATAAATAAATAAAAAGGTGGGGGAATAGGGACTTCCCTGGTGGTGCAGTGGTTAAGAATCCGCCTGCCAGTGCAGGGGACATGGGTTTGAGCCCTAGTCCAGGAAGATCCCATGGGCGGAGCAACTAAGCCCATGGGCCACAACTACTGAGCCTGCGTGCCTAGAGCCCGTGCTCCACAACAAGAGAAGCCACTGCAATGAGAAGCCTGCACACCGCAATGAAGAGTAGCCCCCGCTTGCCACAAAGCAGCCCAAAATAAATAAATAAATAAAATTTTTTTTTAAAGGTGGGGGAATAGACTCCACTTCTTGATGGGAAGATTTGCAAAGTCTCCTTGCAAAAGGGTGGAGATTTGGGGTCATTTTTTTCAGTCGACCACAGTCAGATAGCCAATTCTGAGCTAACCTTTGAGACATGAGCTAGTTTCCCAAAAGTTAATTTGTACAAATCAGAGTCTCCCTCTTGGGAATGTAAAGTGGAAGCCACGTCAAGAATCAAGCAGGTGGCAGTGAGGGGAGAAGCTACAAGGCTCTGAGGAAGGGGGACCAGAGAGGCATGGAGAGCTGTAGGGAACCAGGGCATGAGGGGCAAAGAGAGGGAAGATAAAGGAGCTGAGTGGGAAGTTAGAGGAGAAGACAGCAACCTAAGAGAAGAGAGCCCGACGTCATGTCAAGACTCAACCTGAAGACTTTCAGATCCTGCTACTGAGGTCCCTGAAGCTCTTTTCGGAGAAAATCTCCAATTCTTCTTTGAGTTCCTCATCTTGGATTCCCACAAGAGTTTTCAAACCCTTTATCACCCCTATATGTACCCTTACAATAAACCCCTCTTGAGTGGAATAGCTTGGCAATCAAGGACCCCGATGACTAAAATGACTTCTTAGTCTATAAAGACAGAGGAATCCAGAGGAAATGTGACTTTTATCATCCCACTCTGTTGCTGGGCTGCTTTATGAGTTAATGGTGTTTAATAAGGGGCATTCCTTTTGGGTTATGGTTTGTGTCTAAGCTGGTAGGTGGAGTGAACTTCTCTTCTTGAAACAAAAAGAGATGAAACGGATAATTTAATCTAGATGGGTGGCACATGTACCCCCACTCCTTTCTCCTGTGCCCAAGGCAGACATTACTGATGGATCACAGCACTCTTTCCATTTGAGCCCAGACTTGGTCTCAAAAGTCCTCTCAATCCAGCACTCCAGGCAGCTACCATTCATTAGAGTTGTTAAACAGGATGTAATTTATTTGTCATCTATAAATTAGAAGACTCAAAAGGAGACTTTGGTATCTATAATATGGCACCTTATTAATCCAAAATGAGGGAGGGAGTGTAAGAGACCAGCAGGAGAACAAACCTCACTCAAATCCCTTCATAAATGAGGCTGATCTTAATCAGTGAATTTAAACAGTTGAAAAATTGTTGTTGACCTCTGACATTAACTGATGGTTCTCAATGGCTTCTGCGTCTCATCACACTACACCCAGGACCTCCACATCCGTAGCCTATAGCCCAGAACTTCTTCATTTCAAAGTTTAAGCCTGATTCTTCCCACTGCCCCCTCCTCAGACTTGAGACTTGCCTCAAAGCCGCAGAATTGTTTAACATCATGGATTTATATGCTGGTCAATACTTTGGAATGCAGGCACAGTTAAGCCTTCTGAATGGTACCTTATGAATCATTCAAAGAAGACCTTAGTTCCCCCACATTACATCATCCCCATGCCCTGCAGCCAGCGGGTGGACACTAATGAGTTCCCAGCATGTTCCATGAAGGAAAGGGCTTGGCCCCGCGTCCTTAGCCCAGAAATGATCAACACAGCCGCACACCCAAAGGGTAGGTCACTGCTGTGGGCTGGAAGAACCTGGCTCGAGTTAATTGCATTTTTATCATCTTGAACGTGACCCAGAGGCTGTACCTACTTTTTCTTTGTTACTGGTATCTTCGTGTGTCTTTGGCACCTCTAGTTAACTATAGTTCTAGGGCAAGTTTTCTTCTCTGCTTTTCTTGTACCACTTTCCACTGAGGGTGGATATCTTTGTCTAATTTCTCTCGTTACGGCTATGGCTGCCTCAGAGGATCCCACATTAAAAAGGAACTCAACTAGAAGACCATGTTTTCAAATTTAAGCATCAAAATATCTTGAACCCTTGAACCTTTTGTTACATAAAGGTTTGCACAAAACTCTGTTTTCTGAAATCCTTTCCCAGATGACAGGCAGTGTTCTCAGGCTTATAGCCAGGCTTGGAGGGTTCACACGGTATAGTTGAAAGTGCACTGGCTTTGGAGTCAGCTGTGGCTTCAAATATGAACTCGAGCAGTTATTACCTGGGTGGCCATGAACGAATCAGTTCACTTCTGTAGAGCTGGGTTTCTTTATCTGTGGGATGCGTTGCAGGGATAAGAAGTCTGCTCCACACAGTTGTTGGGATTTGCGGGGGTGGATATGGGTGAAGAATGTAGGAGTAGATCGATAAAAGGTAGTTGTTGTTGTCTTTAAGCTGGTTGTCCTGAGACTGTCCGCAGATATTCAAGGGCAGCAATGAAAGGCATGAGCTTTGGAAGCAAAGAAACCCCGTCCTGTCACTCATCAGCTGAGTGACCTCAGCCTGGTCATTTTACTTCTCTAAACCTACTTCTCATCTGTAGAATGGAATCAGTGCCTTCTTTCAAGGATTTTTCTGGTGAGGACGAAATGAGACAATGTGCGTAAGATCTCCTGTTCTGCTTCACTTCCTTCCCTTTGCTCCTCCAGTGACCTGAAAACAGAGGCAAGACCAAGGGACTCAGAGTCTCACCATGTGTGACAAGCTAGAAGACCTCAGTGGTCTTGGACCATGCAAAAACATGCTCCTTACCATTTCAGGGGAAGCCTGCATAGTACAGACAATATATGCTTCTCTCCTGTGGGCAAAAAAAATGATTTAACTCAGTTCTGCACTACCCTACAAAACTTTTAGGTAAATAGGTCCTAAGGTGAATTTACCTTATTGATTAAATGTGTGTGTGTGCACGCAAGCATGTGTGTGTGTGTGTGTGTGTGTGTGTGTTTAAGAGACAGAGGAAGAAAAAGAGACGGTCTGTTATCTAAAACAAAGACCTCACACTATATTTGGCTTCCCCAGAGCTGGGAGGGAACGGAGGGGATATTATCCAGGTCAGAGTTTGTTTCATTTGCATCCCTTATTTTTTTTTTTACCAGAGGGAGAGTCTATATCAGCTACATTCAGAGAGGAAATGCCAGGAGATAAAATACTGACAATGAGTGACAACTGTTACTCTTCCATCATTTTCAGTATCACTGCAGTAATGCTGACCTCAGTCCCCCCAAACCACGAGCAGAGGGAGCTAATGGTTTTAGGAGACACCCTGGATTTTAGTTCTTGAAGAGAACAAGTCACCTTCTCCAAAGTTTCCCCTTGTATGTTGAGCTGAGCACCCATCCTACAAGATGCACTATGAAGAAAAGTGTTCTGTGGTCACATATGTTTGGAAAATGCTGTGAGCTATATCCCCACCTCAGAGATTCCCAATTCACAGTAGAATTTCAAAGTTCTGTAAAGTTCTGTAGTAAAGGAGTCTACTTAAACGCACATAGCTTAGCATTGGCTAATTTTTAAACCATGGACTTCCATTTCTGGCTTCGTGGCAGATTAGGCACCGTGAATGAGGGAAAACAACTAGATGAAAGTCTGGGTATAAAATCCACTGATGTTTAGTATGTGTCGCAGGGTGGGTCGCTGGGGAAGCAGCCTCCGATGGAGGCTTGTGTGCCGTGGTCTATTGGGGGGTGCTGTCAGGCAGTGGGGACACAGGATGGCGCAGCGTCGCCGGTGGGTGACACAGGAGTCCACACCACTGCTCATGCACCTTAAGTGTGCCCTCTGACCCTGCTCGTGCCTGATTCCAGGCGTACCACTTCCATCTTATGATGGGTTATAACTGGGATCATAACTGTGTCACAGGGAATGTTACAGGTGCCAAGAGGCTCTCTAGCTTTCACGCTTCACCCTGAATCGGTGATTACCCACGCTCACTCTTTTATTACCTTCTCCGGTGCACCAGTAGACCCCGCACAACAGCCATCTAGCTCCACAGCCTTTGTTACCGTCCCCTCCTCCAGACTCTCAACAGCTTGAGATGCTGCACCAGCCCGTGCAGCGCCTCCCGCGGGTGTCTGGTCCCGTCTTCCCCGCTGAGAGTGCTGACAGGTGCTCTTTCCACAACCTACCAGGGCCACTCGCTACTGCACCTACTGCCGGAGACGGGGTGGGTGGCTTGCTGGCCCGTGTTTAGCGCCCCACTCTTCAGTGGGGGAAAAAATCTTGATATGTTGTATTTACTCATTTTTGTGGTGTAAATACTCCCGCCATAGCCAGCCGCAAGCTACTCATGTGATGGCACTGAATGTGTGGTTGGGAAGAGATGTCCACAGTCCACGCTCACAAGCTGGTGTGGCTTGGCTCAGCAAGCCACTGGATCAGGTCCTCATTGCCAGATGGATGGTGGTTAATCCAGCTCCAAAATTCCATCTTTTTTTTTGGAGATTATATTCCATTATAGGCTATTACAAGATATTGGGTAAAATTCCCTGTGCTATACAGTAAATCCTTGTTGTTTATCTACTTTATGTATAGTAGTGTCTATCTGTTAATCCCATGTGCCTAATTTGTCCCTCCCTCCCCTCCCATTCCCCTTTGGTAACCCTAAGTTTGTTTTCTGTGTCTATGAGTCTGTTTCTGTTTTGTATATAGATTCATTTGTAGTATTTGTTAGATTCCACATATGTGATATCATATAGTATTTTCTTCCTCTGTCTGACTTATTTCACTAAGCATAATATTCTCTAGGCCCATCCATGTTGCTGCAAATGGTAATATTCCATTCTTTTTTACAGCTGAGTAATATTCCATTGTATATATGTACCACATTTTTTAAGCCAATTCATTAATGAGCACTTGGGTTGCTTCTGTGTCTTGGCTGTTGTAACTAGTGTTGTTGTGAACATTGGGGTGAATGTGTCTTTTCAAATTAGAGTTTTCATTTTTTCCAGATACACACCCAGTAGTGGAATTGCTGGGTCATATGATAGATCTATTTTTAGTATTTTGTAAGGAACCTCGGTACTGTTTTCTGTAGTGGCTGCACCAATTTATATTCCCACCAACAGTGGAGGAGGGTTTCCTTTTCTCCACACCCTCTCCACCATTTATTATTTGTAGACTTTTTGATGATGGCCATTCTGACGGGTGTGAGGCGATACCTCATTCTAGCTTTCATTTGCATTTCTATAATAATTAGTGATGTTGAATATTTTATATGCCTGTTGACCATCCGGATGTATTCTTTGGAGAAATGTCTATTTAGGTCTTCTGCCCATTTCTGATTGGGTTATTTGCTTTTTTGATACTGAGTTGTATGAGCTGTTTGTATATTTTGGATATTAACCCCTTGTCAGTGGCGTCGTTTGCAAATCTTTTCTCCCGTTCTGCAAGTTGTCCATTTGTTTTGTTGATGGTTTTCTTTGCTGTGCAGAAGCTTACAAGTTTGATTAGGTCCCATTTGTTTACTTTTGCTTTTATTTCTATTGCCTTGGGAGACTGATCCAAGATCCCATTTTGGAGTCTACTTCTGAGGATCACTCTTGCACCTAACTGCTGTAGGTCAGTTTCCCTGGGACAGAGGCTGAGATGGAGATTTTCGTGCAGGTTGTTCATTGGGAAGTGCTCTTAGGAGCAACACCTGTAAGCAAGTAAGGGCAGCAGGATGGGCAGAGGGAGAAGTTGAGCTAAGAAGCAATCACAGCGCAAACTTCAGATGATCCCGCAGGGAGCTCTGGAGCTGGGATGGCCATTCTGAGATAGCCCAGCTTTAGAGGCAAGAGGACCAGACCTTTGTTCTTGGAGGAACCAGTTGCTGAATGCAGGTTTCCTCTAAGGAGGGGCATACCCTTTATTGAAGCAGCTCCTTTTATTTGATGACAGATCCCGGGAAAGAACTCAGCTATGAGCCCTCAGCAGACACCAGCACCTGGAGAAATGGGGGCCGCTGTCTGGAAGGGGGATTCTGGGTGGCCTACCCCAGCATCCCCTGGAATATGTGTCCAGGAATAAAAGCTTGAATAACAAGCAGAGAGAGGTTATGAAAACACAACTGAACTGACAGTGGAACGTTTTGTCCTCATGCACAGCCATCCTAAATTAACATCCCACAGATGTGGCAGCATTGACTACCACAGTCAGTTTGGGAATTGATCATCTAGCCTAAGGCCCCCATGTCCCAGGTGAGGAAACCATAGCCCAGAGATAGGAATTGCCTTGTCCAAGATCACAGGATGTGTTAGTAGCAGAGCTGGAACTCACATCTACTCTAGGGCCTTTGTTCCATGTTGTACTTCTTGCTTAATGTGTATAATTTTGCAATTTTGTTTAGTTATTTGAATAATGGCCATTTCCACCACTAGATTAAAGGCTCCCTAACAACAATTGTGAGCCTTTCTCACAAATATATTGTCAGTGTCCAGCACAGTGTCTGGAATGTACTTGGTGTTTATAAATACTTTTGTTGAATGAATGAATGCATGTTTCAGAATCCCTCTGGCTTTCTTTTTAGGCATCAGTCTGAGGGGACAGGGGGAATGGAAGGTGGCGGGATGCATCCTGAAAAGATCAGGGGCCCGGGCTGAGCCACGAGGAAACCTAGCTCAGAGCAGTAAGCACAGACCCGTCATGTGAGTCCGTGCAGGCTTTGAGCCAGACTGCTGGGGTTCAAATTCCAGCTCTGTGGCTTACAAGCCACATAGTGGAGAACAGCCTTCCTAATTTCTCTGATGCCCCAGAGTAGAGACTGCAAAAATACTTTCTTCCTCTCTCAGGGACCTTGTGAGGATTAAATGAGTTAATAAAGCACTCAGAACAGTGCCTGACACATGGTAAATACTTGATAAATGGTAGCTGCGTGTGTTACATCCTTCATGTTCCCCAAGTGACTGTAGCTATTGTGCAGTATGACTATGATCCCATGGATCTCTCCCTGGCCCCCGTCATGGGGCTACAGGCAGAGCTCAGCACGAGATCCCAGATTCTGAACCTCAAAGGTCCGTGCTTAAGGGACCATTGGAGCAAATCTGATGGCGGGTAGGAGCGGGGAGTGAGGATGGAGAGTTTGTAAGTGGAGGCTGTGCAAATGCAGCTGTTAGTGCTGGATTTTCATGTTAATTTGAAATCTCTTCCTATTGGGATTGTTCAACAAGCCATTATTCTAATGGATGTCACCACAGACTGTACAATAAAGCACTAACCCACCACTTAGCGCAAATGCTGCCTGCGTTAAGCCCTGTAATTTTTTTTGAACTTTTTATTGAAATATAACACAACACAGGAAAGCGCACAAATCGTTAAGCCTACAGCTCAATAAACTTTCACAAGATGAACACACCCCTGGAAGCCACACCCCATCAAGAAAAGGAACATTACCAGGCCCCTCGGAAACCTCCTTGCGGCCCTTCCAGTCACTATCTCACCCCAAAGAAAATCACTCTCCCGACTTCTAGGACTTACATTTAGTATCCCCTGTTTTCAACGTTGCGTAAGTGAAATTGTACGGTTGGCACTCTTATCGTATCTGTTTGTTTGTTTGTTTGTTTTCCATTGGACATTGTGTTTCTGAGATTTATCCACACTGCCTCACAGAGTTGGGGTTTGTAATCCTTCAGTTTCTGGGCAGTTTCCATTGTGTGAAGGTAGCATAACATACTCGTTCTGGGATTGATGGGCATTTGGGTGGTTACCACTTTAGGGCTATTAGGAAGAGAGCTGCTATGAACATTCTTATGCATGTTTTTGGCTGAACGTGTGTATGCATTTCTGTTGGGAACATACCTAAAAGTGGAAATGTTGGCTCTCAGAGCTTGTGTAGGCTCAGCTGTAGTCAATACTGCCAAACAGTTTCCTGAGCCCTATATTTTAAAGAACTTCTAAAAATACACAAATAAGATGGTTTAGAAAAACTGGAAAATATGGAGAAGTAGATATTAATAAGTAATAGAACCACACTCAATTACATCACCTAGGAATCATCCCTATTCATATTTTGGTATGTCAACTTTTATCAGTATTTTTATATATACATGTGTATTTTTTTACAAAAAAAAAAATAGAACCATCTTGCATATTCCATTTGCTAACCTGATTTTTTATTTAGCAATAGATTATGAACATCTTACATGTCAATAAATGCACATCCACAATTTCATTTTTTAAACGTTTTAGTATGAAAATATTCAAGTATCTGTATTTGAACAGAACAATACAATGAACTTCTGTGTACCCATTGCTCAGATCAATGATTATCAACTTATAGTCAATCTTGTTTCATTTACGCATCATCCTCCCCTATTATTTTGAAGCGTTTATCATTTTATCCGTAAATATTCAAACAACTATCTAGGAGAAGGACTAGAGAATGCTAGAGAAGAAGAGAAGGACTCTTTTTAAAACCATAACCACAGTAATATTATCACATCTAAAACAAATAGCAATGTCTTTAATATCAAATATTCACTCAAATACAACCATCTTAATGGTTGTATAATATTCCAGTGTAAGAATGTAGCATAATTTATCTAACCAATTTCCTATCATTGGACTTCTTGGTTGTTTTTGATTTGTTCTCCTGTTATATAAACAGTGCTTAGATGGACATCTTCGGAGTTACATCATTCTAATACTCTAGTTCCATAAGATAAATTCCTAGGGCATGCAGCTTTAAGGTTCTTGACCCTTAGCTGAAGTCCTCTAGATTTATACTGGGTTTCAGTTGCTGAAAAGAGCTAGTTCATAAATGCTTGAAACAAATGAGCTTTTCCCATAAGAAATGAAAGCAAAGCAAAAAAAAAAACAGGGTGTAAGAGGTTGACAATACCTCAGACATGACTTTTTGCCCTTTTCACCTTAGCATAGTCATCAGAAGGAAAAGAGCAGTTTATGGAGAGCAAAATGAAAACAAAAAATGGTCATGAAACAAACCCTCCCCCCAAGTTTACTGGCAATGTCCAACGGACCCATAGGCAGACCCAATCTGCATCTGCGAGATCATTTCTCTTCCCCAGGATTCTTCACATAAAATCTTTGTCTTACTCAGTACACCCTTTAATCCCAGCCCCTCCACAAGTGATTGTTCTGATGGCTTTCACTCAGATGAGCCCATTGCCAAAGACTATAATCCATTCACCTTTATCAATGCAAGGGAAAACTTCCATTTGTTCTCTACAGACTATAGCCTTTGACCTCGTCTTCTTCTGGATCTTCTCCGTAATATTAACTGACGCTTTGCAGTTATGATTTCACTTAAAAGTAAAATAAAATTATATTACAAAGTCAGAAACCTCACAGGTTCGCCAAGCGCATCTCCGAGAACCTGTACGGTGCCCAGGAGCAACACTTAGGATGCCAGACCAAGAACCAGCCTGCAGCCCACTGTGAGAAAAGTGACGCTCGGTCATTGGTCCAGCCCACGACCCACAGGAGTACAAAGCAATAATAACAATAAGACAGCAGGCAGTTCAAACCCTGTTATTCCAAAATTAATGCTTGTAAGTATATTTCAACAGGCATACATTTCCTCATGGCTCTACTCCAGAAGTGCATAAGAACAAGAATCATCTTTAAAACCAGTTTTCCAGTCACCTACCCCTCCCCTGATCTACTGTATTGACAGGTAGTATATCATGGCTTTTGGAACCAGCCTGAATCCCGGCTCCACCACTGACAAACTGTTTGAATATAGGCAAGCTACCTAATCTCTCTGAATCTCATTGCCCTCCTCTGTAAAATGAGGATAATAATAAAACTTCGTTGTGAAGGGTAAATGAGTTAAGATGCATATGTCTGGCACTTGGATTGCATGTGTTAAACACACGTACAAGAAACACAGTATTCCTGATGGCTGGTGTTTATACCTCATTCCAGCCGCTTGACCATGCCACTGGGATTCTGTCCATTCCTTTTTTTTTTTGAAAGAAGACGCGTTTATTCAGCATCATGATCAGACTATTACATTTAGCAATCAACAGCCTGGGCGCAAAAAAAAACACTACATTAAAACCCTTTGTTGGAATGCTTTACACTTTCCACAGAACAGAAACTAAAATAACCTGTTATACACTTAGTCACAAATATAGTTTCTTTTGCCCGTACACATGAGTATTGTCTAAAACATGTCTTCTTTGTAGCAGCTAGGCCCTGCCAGCACTGTGCTTGGCTGAGTTCACAAATCTGTTGTAAACTGCAGCTTCCCTGTCACTTCTCTGGCTCCCCTCTCCTGCTGAGCTTTGTTTCCTGGCAGTAATCAAAACCTCCTGCCACTGCCGTAGCTCCTGCTGCTGCTGGAACCGCCACAGCCACCTTGGTTTCGGGGTTTGGCAAAGTATTGGCCTCCGCCACCGTAGGGGCCAGAACTTCTGCCTCCAAAGTTTCCTCCTTTCATGAGTCAAAAATTTGAAGATTGATTGTTGTAACTGCCAAAATCGTTGTAGCTTCCACCACCTCCAAAATGGCTTCCATCGTTACCAAATCCATTATAGCCATTTCCACTGCCACCATAGCCACCGCCACCGCGGCTGCCACCAAAGCCACCTCGGCCGCTGAAGTCTCCTCCATGACCAAAGTTGTCACTCCCACCAAAACCCCCTCCACGACCACCACCAAAGCTTCCAGAACCACTTCAACCCCTTTGGCTGGATGAGGCACTAGCCATCTCTCGCTTAGATAGGGCTTTCCTGACTTCACAGTTGTGGCCATTCAGAGTGTGGTATTTCTGAATGACAGTCTTGTCTACGGAGTCATGGTCATCAAAGGTTATGAAAGCAAAGCCTCTCCTTTTGCCACTGCCTCGGTCAGTCACGATTTCAATCACTTCAGTTTTCCCATACTGTTCAAAATAATCTCTTAGGTGATGTTTGACAGTGTCTTCTTTAATGCCACCAACAAAAATCTTTTTCACAGTTAAGTGGGCACCAGGTCTTTGAGAATCTTCCCTTGAGACGGCCCTCTTTGGTTCCACAGCTCTCCCATCCACCTCGTGTGGCCTTGCATTCATGGCCGCATCCACGTCCTCCACAGTGGCTTATGTGACAACCCCGAAGCCCCGGGAGCACCTGGTGTTTGGATCACTCAACACCACACAGTCTGTGAGCGCTCCCCACTGCTCACAATGGCTCCTCAGACTGTCGTCGGTTGTTTCAAAGTTCAAACCTCCGATGAAGAGCTTCCGCATCTGTTCGGGCTCTTTGGGTGACTCTGACTTAGACATGATGGCAGTGGAGACGGGGGGAGACGTCAACGATGCTTACTTGGCGGCGTCCACGGGCAGAAGAGCTGTCCATTCTTTAGGAGAGATTTTCTTATCACCTGTGCGGGGACCCAGAGTTTTCTCATTCCTATCTGATTGGAAGGAAAGTCAAATGCTGGAGAGCATACAACTAAGAAGCTTAGGGTGCTGTAGTTTGTCCTTTGCCTTGAGAGACAAAGAGCTAGATACTTTTCAGACATTGTTTTTAAGATTAAATTAGTACACAGAAAGCATTTAGAATATGAGCAGCTGCATCATAAGGACCATCTCTTTTGTAACATAGGCTACAAATTTAAGTCACACTTCTTATATTTTTCCAGCTAGCCATAGGAGCCATCACATGAATTTTTCACAGGAAGTCAAATGTCTCCCTCTAGGAGCTTCACCTCCCCCTTGAAATGTCTAATGAATAGCTTTATTGGTTACCTTCCACACCCAGAGGTGGAGGGAGAAAATTGGTGCTGTGTCCTCCATTGCCCCTCACTGCCACAACGTGTCGCTGTCGAGAACAGGTCCTCCAAGCTCTTAGAGACCGTACTAGCCGTTCTTCCTGACGTCTCACTGATCCACACCATCATAGCTCTCAAATCCCATAGGGTTTGATTAGGAACCTTCCCCCAGACAATCAGGGCTACCTGCATGTGAGAGGTTACCTTTAGGGGCTCCAAGATGCCTTTTCCCTGATCAGTCTGAGGGAAGCCACCCTAGTGTATAACCGTAGAGGTTTTCTGGGCTTTTTCTTGTTGAAAAACTTACAGAGAGATGAGCCAATTTTTTTTTTCCTATTGAGCAGCCCAGATACGTCACATAAATCATTTCAATAGATGGACAGTAATGTGGAATGAGACATTTTCCCAAAGTCAGACCTCATCACAGCAGAACACTGCCATCTCCCTTGGGATTAGAAGGACCCCTTACAAACTTACTTACCTGGACTTTATCTCCCCAAAATTTCCCATGGAAATGAGAACAAAGCAAGAATGCTTGCAGAAGCACTTTTCTGCCCTGAACTTCAAGAAAATGCAGGACAGTCAGATCAAACAGGCTGAGAAGTGCCGAGAATGATGTTTCAGCAAGTTCCCTTAGGTTGCATATGAGGCAGACAGACGGAGTTTTGAGGGTCAGGAAATTCTGACTGTTTTGGCGCTGCTCTGTCAGGCCCATGGGTACCATTTAAGGAAAACGCATGTCCTGGCCCTTCAGCACATCTGACTGTGTGTTTAGCTTTAGGAGTCGTTCTGGGTCAGATTAGCTCCAAACAAGAGTTTCCTGGCAGAATGTGTGTGCAAAGTAAAAGAAACCAATTAGAACATTGCTTTGCAAGACAATCTTTAAATCAGAAGAGCTTATTTGGGAATCCATTAAATAAAGCCAAATCCAAACAACTAGTTAAGGCAAGAATCTGAATCTCCATCCCTGCCCTGAAACAGCCCAAAATGCACATTAGCTAAAAAGCAACCTTTAGATCCAGTGAACTTTCTCTGAAGGTCTCCTACTACCCATGCAAGGACAGGGGTGGGGAAAGGAGTGGTATATGTTCAGCACAGGGCTGCCCCTTTGCACAGTTCCAGGGGCTACCATTCGCAATGTATGTTTCAGAGTGAATGGCACCCCCAAAAAACTCAGTTTGTAGAATACAGTGTTAATAGTGGCCCTGAGGTTGTACAATTGAACAGCACTTTATTGATAGTTATACAAAGATAAAAATAAGAGCTTAAAGAGCTCTCAGACCCTGGGGCCTGGGAGCGGGGAAGTGTTGGAGAAGGGATCACAGGCCAAATTATTGGTAAGAGTGTCTATGGTGTTTTGTAGACTAGATACCGCCCTAAAAAGAGTGTGTTTGGACTCATTTACCTTTTCCCTGCAATACCTCTGTGGTTCTTTGAGTTTACACCCTTACGAAGTGTTTGGTCTAGAAAAGTGACTAGGAAATGACCAGGTAAAAAGGATATAGAGTTGGGGGAGGGATCCCTGGCAGGGAAAACAACACGATCGCAGCCAGGACAGGACCTGGAAGGTTGGGTGACTGTAGACACCTTTTGCTAAGTTCCTGCTCTGTCTCAGACACTGGGCTAGGGATTGATGTAAGGTCATCTCAAATGTGAGAGGAAGATGAGAGTTTAATCCTGGGATCAGGTAGTAAACAGAACATCTTTCAAACTGAGGCAGCTCAACAGACCCTGGGTAAATGGGGGCCGGGGTGGGGGTGGGGGCTGACCGTGGTCCTGAACAGAGGTTTTGCATCTTCCGGGATCTCTCTCAATGTCCCATGACAAAGACAAGCTGTGGCAGACAGCCGCCCCACGTCCAGGAGGCCGTCAGAAGCTGCCCCTCCTGGCGGCAGGCAAGACCCAAGTTGTGAATTGAGAAGGGAAGCCTTTCACCACACACTGCCCCCAGCAACTGCACAGCGCCTCAGACCCCTGCAATTTCCCCTCATAGTGACACTTAGCGAAGAAGCTGTTGTGAATTCCTGAGCAGTTCTTGTTCTCCAGCAGGTAATCCCCACCATCAATCAAGCAGAAGAACACGGGTCGAAAGCTCACAGGCTTGTGGTCTTGTGCCTGATTCTATCGTCTGTTGTCTGTTTCAAAATTGTAAGCCGGTGGTTCTCTGGAGATGGCCAGTGTGCTCCAGAAAAAGCCTGTTTCTCTGCTGATGCATGTTTTCTGTCCACACTGGCTGGTCCATGAACAATCCTTCCATCCCATTTAGTCATTGAGCACAATAGGTAGTAATGAGCATTGTAGGGTGGGGCTTACATTCTTTAAAAAACAAAAAAAATACTCAACCAGTTTATCTCAGAACCGAAAACTGATTGCCGAACTGCCTCCAAATGGTATACTTTTTTTTTTTTCAGGTGGGGTAAGTTTCTGTGTGTTGGTGGATGGCAGGAGAGGGCAGTGGTTAGGAAAACTACTATATATAAAATAGATAAGCTTCAAGGATATATTTTACAGCGTGGGGAAATACAGCCATTATTTTATAATGACTTTAAGTGGAGTATAATCTATAAAACTACGTAGTCATTATGTTATATACCAGAGACTAATATAAAATTGTAAATCAACTATACTTAAAAAAAAGAAAGAAAAAAAAAAGTCGGTGACTCCTAGATTCAGACAGACCAGAGTGGAAGTCCTGGCTTTGCCACCTTCTCATTGTGTGACTTTAGGTAGGTGGCTTCATTTCTGTGAACCTCAGTTTCTCTGCCTTTGAAATTATCGTACCTGCCTTGCAGGGCTGTCGTAGGGATTAAATGAGATAATACGTGTGAGGCCTTAGGGCCCTGCCTGACACTCAGAAAGTGCTTTGTAGGTAATGGCTATCATTAGGATAATTTTCAAAGCCTAATCCTCCCCAGGGTTTTTGTACTCAAGGATAGTTAGCTTCTTCCACACCCCCTCCAAGTTCTAATTTGCTTCTAAATACGATGGGGTAAATAGACAAAAGGCGGGGTGGGGAAGTGAGGGGAGCAGCAAGAGGCACATTACACTCCTTCACAGGCCGACATGCCAATCTCCCCTTCCCGAGGAGGTTCAGAACTCCTCATCGCAGTTGCCTAGAAACCGGAGCTATGGGGGCTTCTGCTCCCTTCCAGAAATCGCCCTAATTGGGATGCATATGGAACGGTTTGTTGACACTTGGCGGGTTTTTATTCTTCCCCTTCCAGAAGAGATCTTCCTCTTCCAGAAGAGATGCATACATCTCTCATACAAATGCTGACTCACATTAATTACAGAGTAGCCCTGGGCCAAGGCACCTTTTAACCACAGAGGAGCCATGGGGACGGCAGCCTTGCTCAGCATCCTCTGACAAAATGACCATTTTAGGTTGCTGTCACTGTGCTTACATTTCAAGATGTTTACAAGGCCTGAGATGGATTTTGGAGGAGGATGGTGTGTGAGAACAAGGGTGTGTGTGTGTGTGTGTGTGTGTGTGTGTGTGAATCGTGAGGTCACAAAAGCTTGGAAAGTCCGTGAACTTGTGCCATCAGTCAAAGCACAACGTATGCCTATTGTGTAACCTGGTATTAAGGGCTGGATCTGTGTTCCTTTGAGGGGTTTAAGCACCGCTCGTGGTCACTGGGCACAAGGCAGGTCAGAGACCACATTACAAGCTAAAGAAATCACTTTCCCGAGAGGCACACGGGGAGCCTGTTTCGTTTGATCACTTCTTCCAGAACACCGCTATAGTCTAGTTCCCAGATGGAAAAAAAAATAAATTTCAAAGGCGTCCATTCACCTCTATCCTGTTCGGATGATTCAGCTTCTGCACGGGCGGTTCTGTACGCCCACTCCACCCAAAGAGAACGCGAGCCGTGCCGCACCAGAGTAGGGTTGCGCCATTGGTACGTGCCCCAGAGGAGGCGTGTATTTAATTCAGATTAGAGATGCAAGGATTTCAAATGGTTAGTTATTCAGGCAACAGATATTTTCTGAGGACTCCCCATGTGCTGGTTCTGGGGACACAGAAAAGATTTCGAAATTGTCCCTGCCCTCTGGGAGCTCCGTCTGGTGGTGGGGGTAGGAGGAGGGCGTGCGTGGACAGAAACAAGTCAACCGGCAGTTGAGGGCAGCACATACCAGACAGAGGTGCCTGCTCCAGCACGGGAAAAGCAGAGGCAACTTCCACACAGGGTGGGGTTTATACCTGAGTAAGTTCTAAAATATGAGTAGAAGTTAGCCAGGTGAAGAAGAAGAAAGGGCATTCCAAGCAGAGGGACAAATGCACGAGATGAGGCGGAGCATGGCTGTGCAGCACGATGGTGTTGCTAGAGCATTAGGGGGCAAGGAGGAGGCTAAGGTGGTGTGACAGATCCAGCTCGCGCAGAGCCCTGGACGCTGTACTGGGAAGCCTGGAGACGATGTGCAACATAGGAAAGGATTGGAGAGGAAAAGAGTTCCAAGGTAGGGAGGCCAGTGAAGAGGGAACGGCGGGGGAAAGGCAACGGCAGCCTGATTTCAGGGCATGGCATCCAGGATGGAAAACTTTTGTTCCTTAGCCCCTCAGAAGTGTACAGCCCTGAGACAAAGCAGGGTGGAGCCAGGCCAGATGGTGGGGAGCTGCGAGGACAGCGGAGTGGTGCACTCTCCCTAGGATGTGCATCTTCACGTTTCAGAAGCTGACTCTGTTGCCTGGTGGAGGACCAAAACATCAGGGGAGCAGTGCTAAGAGGCAAGAACATTTGAGTAATTACGTTGCCAAGACTTTTGGACTCCAAACCCCCAGCCAAACACGTCATGCCTTTTTCAATTCCTTGAGTGGTGCCTAAGGTGGCAGAGGGTTTAGCAGAGAGCGCATAGAGATTCACAGAGGTACAGCTTTTTTTGCATCTTAATTTTACTCGTCACTAACTTACCTGTGTGTGTACCCAGTTGTGCTTTGTTGTACAGATTGTACTCTGACTTTCTAAAAAATGCTTTCACATCTAGTTCCTCATTTTTCATCTTTCACAAGTCAGATAAGATAATACTATCTCAAAAAGACAGATGAGGAAGACAGGCTCAGGCCTGGATACGAGTCCAGACTCCACGGCACCCCGTCTGGGTGACCTTGCATAAGTCACCGAACCTCTCTGTACTTCAGTTTCCTCACTGTGAGATGGGGCGGTTAAGACTGCTAATTGCTGCCTTGGAGAATTGTTTTAGAAGTTAGAGAGATTAGTAACTTTAAAGCCTTTTCATAGTTATTGCCACGTGGTAATTATTGATGTTCTCATGGTGATGGCGGCCGTGATAGAGGCAGTGGGGTGATGGCTATCCCTAAATCAGTAGGCTAACTATTCTGCCTAAATCACACAGCCAGTTAGTTGTTGGTAGAATTAGAATTAGAACCTGGCTTCCTAACTGACCTTAATGTCCCACTTTCGCCCAAACCCGTCGGCCTCGTGACCATCGCCTGTCCTCAGCGGGTCTCCCAGGCTGGTGTGGGCTCCTTACATTCTTCTTTCCATCTCTTTCTCCTCCTCTTTTACCTCTTTGTCTTCCTTTCCTGCTTTCTTCATTTTCTTTTTCTTTTTTTTTTTTTTTTTTTTTTTTTTTGCGGTACGCGGGCCTCTCACTGTTGTGGCCTCTCCCGTTGCGGAGCACAGGCTCCGGACACACAGGCTCAGCGGCCATGGCTCACGGGCCCAGCCGCTCTGCGGCATGTGGGATCTTCCCGGACCGGGGCACGAACCTGCGTCCCCTGCATCGGCAGGCGGACCCTCAACCCCTGCGCCACCAGGGAAACCCCTTCATTTTCTTTAGTGAAGGTCTGAGATAGAGGTTAAATAAAGGAAGAACCCAGAAAAGAAAACCACTTAAAATAATTAGAAGGTCTCTGCACGTCAATTCTTGTTCAGCAGAGCAGAGGTTAATTCCCTGGCCCTTTAGCTTAATAAATTTCATTACCTAACATGACAACCAAGCACTGATCCTACCACCACTACGTACAGTGGATTCACAGACCTTTATGAATTACTGTGTAATGCAGTTGACCGAACCCCAAAATAATTGTGGTCTAATTAGACTGTTCTTGCCGCTACTCTCAGAGGAGAGAAACTCCTAAGGTTGACACGTGAGCCAAGTGCCGCTTCCCAGAAGCCTGTGGAGGCTCGGAGCCAAACGGCCGTCCTGTGTGCAAAGCAAGAGAGTTGTTGAACAGCAGGTCACTTACAGCTTCATGGAGATGATGATGTTGAAAATAGTGGTGGTTACCATTTACTGAAGATCTCCGATGTGCCAGGCATCATACTAACTGCCTCACGTATATGGTTTCAGCAATATCCTGGGAGGGCATCGATTTATCCCAATGCTACAGACGAGCAGCGTGCATCTCAAAGAGGTAAAAGCGACTCACCCCAAGTCACAGACATTGAGTGGCAAGGAAACGATGAGCAGTTAAACCTAGAAGAGACCTTTTCTAAAACCAGTGCATTTTCCTCATGCAGCACTTTGGAGTCAGGCTACCCGGGTTTAAATTACTAACCTCTGGTCAGACTACTACTTGACCTGTATGAGCCATGCTTTCCTCGACAGCAAAATGAAGAGCACTTCCTTCATAGGGATGGTGTGTGGATGCGAGGAGAGAGCTGCACATCGAGAGCCCAGCTCAGTGCCGCTCAGGTCATCACTGTGCGCCTCCTCCCACCACCCCAGACAGTACCTGCTTCTCTCCAACTGCAGCCACTCCCCTGGGCCCCCAGCCTTCATTCCTTACAGGCTCAGACCCTCCTGTTGTATATTTCCCAGATGTTCAGGCACCCTCAGGGGAGATGCTCCCAGACCTACCTCTCACAGAAGAGTTTCACGCTTCTAAGTTTCCTTGCCTCATTTCCCATGATCCAAAGTAACCTCTCCTAATGTCTTTCCCTAGTCCACAGCCAGTGATTTAGCCAAGATGATGGCATTTCAAACGTGATAATCATGACAGTTTAGTCAAGGAAAAAAGAGACAGAGACAGATACTAAGAGAGATTGTCAGTTGGGGTCTATATTCAACTGCGTAGCAAACAGAGCCCTGAAATTACCATGACTTAAACAAGGTTAAAGGCTTACCTCCCTCACATAAAAGAGATTTCCCTTCTGGAGGAAGTACCCAGATTCCTTCTATCTTTTAATCTACTATGCTTAGTGTTTGCTTCCACCTGCAGGGTTTCCTCATGCTCACACAATGGCTACTGGCACTGCAACCATTGTAGCTAAGTTCCAGGCAGCAGGAAGGAAGAAGAGGAAAAAGGGACCAAAGGGCATATGCCACCCAGCTGTGTTAACCTCCTTTATAGAGTTTTCCCAGAAGTCCCTCCCAACGATTTCCTCTTGTACCTCACTGGCTTGTCCTATCTGCCAGGGCAGCTGGAAAATGTAGTTTTGTTTGTTGTTGTTATGTTTTGTCGACTTTTTATCTAGGAATTTGATGTCCAGGATAATGTGGTCTTTACTAAGGAAGCTCCGGAAATGGAGCTTTGGGAGAAAGGGCGAGAGGTAGGGAAGGAAAACCAGTAAATGCTGACTGCCTGCTCTTTATCAGGCACTGTCTTCAAGGAGTCTGCATTCTAGTGGGAAAAGCAGACAAGGAACTAGGCAGTTGCCATATAGTGTGACGAGTGCAGTGACGGGGAGCACATGGACACAGGGAGCTGTGAGGGCACAGAGGAGGCACTTGACCTAGCCTAGAGCTGGAGGGAAGGAGGGAGTAGCAGTATGGAATGGTCAACAGTTGACAGTTTTTCCCAAGGCCTTGGAATCAGCAAGTGAAAATGGGGAGGAAGTGCTACAGGAAGAGGCAGAATCATAGGATTCTGAGGGGTAGAGAGATACAAATGAATGACTGGATGAGTGGGGTATGTTGCAGGAAGGGGGACCCCTATCCAGGGCCCGAGAGTCGGCTCTTGTCTAACACTTGGAAATGAATCGTCCGAGGAGACACACGTGCTGACAAAGCAAAAGATTTTATGGGGAAGGGGCGCCCGGGTGGAGAGCAGCAGGGTAAGGGATCCCAGGAAGACTGCTCTGCCACGTGGCTCGCAGTCTCAGGTTTTATGGTGATGGGATTAGTTTCTGGGTCAGTCCTTGGCCAATCATTCTGACTCGGGTCCTTCCTGGTGGCGCATGCATCACTCAGCCAAGATGGATTCCAGCGGGGAGGATTCTGGGAGGTTTGTAGGACATATGGACTGGCGTCTCCTTTTGACCTTTCCCGAATTCTTCCGGTGGGTGGTGGCTTGTTAGTTCCGGGTTCCTTACCAGGGCCCCCTGTCCTAAAACGACTCATGCAAATGGTTACTGTGGTGCCTGGCCAGGGTGGGCGGTTTCAGTCAGTGGTTCCCCTAACAGTTAGAGATAAAGCCCAGATCTTAGAGGGACTTATTGCCATGGGAAAAAGTCTGAACTTCATCCTGAGAGCAGTGGGAAGCCACTGAAGGGTTTGGAACACTCTGATGGGAATGAGTCTGCATTTCAGAAAGAGCCCTGTGACAGCCAGGTGGACAATGGATTGAGAAGGAGAAAGACCAGGTAGGAAGCTACTTAGAGTAATAGATGGTTTCTGGCTAGGGTGGTGGCAACAGGAAGTCAGCCTAGTGACATTTAGGAAATAGAGTGTACATCACTTCATTATGAATTAATGAATATGAAGGGGACAAAAGCAATCTCTCCATTTTACAGGTGAAATGAATTGTATTTTGCCACTAAGGTCACTTCTGGATAGCAAAGGAAGACTGGCCTGTGGCCAAAGAAAGACTCTAGGCTGTGCCTTCTTCCGACTCAAACAGCGTCTGCTAGGTGCAGGTGCGCTGTTTGCCCAGACCTCAGAAATGCCACGTGAATTTTGCAAAGGAGCCAGAGAGAATAAAACTGAAGCAGATAAAGCGACTTCTCCCTTGCCAGTCAATTTTGCTGTGTCTTTATCACAGTCTCAGTAGCATCTCTCTTCCATCTGATTAAAAAGAACCCTTGAACTGGGCTGAGTCATTCAGACAGGAGAGAAATCCATCTGAAACTTCTGATCTGAGAGGTGAAATCCTGACTTGGCGGATCTCCCATTGTTAGGCATTACAATTAGCAAATAACCCAGGGAGAGTAAAGAGATGTTCAGATGTGATTTAATAAGAATATAGTTGCAGTAAGCCCTCCGAAGATGTTTGCAGTCCATTGGCTGTATACACAATATGCTACCAGAGCAATCTTTTGTGTATGCAGTTGACCTTTATCTCTGGCAATCTTGTCCTATAAAGAAGAGTGAAATCCTCCATTGCAAATCATTGGCCCTCAGGAAATGGCTTTAATTTGCATGCTGACAAAGATATTAACTTGGGGTGGGGGTGGGGTGTTGATAACGCAACATGTCCTTTTGTCTGAGAGGTAGTTCAGAATCTGTGTCGTGCCTACAGTTGACTGAAGTTCAATTACTGTAATAAATGTATACAGATTTCATCTCAATTGCATTTGCATTTTAATGAATGAGTCTCACCTTCTTGTGGATTTGGCAGCCAGGCAGATTTATTAAGTTATTGTATAAACAGGGCATTCTAATGCGGGAATTTAAATGCAAAATATTTGCTTGGTGCGTTTGAGCTAGGGCTGGGTCATTAATTTGCCTGTAGGGGTTGCCTGAAAATTCAAGAATTTCAGGATAGTGTCTCAGATCCATCCCTCCGTTCCATCACGTTTGCCCTCTCCTCCTCTGAAATCGATATGTCTGGGTGGGCTGACAAAGCAAGACGTGAGCCAGCCAGATGAAATGGGTTCTCCAAGCCTTCAGCCTCCACAATCTGGGAAGAAACTGATTTATTTGCCATTATTGGAAAACAGTAAAATTTGTTAAGTGAAAATTTCCCATGCAGGCAATTCCCTTCTGGGAGAGCAGGACATCCCTGAAATCGGATATTGCCAGGAGTGTTTGTTCATTTTAATGTCATGCTTCCTCCCCCATGGAAGCTCTCCTGGCTTTATAGTCCCATATTTCTTGCAGGCAGAGACAGAAAATGTGAGTGAAAACCAGCTGGATGCAGAGCAATAATACCATTAAAAGTTGTGGTTTTTTTGTTTTTAAGTACATCTGGGCTGTTGATTTTTAACAAAGTGATTTGCGGTGGTTAATCCCATGCCCCCCATAATAGAAAGGTGGAACGTGAATTTCTTTCGCTGCCTGTCAACTCTCCAGTACTCGCAGCTTCCTGCAAGGCCCCTGTGAAGAGCTGGGGCTGTCTGTTTTTTTCCATGTTTCCTTTGGGGCCCTGGGGATGGAGCTGCTGATTCAGGTAATGGGAGACTCATGACAAGCAGAGTGCCCTCAAAGAGTGAGAATGGCTGCTACAGCTGTGCTTGAAGAACTTTCTGAGATGAATTGACTGCTAGTGTGTGTCAAAGTTTTATTTCAAACTTGTAGGAAGGGAATTGGGCTTCTAATAAAGCCAGTTCGAAGATTTCTTTCTGGAAAGAGTATCTTTTAACAGAAGGGAGAGGACAGCTAGACCAGTGCAACTCAAACTTATATGTGTACATGAGTCATCTAGGGGTCCTGTTAAAATGCAGATCCTCATTCAGGAGGTGTGAGGGGGGCCCAAGATTCTGCATTTCTAACAAGCTCCTGTATGTTGCTAATGCTGCTGGTCCAGGGACCACACTTCGAGTAACAAGCAGCTGGATGGCATCACTCAAGAGTAGGATGACCAGTAAAGATTAACAGCCTTGTTACAAGTCTGACAGGCCAGATGTGGGGGTAAATCTAACACCCCAAGAAGGACTCTCAGTCTCATCAGAGAATATCAGAAAATTGCTAGATACTTCTCTGAAGGGGCTGTTAATTACCTTTATGTTCCAAGTTCTGTTCCAGATCATCTTTTCTCAGGTCTGAGGCAATTTCTTTCCTAATGCCATATTTTATATCTAATAGGCACATTTTTTCCCACATTTTAACATCTCTGAACTGGAGATGCAGTGTACAATCATGTCTTAATCGAACTGGCATGGATTTTTCCTTCGTTGTGGTTCATAAAATAATGTCACCTCTTATAACAAATGATGTATTGGTCAGCGATTTTCACCATAATGCTGTGTAACAAACTATCCTAAAACTCAGTGACTTTCAATAAGTATTTCTTCCTTGCTCATGTGTCTGTGGGATAACTGGGGTTTGGCTGATTTAGGTTGAGATTAGCTGGGTTCAGGTCTGTTCCATGCCTTTCTTATTCTTCTGGGTTCAGCGAAATAGTGGGGTTTTTTTCTTGTCATGGACCCAACTGAGCAAGCTTATTTCAAGCTTCTTTTCAGGTCGTATCTACTAACATCCCATTGGCCAAAGAAGTCATATGGTGAAGCCCAAAGTCAGGATGCTGGGAGAACATTCCCCCCCCGAATGTAGGGGATAGGGGAGGGAGTGAGTATTTGCTGAATGATGACGTGATCTGCCACAGGTGGTGACTTGGATTGGGTAAAACATGGTCTAAAGGAGGAAAGTGTAATCCACCAGCTTCTCTTCTGTGGGCCTAGAGGTGAACTCTGCACAATAAGAACAGCCCAGAGATGCATAGACTCAAAGCTTTAAAACTTCCTTCTGAATATTCTTGTGTTTGCGGCATGCAGATGGAGAGAGAAATTCTGGAATCATCCCTGCTGGCTCCCAACCCTTGCTTTGCTACTTCCCAACTACTATGACCCTCATCGTTTACTTAACCTCTTCCCTCTATTTTCTCAACTGCAGATCACACCGCCCTCTCAGCACTGTTAAGCGAGTTGACAGTAATAATTGTAGCGCCCAATCATTGAGTCCTAGGTACTAGGCACTACACTAAACTCTTTACACCCACTGTCATTTAATCCTCCCAACAGCCCTTTGAGGCAAGAATCACTTTTTTCCTCATTTGGAGATGAAGAGGCTGTGGTTTAGAGAGGTTTAAAACCTGCCTAAGGGAGTGGCAAAGTAGAGACCCCATCCAAGAGGCTGGCCCCTCCGAGGCTTACCACTTCGTACACTGGCCCTCAGGTCTGAAGGTGCCTGGGAGTGAAACCTGCCCCTTTGGTGTGGCTCAGCTCAGCCCCACTGAGACTATTCCTATTGCCATATTGCGAATGTTTCATTCATCAGCTCACACAGGCTCATGAATGTACAGAGAACACATGTCCCTTAAATGTGAAAACCTACCCGCATGCATTGGTTAAGAGGAAGTGGCTTTGGGTAGAGGAAACTTTCCATTTTATAATCCGCTTCTTCCTCCGTTTGCCTGGCGCAGTTAATTATTTGACTCCCCATCGTTCCTCTTGCCACGTTAGCTGTGGGAGTTTTACATCGCGGAAAGCAGTGAACAGGAGGCCCCGGGTGAGTGCATTTAAAGACGAAAACTGCTCTTCCCTGCACGTAGCTCCCTTCAGGCGAATAGCCTGGTAATCAACAATAATGATGAAGAAAATGGAGGGAACATACAGGGAATTAAATGGGGGTTTGCTAAAATAGTAGGCATTTTTTAATGGGCCTCTGCAGTAACAGGGGAGCACTTCACGGTGCACGGAGCGAACACCCCGCAGCCTGAAGTTCCCAGAATAGGCTGGTGGGTCTGACCTGAGGGCCCAGACAACCCCTGCCCCCCTCCACACACACACCACCACCTCTGTACATCTCTCAGCCAGGTCTTTCCAGAAGATCTAACCGCTAGGAGTCCGGCTGCCTTGGTTGAAAGGGGCTGCAGTTCTACCAGAAAACTTGCTAGATTCCTCAAATTGCCAACACCAACTCCCCAATGCTTTTCTGTGAGTCAATCAGTAAGACAGGCATTCATCGCGACCCGCATCTAGAGGTTTGTTGCAGACTTCGCTTTTCACAGTGTTGTCCCTATACAGGTCCTTGAAAGAAATCTCTTCTTCCACCAGGAATGGCTAGGCATCACCTGAACAGCTGTTTCAAAATCTCATGGTCATGAGGAATCACATGAGGGATTGTGTTTCCCTCCTTGTGCTGGCCCCTAGGATGCTGAGGGCCAAATCTGGGCACTAGCTCATGTGTCATGGGTTTCGATACTTGTCTTACCTGATACTGTTTTCTTATTTTTTCATGTCTCCTGCCCTTCTCACTTTTAAAATTTTCTGCTCCTAATCCTTTTTGGAATAAGGGCATAAAGAAATCAAATAAATCTCTTAACAACCTCTTAATTTCTACTTTTGTAGAAATGAGATAACTTAGAGGCAGAGGTGAAGACTGAATTCTTTGAGGGTGTGTTCGCCTTTGTAGTGCCAGTGCTTGAACAGAACCGGACACATCATAACTGCCTAGAATAGGATCTGACACAAAATAGGTGTCCAGCTCAGGGCCTGGGACATAATATTCAGGTCCCCTTTATGCCAGCCCAGGGCCTGGGACATAATATTCGGGTCCCTTTTATTTACTGTGGCGTGACCTTCAGCCTGTCACTTATTATAAAATTAATAAGGATTTCGTTAACCCTTGCAGTCAAAGAAAATAAAGAGTTGGGCTGTTCCATGAGTGTAGGCTTAGATATTTGATCATGCTGTAACAGTTTACTAGGGCTGCTGGAACAAAGTACTACAAACTGGGTAGCTTAAACAACAGAAATTTATTGTCTCACAGTTCCAGAGGCTAGAAGTCCAAGATCAAGGTATCAGAAGGGTTGGTTCCTTCTCGCGTCTGAGAGGGAAAATCTGTTCCATGCCTCTCTCCTAGCTTCTGCTGATTTGCGGGCAATCTTCGGCATTCCTTGGCCTGCAGAAGCATTGCCCTGATCTCTGCCTTCATTTTCACATGGTTTTCTCTCTGCCTGTGTGTCTGTGCCCACATTTCCCCTTTTTATATGGGCACCAGTCATATTGGCAATAGGGACCCACCCTCCTCCAGTATGACCGAATCTTAACGAATGACATCTGCAGTGACCCTATTTCCAAATAAGGTCACATTCTGAGGTACTGGGGGTTGAGACTTCACCCTATGAATTTGGCTGGGGGGTGGTACACAATTCAATCCATAACACGTGCATTTCAGGATCTAGTTGGTTACAGTTTCTGCAGGGAAAGACAAAGGCTTTTGTTCAGTTACACAGTGAAGTCAGAGCGCAAAGCCCACCATACTGCCTGGGTCTGCTCCAGGTCCCTGGGACCTCTCCCCCTGTTGTACGCGATTATCACACATGAGACTTCTCAGTGCCGGTCCCACCCTCTGCCTCTGAAGACCATGGTCTGTTCTGGGACCTGAGAGGCCTTGCTGACAGCCTTCTACTCCATGAGAGAATCTGGGCAACAGGTAAAGGCGAGCCCCTAACACCGGCCAGTCAATGACAAGCCACCCAAGTTAGCCAAGGACACCTGGTGGCCTATAGAATCTCCAAGTCAAGGACAGGGATTTCCAGGACAAGCTGGTGAGACTCCCCAGTGGAAACATCCTGACCTGCTACAAACCAGCAGACTCTCTAGTCCGACCCCACGGGGGAATCCACTACCTGGGTTCAGACCCCAGATCTGCTTCTTTCCAGCTTTTTTTTTTTTGCGGTACGCGGGCCTCTCACTGTTGTGGCCTCTCCCATTGCGAAGCACAGGCTCCGGACGCGCAGGCTCAGTGGCCATGGCTCACGGGCCCAGCCGCTCCGTGGCATGTGGGATCTTCCCGGACCGGGGCACGAACCTGTGTCCCCTGCATCGGCAGGCGGACGCCCAACCACTGCGCCACCAGGGAAGCCCCTTTCCAGCTTTATTGACCTCACCTTTCTGGGCCTGTTTCCTCATCTGCAGATGGAAATGATAACAACAGTGCCCACAAGGTCGAGCTGTTGTGAGGATAAATAAGTGAACTCACACACCCAGAAGTGAGGGACTCGCGGGAGGGCAGAACACAGAACTGTTGAGCTACAGGGCTAAGTTCTACCACAGATGTGAAACCACAACGTGGCCTCGTTCACTGAAAAAGCCTCTTATCCAGATGATTTGCTGCATCTCAGGAGCACCCTGGGTACGCTTGAGAAGTCTCACTGAGGTCCGATGGCAGAGAGGGACCTCTACAATTGCTGGGGTTCGGAACTTGAGGATGTTAGTTGGAGTTATTAGAGATGAGCGTCTTAATGAAAGTGGTAACATCTATTGCTTCCTAGAGTAGCACCCAGTCTGGGACACAGCAGTGCTTTTCCTCCTTCTCCCCTCCCCTCCCCTCCCATACCCCCCTCCCTCCCTCCCTCCCTCCCTTCCTTCCTTCCTTTTTCAGAGCAGATCCTTTCTGTTAAACAAAAGTCTTAGATAGAAGACCAGTATCTAAATCAGACAAATATAATCTTTCAGGAGCACAAACTGTACTATGTGATGTCACATAACATTTTATTCAATGCAAGCGAAACTTTTCTGGATGAAAAGTTGTACTTGCCCAGGGCCTTTGCACACGCTGTTCCCTTCCCCCAGGCATCTGCATGGTTTACTCCATCACCTCCTTTATGTCTTTCCTCAAATGTCACCTTCTCAGCCAGGCCCTCGCTGACCATCAATTTAAAATGGCACCAATCCACACCCCACCCCTGTCTCTCACTCTCCCATGTCCCTGCTTTATGCTTCTCCCTGGAACTTAGCGTGTCACCTACACTTCACTCTGTTTCGTGTCTGTCTCCACCCCCTGGAATAGGAGCTTCACGAGGACAGGGATGAGCTGTTTGGTTTGCTGCTGTACCTCAGCACCTAGAGTAGCTCCTGACACACAGCGGGTATTCAGGACATTTTTGTTGAATGGTTAATAATGATGCAGCTGTTTAGGCAAACACACACATTTGAAATTGGGCGTGAATTAACGCAGTGAAGAGTCTGACTCCATTTTTGACGTGCGACCTTTGGCAGCGTTTGAGCTGCCTGCCCCCCTCCTCCCCATTCCCTCTGCCCCACATCTGGGCAAAAGCTGATAAGAAACCCAAGGTGCTCCTTGTTTTGGTGCTGGCGGGAAGTTGAGACCACACCCAAACAAGGGACCCCTCACCCCAGCCCCGCTCCCAGAAACCCCCCCCCGCCCCCCCCCCCGCTCCCTCAGCTGATTGCAGACCTGCTTCGGAGCCCAGAAAGCCTCATAATGTGAGTCATGCCATTTCACACCCTTGTGCTGCGTGTGTGAGGTCAGCCTTGACCTATGAACCACGTTTTGAGCGGAGAGTCTCTGTGAAGTAACATAACCACGAAAAAACAGTTGCTGTCAGCCCCAGCTCCCAGAACAGCTCTGCATTTGCTTTGTGCCGCATCCAGAAAATCCTCCCCTGTGAAATTAAGGGGTTGCTCCTGGTTACGGTTTTCGTTCTGTCAGGTTATCCGGCAACCTCAGGATGCTCTTTGATGAGTGGATTTCAGAAGCTTGAAAGCAAAACCGAAGCACATTTTTGTTTCAAATATGAATTCCACCTCAGATCAACGGCTTGCATCCCTAAACTTAAAAATAAGAGCCCAAATGGACAATCCAGGGCCAGTTCTGTATGATCTGGTTTCCCTGTGTTCCACCAGCGTACACGTTCATTTGGTTTTGCACAATTTTACACATGAGGAACCTGAGAGACTAGTTTGCTGTAACAAGAATATGGGCTGGGCAGATGACGCCTGATCCATACCTGCCAGTGACCGGCTGGGATGCACATGTGTCATGTAGCATAGAGATTCAGAAAACTTTACATGAGCTGAGAAGCGGGGTCTAAATTTAGAAAAAGATTGCTGGTGACCTTCCGGTGACATATGTATAAGAAACTAAAATACCGCATTTCCGTGAACCTGAGACACACCATGAAAAACAAAACAAAATAAAAACACCGCCAATTAAATTAATTCTCTGGGGTGTGAATTATTATGCTCATTTCAATGGACATAGCAGAGTGCCTAGCACATAGTAGGCACTCAATAAATGTTTGTGGAGTGATGGAACTGAAACCAGGAGAGGTTAGATAATTTGTTCAAGGTCTTTGGTAAGACGTGGGTCCATAATCCAAGCTTAGGTCTCTGTGACTTTGGAATTCTAAAGGCAGGAGGTCTCCTGCTACTGGGCATGAGAGTGCCCTTCAATGGATTATCAGTCCCAAGACAGTAAGACATTGCATTGATAGCCAACTCATCTTCCTCTCTCTTTCTCTTTCTCCAGCATCTTGATTCAGTGGGTGAAGACTGGCCGTGGATACTTTACTATTCTGAGGGAGGAGAGTGCATTGAAAAAGAAGCAACAACAACTTCAGAAACTCAAAGAGGAAGAAAGAAATATATTCCAACCAGCCAAAAAGATGTCCGATATCCAGTGTGGGGATATTCTTTTGACGTAAGTAGACACCATCACCATGGCACCAGTGGTCTTGGGAAGGACCACTGTGATGGAACACTGCCTGGTTGGGTTGAGGGGTGGCAGCTGTCTCACATGGGGAGCCCCTTCTTAGGCTGGTGTCTAATGACTTCTTTTAGTCTGGCTCAACCTACCTCGCCAGCCTCACCTCCTGGTATTCAGTGAGGTATTTTCTATTACATATGTCTGCCTTCACATCCAGTGCCAAGAGCTACCCAAGAAATCTTGCTGGTCCCCAGAAGTGCCTCTTTCCCTCTCATTCCAAGGCTTGTCCCTACTTCTGGGCATTTTCCCGTGCTGTTCTCTGGGCCTTAAGTACTCTTCCCTACATCCTCTTCCAACTAAAGTTCTAATTATCATTAAAAGCCCAGCTTAAATGCTGCCCTCTCCTGATCCCTCCCAGATTTCAGCCCAGCCACCTCCAGAGCCCATTTGGACTCTGAGTTCCCTTAATGTGTTTGCACACTACTTTGTTTTTTCCGTTTTTGTTTTTTTTGCGGTACGCGGGCCTCTCAGTGTTGTGGCCCCTCCTGTTGCGGAGCACAGGCTCCGGACGCGCAGGCTTAGCGGCCATGGCTCACGGGCCCAGCCGCTCAGCGGCATGTGGGATCTTCCCGGACCGGGGCACGAAGCCGTGTTCCCTGCATCGGCAGGCGGACTCTCAAACACTGTGCCACCGGGAAGCCCCCGGACATAGTACTTTTTAAAGCTCCCCTAGATAATTCCCATGTGAAGCCAAGGTTGAGAGTTACTGTGCTAGGGCTGCTTTTAGGAACCCAAATTGACATGTCGCCGGCTAAAGGGGAAATGGAATCCACAGCAGGTAATGCACCATTTCCCAAATTCTTCACAACGTTAACCTAAAGAAATATGCATGTGTACGTCTTAAAAACAATGGTCCTACCAATGGAACCATACAATATGGGACCTTTTTGTGCCTGGCTTCTTTCACTTGCCATAGTTTGTTTGAGGTTCATCCCAAACAGGAAGCAGATTGGTGGTTGCCAGGGGTTGAGGAAGTGGGGGGATGGAGAATGACTGCTTAATGGGTGTGGGGTGTCCTTTGGGGCTGATTAAAATGTTTTGGAACTAGATTTAGGCAGTGGTTGTACAGCCATCAATTCAAATGCCATTGAATTGCACCCTTTAAAACAGTTAATTTTATGTTATGTAAATTTCAACTTAATGGAAAAAAAAAAAAAAGAGGGAGTTCTGGTCTGTGAGGCCCTGGCGTGGGGGCTGAGGGGGCTGGACACTAGTGGTTGGAGGTCTTCTTAAAGCTCAAGGTTCCCGGTGACTGGTGGGAACCCTGACTGTGAGACCATGAGGGGCTGGTATATTTCTAGTCTCCTTTCCCCTGAAATTCTGGCCCTTGGGAATCCCAGCTTATTGTAAGAAGGGTCTTTTTGATTGCTCATTTGTGCAGACCATGGACTATGCTTTTTCCTTGCCCTGGGAAGCTGTTAGAAGGAAAGTTAACCTTTTCTAAATTGGCAAATGTCCTTAGGACCAAAGCAGCTCCCAGGCCGCCTTACCTCTCTGGTTTCCAGTCTCTCTTTAGTTTTGGCCGAGAGATTCCCACTTCGTTGTTGGCTCTTTGCCACTCTTTTTATTTTATTTTATTTTATTTATTTTTAAAATTTATTTATTTTTTGGCTGCACTGGTTCTTCGTTGCTGCGTGCAGGCTTTCTCTAGTGGTGAGCGGGAGCTACACTTCGTTGCGGTGCTCGGGCTTCTCATTGCTGTGGCTTCTCTTGTTGCAGAGCACGGGCTCTAGGCTCGCGGGCTCAGTAGTTCTAGAGCGCAGGCTCAGTAGTTGTGGCGCACGGGCTTAGCTGCTCTGCAGCATGTGGGATCTTCCCGGACCAGGGCTCGAACCCATGTCCCCTGCATTGGCAGGTGGATTCTTAACCACTGTGCCACCAGGGAAGTCCCTTTGCCACTCTTTCTAAAAAAATATTTTGTCCAGCATTTTTGGTTATTTTTACCCAGTGGGTTGGTCTAAGTAAGCTAGCTTACCATTTGTGCATTCATTTATTAACTCATTCATTCATTCTGAGACTAGAGAAAATATCTATGATTTACAATCCCCACCACATGCCTTCCAAGCAGTGAGCATCCCAAGGGGAAGCTTTCTTTGGTGAGCAAGTGTATTCAAGTGAATACGCAGGCAGACAGGAAGAACAGAGAGGCTTCCCTGACAGACAGAATGGAGACGCTCAGGAGACGGGCCGAGAGTGTGCGCGGAAGGGACCCTTCGGAGGAGGGAGGAGAGGAAAGGCAGCCAACAGTGGGAGAGAATGGAGATGTCTAATGAGGGTTTTTACGAGGTTTTGCCTCATAGTGTGACATGTAGATCCATTCCTCAGTTTCCCCAGAAGGTCTTCAGTAAAATACCCGTGACCCCTTAGTGCATTATGTCTTGGACCTTTATCCTGGCTTCCAAGTAAGTGTAGGGGTGAGAATGGGAGACGACCTTGACCCAGGCCCGTTCTCATTGTACAAGCAACCGTTTGTATTTTGAAGACCTGCTGCGTGCAGGCCTTCTGATGGCACGGAGATATGAAAAGGACTGAGGGACAGTCCCTACCGCATGCGGTGCCACAGCACAGTACCATGGGGGTGCCCCTCAAGTGCCCTGAAGTGTGCCTGTAAAGGAAAAACACTCCTCCCATGTGTTTCTCCTTTACTCTCACACCATGATCACACTCATACTTCTGACACCAGATGTGTGGGGTTTTCCCCCACACCAAGCAAATGTCTGCGACACCAGCAGGGCATCCTACCATCCTATTCAGCTCTGACACTTTCTACCTGGAGTTAGCATCAGATCCCACAGGTTAAGGGTTCAGTCCCACAAGACTGCCCCCATGTCAGATGCCAATCACGAGTCCCAGGTTGTCACTTGTACTTCTGACCAACCAGCTATAAATCAGGGTTCCCATGACCCCCTTCCTTGGGTTTGATAATTTTCTAGAATGGCTCACAGAACTCAGGGAAGCACTGACTTACATTTTCCATTTTATTACATAATAAAGGGTACAGATGAGCACCCCGATCAAGAAGTACACAGGGTAAGGTCTGGAAGGGACCCAGGCACAGGAGCTTCTTTTCCTGTGGAGTTGGGGAGTGCCATCCTCCCATTATTTGGATGTGATCACCAACTCGGAAGCTCTACAAACCCCGTACTTCAGGGATTTTTATGGAGGCTTCATCACATAGGCATGCTCTGTCATTAACTCAGTCTCCAGCCCCTCTCCCCTTCCCAGAGGACTGGGGGTGGGGCTGAGAGGTCCAAGCTTCTAATCATGGCTTGGTCTTTCTGGCGACCAGCCCCCATCCTAAAGCTATCCAGGAGCCCACGAAGAGTTGCCCCATTCCCCAGAAAAAGACACCTCTATCACCCAGAAAATTCCAAGGGATTTGGGAGCTCTGTGTCAGGATCCAGGGTCTAAGACCAAGTATTAAAACAAGAGATGCCCCTGGTACTCTTTATCACGTAGGAAATTCCAAGGGTTTTAGGAGCTCTGTGCCAGAAAGTGAGGACAGAGACCAATATATATATATATTTTTTCTATTACTTCACAATGTCCGCCCGCTCAACTTTAGGGGGTGAAAAGGAAATCTGGAAAGAATCCCCAGAAGTGTGACTTCTGAGCAGGGTCTTTAATGCTGAATGGGAGTTCAGTGGGTGACAAAAACAGAGGTATGGTTAGACCCATCTGTATCAGCCCGCCAGAAATCCTGCAAGCCCGCGTGTCAGGTTAGAAAGGCCAGGGCTGGAGAAGGAGGGTGTGGTGGTGTTATCTATTGCCAAAATCAGAAATATGATTTTCAGAATGAAAAAAAAAATAAAAGCAGGCAAGTCATGACCTGAGCCACCTCCATCCAGCCACTCGGTGGACCCCACTGAAGTGTCCTCACGGGACCTTGAAGAGGCGCAGGAGACAGAGAAAGCCACTCAGTGAGCCAAGGCGTTCTTACCCTCTCCGTGAAGGTCCCACGAGCTCAGTGCAAGTTTTGCCCTTAGTGTCATCTAAGAGCCCGATGACCCTCTCTGAGTCTGGTACCTCTAGGGGCACTAGTCACCTGGCAGCCTTTCTCTAGAATAAAGAGAAGGAACGAACTAGTGGCTCTTTTTGCAGGAACTTTTTACCCAGATTATTGGGCAAACAAACAGGCTCTGGGGAAGGTGGCATCTGTAAAGATCCTCCCGTGACTGTTTAAATAGTTTGGTTGTAACGTTGCCCTTGTTTGCATGGGGTTTTTAATCCATGGTCACAGAACACAATTCTTCCCTCTCTGATCCATGTTTCAGTGTGCAAGACATGGTATATTTAAAGTTTAATAAGCTTAAATATGCATGAGATCTTGCCTCACGTGGACATTGGTCTGGTTATGACTTATCCAGTGGATTCCATGAGCTGTGCAAGGCTGGTCATTAAAATAAAACTGGAGACTGTTATTGCAACATAGCCATCAAATGCAGGTGGGGGCGGCAGGGGTTATAAAATAGCACTGGGAGATTATCCCTACCAGTAGGGAGTAGTGGTTAAGAGCACAGGGCTGGGGTTCGAGCCCAGACTTCCCCCATACAACTGTTTAGCTTTGGGCAGGTCGCTGTGCTGCTCTGAGCCTCCTCTCTCTACACCCTTATGAATGGTACCAAACTCCCAAATTTGTTATGAGGATTAAAAGAAATAACACTTAGCACAGAGCCTGGCTTATGAGACGTGCTTAGTAATTGCTAGCTATTATTATGCAGTGAAATGAAGTTGATCTCTCTGGCCCTCAATTACTTAAAACCCTCAGATCTATGGCTAAAAATCTTAATTTCCAGGCAGGCTAGAAGACATCTCACATGTAAGAGCTATGTTCTATAAATATAATTCCAATCACAGAATTATCAAAAATACAAGTGTTCATTTAGAACTGCTTTTTTAACACAGTATTTGATCCTGCACATTCTAAAAGCAAAAGGGATTTTTCCCCCCCTCTGGATCTAAGACCATAGGATAAGCTCTTTTAGACCAAAGTTTTAAGTCTGACAAACTATGTAGGGAAAAAAGAAAATCAAGCATGTCCCCAAAGATTCCGGCCTGCAAGCAGTCTTTCCCACTGTGTTCATTGACCTCATTTCTCAGCTGCAGGTTCGGCTGAAAAAGGAGAAAAAAACAACGGGTAGAACTTGCCTTATGTTTGCAGTTGAGACGAGACATAAAACAAGAGATTAAGGAGTGCAATAGCTGGGTTAATTTCCCCGTATTCTAGGCCGCTGGGTTGAGCCGGTGAGCCCGGGCAAGCCAGCATACTGGCTTGTGGTTTCCTCGGCTCTAGGGTTGAATAAAGAGCCTGTGGAAATGGAAAGCAGGGGACCTAGATTCTGCTCCTATGTTTTAGTTAGCTCTGTGACCCCAAGATTGTCCTCAAATTCCCAGGAGGAAGGTGACTTCCTAATGGCCGCCTCCACCTCTTCTGGCTCCTTTCCCCACGCTAAGCCAGAGCGAGCTTTCCAAATGTAAACCACTCCCAGTTTAAAATCCTCAGTGGCCACCATTCTTTATCGGATAAAGACAAAAGTCTGAGCAGGGGCTACAAGGCTCTGGATGGGCTAGCCCTTGGCTTCCCCTCCAGCCACACTGTCTCCCTCTCCCTCCTCCCCAGGGCCTCTCCCTCTGCCCTCTGCCTACTGAATTCCCATTCAACCTGCAGATCTCAGCTCAATATTTACTTCTGTTCCAGTTACTGTTGCTGTGAGCAACCACTCCAAAACCTATTAACTCAAGACAGCAAACATCTATTTCACTCACAAATCTGCCGTTTGAGTAGGGTTAAGTGGGGAGGGATTCAGCACTAGCTGGGGCAGCTCAAAGTGTCTGCTTCCGAGAGAGCTCGTGCACACGGTGGCACCTGGGGGCTGGCTGTCAGCTCTGAGCTCATCCAGGACTGAGAGCCCGCAGTCTTGGTCCTCCTCCCTATGAGTCTCTTCACAGGCTGCCAGCTTCCTCCCAGCATGGTGGTCCCTGGGTGCTAAGAGTGATCATCCCAAGACATAAGAAGGAAAAGCTGCCAGTTCCTGGAGCTGGGACCCAGAAATTGGCATCACACCACTTCTGACACATTCTATTGGCCCAGCCACTCAGAAAGCCAAGATTCCAGGGGAATGGGGGCTATAAAGCCACCTTCGCATTAGAAGAAACTTGAGGCCCATGTTTCTAAATTGACACAACTCCCTCCAGGAAGTATTCCCTGGCTCCATTTCAGCCAGATTCTCTGTTTGGGTCTGTCAAAGCACCACACACTCTCCAACTCAGCCTTATCACAGCTGTGTTTGTGTAAAGCCCGTCTCCGCCAGGAGGCTCTTAAGCTCCGGAGGGGAGGGGCTGGATCTGTCTCCATCACCGCACCTACAGCCCCCAGCGCAGAGATGTTCCATAGATATGGGGAGACGTGAATGAATCAGGGAACCCGTCAATGATTCAATCAGTATTAAAGTCCTCAGGCTGAGAAACTACAAGGCTTTAAAGGAGCACACTGGTAGCATAAATATGTAAGGCAAGCTGGGACTGAGATGCCAGGGGTTTTTGAGTCTCAGGCAACCCAAGAGGCACCACCTCGTGCAAAGTGGGCAGCGATCTTGACCTTGGGCCTCACCCAACTCTTACTCAGAGTGGCAAGAACTTTCGAGTCTTCAAGAACCGAAGCTTTTCCATCTTTATGTGACATCTCCCAATTTTAGAATATAGACAATCAATTCCATTACGCACACAGTAGGCTTATTAAAACATGTCTATGGGCTAGATTTGGTCATGGGCAAAAAATATATACCCTGTGACCCAGGCATGCCAAAAAGGAAAACAAACAAACAAACCCCGTCTTCTCTGACTGAAATGACTTACTCCATGATGGTGTTGAAAAGAAAAACTTGACTGTGGTATTAAATGTAACTTAATATTTTTCACTTTGAAACAGTCCTTTTTGGATAAATGTCCAGTGGTTTCAAAGATGAACCGCCTGTTTGGGCAGTTCTCCTCTCTAAGCATCCCTTTCCCCACCCCCCTGCCCACCCCTGCTTCCCCCAGATGGTTTTGGCTTCAGAGGAAGCTTCTGTATTCTCTGTGGGGCAGGGGATGGGCTTCCGGAGAGGTACGCCTGGTCGTGGCTGATCTTTGGGGGCACACTTGTGCCGACGTCTGAAGCTCGAGATCCCCACGTCTCATGGCTGGTTCATCCAGCCAGTGAGTCAGCAGTCTGGAGAGTTGGGAGAAGCCCCTTTAAGGAAAGGACCGCAAATAAAAGCCGCTGACTCCAGGCAGTTCCTGCCCTGTGTGCACCTGCCATTTCCACTTCCCACCATCCCTGTCGCTAGGACCCTGGGTGCCGGCCACCTTCCTCTCTCAAGCTGAAATTATTGTGATACTTCTCACTGGTCTCCTTGCCCTCCACTCCCACCATCGGCCATTCTCAAAACAGCAGCCAGAGGGATCCTTGGTCACATCATGTCCTCTTTCAGCTCAGAGTCCTTTACTTTCGTTGAGGGAAAAGGCCAGAGTCCTCGCACTGGTCTGCAAGGCCCCCATTCTCTCTCCATCCTTCCCTCCCTCTCTCTCTGTTGCTCACTCCAGCCACACGTGCCTCCTTGCCATCTCTAAAACACAGTCCCACCTCAGGACATTTGCACCTGTTGCTCCCTCTCTCCAGAATGCTCTGCCCCCAGACATCTGAATGGCTCACTCCCTTCCACTGCAGATTTTTATCAAATGTCACCTTCTCGGTGATAACTTCCCCAATCACTCTATTGAAAATTGCAAGCCCCAGCTCTCCCAGCCCTTCTGAGCCCCCTTCTCTTTTTTCTCCCCATAGCACGTATCACTGTCTAGTGGGGGTGGGGATGGGAACGGGTCAGCAAACTCCAGCTCATGGGCCAAATCCAGCCCCCAGGCTGGTTTTGTAAACAGAGTTTTATTGGAACCCTCCCATTTGCTTATTGCTTACATTCTGTCAATGGCTTTCCTGCTACTAAGTAGTCATGACATAGACCGAATGTCCCACAACATCATAAATATTTGTCTAGCCAGGTAACAAAACATATCCGACCGCTAGTCTACTATACCAGTATACCACACAGCTGCCCGATTTATCTTATTTCCTCCTTCATGGGAATATGTGTTCCATGAGAGAAGGGGGTCTAATATGCTCTGCTTACTGGCTGCATCTAGAACCTTCATCTCTCCAGCGGGAATTACTGCCTGGCCCATAGCAGGTGCCCAGTGATATTTGCCAGACAACCCCTGGCGAGAGAAGAGGGCATTTAAAACAGCTCCTGCCCGTTCACTCTGCTGCTTTCATTCTGCTTCACCTTCAGCACAAACGGAGACAAGAAGATGAAGAAGGTGGGGATGGGAGTCCTCCTGCGTCCGTTCACCCCCGTGCACAGCTGCATCATTGCGCCCTCGCTGCCTGAGGCTCACGTGTAAGTAGTCCCACCTCTGGCTCATCTGCTTATCATGCGAAGCCAAGGTCAAATGACTCAAACAGCTGGGAGCTGTCGAGCTGTTCCTTTGTCCTCTTGAAAAAGGACAGGGAGCCTGGGGCCAGCAGTGTTATGTGGTGTATAAAAATAACAGAAGGCAAACACGGGGGCTTAGAGCTAAGTGGCAATCCAGCTGGGACTGAGTCATTCCATCCCTTACCACACCAGACGCACTAATGTCAAATAGTTTGCAAAGCCTGATAAAATCTGTCTGCAGCATGTGCCTAGCAGATGTCTCACCCAGGGCTCCGGGGACATGTTTTCCCCAAGACTCAAGGAGCTATTTCCCAGAGAAGCCCCTGCCGCCTTCTGAGCCGACCCCAGGCACAAACTCTTCATTGCGTGATGTGACAGGGGCTAACCAACCCTCCAAAGAATACTTGGGCTTTCCAAAACCTTGACACCTTGTTCCCCTCCTATCTGTTCCAGAGAATTCTAAGCCCAGCTTTTTCTTTTTCACTAGTTAGCACTTTTCAACTGGGAGATTTCAGGCACAGAGATAGAAATTGACTGTAAGGCAGGATTGCTCAACCTCGGCACTGTTGACGTTTGGGGACAAATACTTCTTTGTTGGAAATGACTGTCCTGTGCACCGTAGGATGTGTAGCACTCTTCATGGCCGCCACCCCCTAGTGCCAGTAGCACCCCCCTCCCCAGCTGTGACAACCAAAATGTCTCCAGAGATTGCCAAATGCCCCCTGGGGGCAAAATCACACCCATACCCCCAGCCCTCCCACATAAGAACTGCTCTAGGCCAATGAACATGGTGCACTGGATTCTGTCTGCTCATTTGTCAAATATTTATTAGGCCCCTACCGTGTGCACAATAAAAATAGCACTACTGACTGCTCTGTGGGCACTGTCTCAGTCCTCTCAGCAGCCCTTTTGCGTAGGTGTATTATTATCCCGTCCCTGCAGATGAGAGAGCAGAAGCTCAGAGAGGTGTACTAGCCTGCCCAAGGTCACAGAGCTCAGTGTGTTGCTGCACTGGGGTTTTAAGCCAAGTGTGTCTGACTGCAGAGCCTGACGTCTCACCACCACACACGACACAGAAGGTATATCCCAAGGCCTTACCTTTGAGGAGCTAGTGATATATTTGGACAGCCAAGTCTCATGTACTTGAAGAGTAAAATAATGCAAGAGTGAAACTGTAAGACAAGATGGCAGATCCTTAATAAGAGCACTTAGTTCGTGGGTGGAAGATGGCACCGTCACCAACACCATGGGCGTCATCGTCACCGTCATCATCCCTACCACCACCACCACCACCATGTATTTGGACACATTCCTATCCCTTACTAATATTTCAGCTTTTGCTGAGCCCCACTCCATACTTTCCTCCTATCTCCCTTTGAGGAATATTAGGACTGGCTTCTTCATAGACTTATTTGTTCAGGGACATTCCAACTGGCAGCCTCAGCTTGATGTTCTTAAAACATCTCCTTGCAAAAGTAGTCTCTGCAATTTCTCATAACGTCCCATGGAAACACTTGGCGCTTTTGCCTTTCTTTTCCATGGACAAGCCCTCTGAAAACAAATGGTGTAAATCAGTGGTTCTTAGGCTTTCACTTGCATTTGGATCATCTGGGGCTCTGGGCTTGGGTGCGGGGATAGCAAAATAAGGAGATGCCTGGGATAATGCGTATTCCTAGGCCCCGCCCCCATTTCCTTTGGTCTGAGCAAACTGAGGTTTAAATCAACTGTGGAAGTGACTGGAGAGTTTCTTGCTCATCCTCCTTCAGTGCCAGATGGGGAAACTGAAGCCCAGAGAGAAGGCAGAACCTGCCAAAATGCTCACAACAGGAATTCTGATCTCCTGACTCTTAAGTCAGTCCTTTGTATCAGGTTTGTTCGTTGATGGTGATGGTGATGGTGGTGATTATCACAGTGGTGGTTGTTACTATTCGTTATGCCCTAGACCAGGGATCAGCAACCTTTTTCTTAAAGGGACAGACAGTAGATACTTTAGGCTTTGCAAACCAGATGGTATCTCTCGCAACTACAGTCATCCCTAGGTATCTGCGGGGAATTGGTTCCAGGACCTTCTGCCGATACCAGAATCTGTGATGCTCGAGTCTTTTATGAGTATAAAATGGGGTAGTGCTGTCGGCCCTCTGTATCCACAGATGCAGAGGGTCAACTGTACTTTACCTTGTTGTCGCAGCAGGAAAGCTACAATGAGTGGATGTGCCCGTGCTCCAATAAAGTTTTATTTGCAAACAAAGGCACACACTCCTTCTCTAGATTGAAGGCTGCCCCTTCTTCTCCTTGGCTGTTCAAAGGCTCTGGCTGCATCTGATGATTTTATCGGCATCTATTGCTGTATGACAGGCCACCTCGAGGTGGAGTGGCTTAAAACAGCAACCATTTATTCTTGTTCAAAGTCTGCAGGTCAGCTGGGTGGCTCTGCTTGTCCGCATCAGTTCAGCTGGTCCTGGCTGGGCTTGCATATGTGTGTGGTAAGCTGGAGGCTGGCCCACCTAGGGTGGCCTCATGCCCAGGTCTGTTGGTTGGTTGGTTGTTGGCTAGGGTGACGGGAGTGACTGTCACTGTCTTCACACAGCAGGCTAGCCGAGCTTGTTCCGTGGCTGTCAGGAAGGGTTCCAAGGACAAGAGCCTGAGCACTCAAAGCCTCTTAAGGCTTAGGCTCAGAATGGACCAAGGACCTTTCCACCCCATTCTGTTGGCCAAAAAAGACATCAGGCCTGCCCAGATACAAGCGATGGGGAAAAGAAAGATTCCACCGCCTGGTGAGAGAGATGCAGAATCACCTTGTGAAGTGCATGGATGCAGGGAGGAGGGGAGAATCCGAGCAGTTTTATCATCATTCTACCAAGAGGCATCAGGGCAGAGCCCGCCTGGTCAGTTCTCAAATTCTCAGTCTTCGCGTCAGCCGAGGTGGATCCGAGCCTGGTCAGTCCCTTCAATCCCAGTGTGACTGTATGGGGATCAATTCAATCATGCCGAGGAAGACTGGACCTTTATCTTTTTAAAAAAAGAGGTGGGGCACAGTCTGTAGGAAGGAGGACAGCCCCTCCTTTCCTCTGGGAGATGACTGGCCTGTCCTTACAGCCCTTCCTGAGCGACTGTGCAACAAAACAGTGCCTGCAGCCACTGTCTGGGTTTGCCCTTGGCAGTCAGCATGGGGGGCTTTGTAGCATTTTCTGATTTCTCTTAGTAAAAGACGTTGTTTTTTTCTCAGGGATGTTGACTCCCACTCGTATTCTGGTTGGTACAGCAGTTTCAACAGAGAGGGCTATTCAGATGCACTGACCGCTAGGTGCTCCCCCAGAGTTCTGAGCACAGGGATTTTAGAAGCAGGCTTTGTGCACCCTGGTCAGCGTTTTCATCTATTATGCCCCACATTTAAGAAAATAAATGCTTTCTCTTTTAATTTGACAAAATCCAAGGTATTGTGCTTTGACCTGACATACAATCATTATGAGAAAGGAGCGATTTCTATCAAGCATGTTTCTGGGGACCCTTTCTTCTCCCTTTCTCCCTCCCTCCCTCCCTCCCTCCCTGACTCCCTCCATCCTTCCATCCTTCCCTCCCTGCCTCCCTCCCTCCTTCCCTCCCTGCCTCCCTCCCTCCTTCCCTCCCTGCCTCCCTCCCTCCCTCCCTCCCTCCCTCCCTTCCTTCCTCCCTTCCTCCCTTCCTCCCTTCCTCCCTTCCTCTCTCTCTGTCTCTCTCTTTTAGTTTGCTTCACTGCATGTTAGATTAGAGATCATCGGGTTTGAGCCACTGTATTTTTTCATTAAGACCTTATTTTTTCAGAGCAGATTTAGGTTCAGATCAAAATTGAGGGGAAGGTGCAAAGATTTCCCATTTCCCTCCTGCCTCCCCCATTATCGACATCCCCCACTGGAGTGGGACGTTAGTTACAACTGATGAAGCTACACTGACACATCATAGTCACCTGCAGTCCCTAGTTTACATTAGGGTCCTCTCTTGGTTTTGTATATTCTATAGGTTTGGATGCAAGTATAACGACGTGTATCCATCCACTCACGTATTATACAGAGTATTTTCACTGCCCTAAAAATCCTCTGTGCTCTGCCTATTCATCCCTCTCCCCCTCCCGCCCCCCCCTCCCCGGCAACCACTGATCCTTTTACTGTTTCCATAGTTTTGTCCTTTCAGAACATCATATTGTTGGAATCATACAGTAATGTAGCCTTTTCAGATTGGCTTCTTTCACTTAGTAATATGCTTTTGAGGTTTCTCCTTGGCTTTTCATGGCTTAGTAGCCCGTTTCTTTTTCACGCTGAATAACTGTCCATTGTCTGGATATACCATAGTTTATTTATCCATACGTCTCTAAAGGTTCCTTCCAATTTTTGGCAATTATGAACAAAGCTGCTATAAACATCTGTGTGCAGGTGTTGTAAGGCACTTTCTATAAGCAGAGAAAAAGGTCCAGACCCATTGGATGAAACCCTATTCTGCTGAAAAGGGCGTGAGGGCTCTACCCTATAATAAGAGACATCAACACTGTATTAAAGCACAGATTCGGGAACCGGACTGTCTGGGCTAAGATTCCAGCTCTGCTGTTTGCTGCCTTTTTTGACCTTGGATACGTTATATGACCTCAGTTTCTTCATCTGAAAAATGGGAATACGAATAATACCTTCCTCACAGTGTTGTTATAAGAATGACTTTAATTAATGGATGTAGAATACTTAAAACAGTGTCTGGTGCAGAGTCAGCGCTCTATGAGAAGGGTTTACTATTATTGTTATTTTGCTGTTGTTGCTACTATTCTTTGTTATCTCTGTGGTTGTGCATATGAGAATTGTGCCCAAATTATCAGCTCTGGAAAGTGTCAGATCCCAACCAATTTATTCCCTCCATCTCCCATTCAGTAACCAGAAATGTACTGAGCCTACTCTGTGCATACCTGTGATGGACAAGACTCTGTAGCTCACAGGCTTGTGGGCTGCAGAGACAAGTAAACAGGTAGTTACAAGACAGCAGGGACACAAAATGTAGGGACAGAGGGACACATTGTAGGGTGGGGGGTGCTTTAGAACCTCCTCGGAGAGAGGATGCTCGAAAAATCAAGGAAGGCTTCCTGCTGGAGGCGACATCCGAGCTGAGACCCAGTCACGGAGAGGCAGAGGAGGAGTAAAGGGAATATGTATCAGGAGCAGAGGACAGTGCCGAGCACCTCACCTCACTTTCACTAGAACGATTACTGCCATTATACAGATGAGAAAACTGGGGCTCAGGGAAATGAAGTAATTTGGCCAAGACCACATAGCTGATAAATGGCAAAGCTAGGATTTTAACCCAGTGCAGAGCGTATGTACAGTGAGCTTGCGCTACAGAGCAGAATTTCACCAGGCTGCAGGTGGCGGCACAGGGGTGAGAGAGGAGACTCGAGGCTGCGGAGATGGATGGGAGTCTCCCATGTGATGGGGTGTTGGTTTGCCAGGGCTGCCATAACAAAACCCCACAGACTGGGTGGTCTAAACAACAGAAATGTATTCTCTCACAGTTCTGGAGGCTGGAAGTTCAAGATCAAGGGGCCCACATGCTGGTTTCTACTGAGTCGTTTCTCCTTGGCTTTTGGAGGGCTGCTTTCTCGCTCTGCCCTCACACGCTTTTTTCTCTGTGAACGTGTACCCCAGTGTCTCTCCGTGGGTCACGGCTCCTCTTCTTCTAAAGACACCAGTCAGATTGGGTTAGGACCCACCCTCTTGGCCTTATTTTAACCTCATCACCTCTTTAAAGGTCCCCAGTACAGTCACATTCTAAGGTACTAGAGATTAGGACTTCAGCATATGAACTTTGGGACATAACTCAATCCATAGTAGATGGTTTAGGGAGTCTGAAGATCTTAAGCAAGGGAGGGAGAGGGCCACGTTTGTGCCCGTTCCTGTCACCTGCAGAAATGAGTCTGATGCTCACATGCCTCTCGGCCCCCTGCGACGAAGCACATCCCACCTCACCAGTTAACTCCCTTACCCATCCCTCCCCACCCGCAATGGACACAACGGAACGCCCAGGCCTGCAGGGGCTCTGAGTCGTGAACAGAAGAGGGGGCGTCTCCTTGGGCTTTTCACAACTGCCTGGGGTCACAGTGAGGGTACAGGGAGGTGTCTGCACAGGGCTGGGCACGTGGTACAGCCACTGCTACTGTTGGTACCCAGAGCTGCCGAAATGCACTTACCTGTAGGGACCAAGATGGTGTAAAGGGAGAAGACACAGAACTGGGAAGGCTGTGGGCTTGCGGGTCCTTTAAATTAGAAGTGAGGGATGCGTGGGTGCTTATTATTAGAAAATAATTTGTGGATGGAAAAAAAAAGGAAGGAAGGCGCTCTAGATGAAGAAAGAGAGACAGAGCTGCTGACTAGTTTTCCTAAGACCGGGTGGACACGGCTGCCCCAGAGCATGGGGGCGGAGGAGTGGGGTGCATGGGGGTAGCTCCCCCTGCAAGCAGAGTGACATGGGTGCCTCTCAAGGGGCTCTCCGGGATACGCCTGGCCCCGCTCCACACTTGAGCCCCAGGGCTCGGACTCCACCTTCTGAGCTGGGGCCTTCCTGGAAGCTGGAGGGTGGATTTCTGCCTGCCCCTCTGAGCACAGGCCCAGGAGCCCTGGGGAGTATCGATCAATACAGTAGCAGTTTCAGAGAAGAGCAATTACACAGGTTGGTAATGGAGGCATCTGGCCCGTTAGTGTAAGAGGAGAAATCATGCAGGGAGGGGCTGGCCAGTTAGGACTCCCCCTCACTTCCAGGAAGAATGCAGGCAGCAGGTTAACCCTCTCCTGACCTTGCTCTCGGGGTGGCCACTCATTTGGCCCCATCAGCACCTCAAACAATAAGAGCTCAGGTCCACAAAAGCACCGTCTCTGGGATTAAACAGATGCGGGTTCAAATCCTCACTAATCCTAGCGTGACCTCAGGCAACTCTACCTCTCCCAGTCCCTTGTCTGCAGAGGACGGAATAAAGTCACCCTTCTTATAGGGTTGTCGAGAGCATTGAATGGGATATTCAGGCCCCATCTCTGCCACCAACAAGCTGTGTGACCTGGAGCAAACCGATGGCCCCTCTCTGAGGCTCAGTTTCCTCTTCTCTAAAATTCAGATAATGATTCCTATCTGGCAGGGTTTGGGGAGAAATAAATAACACGTGTCAGGTGTCCTACCCAATGCCTGTCTCATCGTAATACAGAATGCCCCCCAAATCAGAAAATACAGGTTAGACCTATTTTTAAATGGTGTTTTAGTTACATTTTCAAATCATGTGTTCAATGTGGTTTTCCTCAACATCCAGCTACATTTGGGGCAAAGGATTTATAAATTTAAAGCAGTGGGTCTAGTTGTTAATTGGGGTGGAGAGAAAGTACAATAAATACACTAGTTTCCTTGTGTTTCCGGACGTTTTGGACCCTGCTAGTGTACTTATTGTATTTTTATCAGATGAAGAATCGGATGCCTGTAGGATGTTCATTTCCTTCAGTCCCCTCGTTTGCCTGAATCCAGTCCTCTACCTGTGGGACACCCTCCCTTGTCCCTTCCCACTGTGCATGCAAATCCCCAGTAACTGGCATAGGGTCACCTTGTGTCAGATCACAGCTCTGCCCCCTACTGGCCCAGTGACATGCACAAGTTCCTCACCTCTTCTGAGCCTCAGTTCCCTCATCTGTAAAATGGGGCCAAGAAATAGCTCAGGAGCCCATTGGGAAAGTTTAATGCTGGTGCGTGGGAAATGCTGCCACACTCCTGGAGCCAGGAGACAGCTCTCCGGCCGGGAGCCAGCACCACTCCTGTCTCTGTCGCCACTGTTGTGAAGAATGTTGTTCTAACAGGAGCCCCCTGGGCTTCCTCCCTCTGTCTTTGCAGCGAGCCCATCTTCCGCCAGCTCTGTGCCCTCCACTGGCTCCTGGAGGCCCTGACTATCGACCACACCCACCACACCATGAAGCCCGTGATCACCTGCTGGAATCCGAAGTAGGTCTCAGCCCTTCCACCTGCCGTGTAACTAGCAAGAGACTGGGCCGTGGGGGAGGAAGCTCCCATGGGTTCCCTTCCTCCTACTGCTGTTTCTTGGTGGGTGGGTTGCTTTAGGAGTGCTACTATGTGGGGTCCAAACGGGGGGTGAGCTGGAGCCAGGTCATACGGGTCATGTGGTGGTGACAGCCCCCCTGTGCATCCCTCCCAGCATCTCTCCCCAACTCCACATCGGAAGCTTGAAATGATTCAGCCACGGTGGGAGTATTTACATCACAGAAACTGGCCAGCTAGCCCAGCCCCGCCCTGGAAGCACAGCTAGATTTCTCTCCAGCTCCCTTCTTGGACCATGTCTCCCCAGCGCTATTCCTCATTTGTTCCCCTTCTTTTTCCTCCTCTCCCTCTCCTTTTACTCCTCTCATTCTCCGTGTTTTTGTGTTTTCCCTTTCAAAGTTTTCTTGTGTGTCTTTTTTTTTTTTATTAACATCTGTATTGGAGTATAATTGCTTTACAGTGTTGTGTTAGTTTCTGCTGTATAACAAAGTGAATCAGCTATATGCATACGTATATACCCATATCCCCTCCCTCTTGCGTCTCCCTCCCACCCTCCCTAACCCAGCCCTCTAGGTGCTCAAAAAGCACCAAGCTGATCTCCCTGTGCTATGCAGCTGCTTTCCACTAGCTAGCTATTTTACATTTGGCAGTGTATATATGTCCATGCCACTCTCTCGCTTCATCCCAGTTTACCATTCCCCCTCCCCATGTCCTCAAGTCCATTCTCTACATCTGTGTCTTTATTCCTGTCCTGCCCCTAGGTTCATAAGAACCTTTTTTTTTTTTTTAGATTCCATATATATGTGTTAGAATACGGTATTTGTTTTTCTCTTTCTGACTTACTTCACTCTGTATGACAGACTCTAGCTCCATCCACCTCACTACAGATAACTCAATTTTGTTTCTTTTTATGGCTGAGTAATATTCCATTGTATATATGTACCACATCTTCTTCATCCATTCATCTGTTGATGGACACTTAGGTTGCTTCCTTGTCCTGGCTATTGTAAATAGTGCTGCAGTGAACATTGTGGTACATGACTCTTTTTGAATTATGGTTTTCTCGGGGTATATGCCCAGTAGTGGGATTGCTGGGTCACATGGTTGTTCTATTCGTAGTTTTTTACGGAACCTCCATACTGTTCTCCATAGTGGCTGTATCAATTTGCATTCCCACCAACAGTGCAAGAGGGTTCCCTTTTCTCCACACCCTCTCCAGCATTTATCGTTTGTAGATTTTTTGATGATGGCCATTCTGACTGGTGTGAGGTGATACCTCATTGTAGTTTTGACTTGCATTTCTCTAACGATCTTGCTGTGATTTATGTCAAAGAGTGTTCTGCCTATGTTTTCCTCTAAGAGTTTTATAGTGTGTGGCCTTACATTTAGGTCTTTAAACCATTTTGAGTTTATTTTTGTGTATGGTGTTAGGGAGTGTTCTAATTTCATTCTTTTACATGTAGCTGTCCAGTTTTCCCAGCACCACTTATTGAAGAGGCTGTCTTTTCTCCATTGTATATTCTTGCCTCGTTTATCAAAGATAAGGTGGCCATATGTGTGTGGGTTTATCTCTGGGCTTTCTATCCTGTTCCATTGATCTACATTTCCATTTTTGTGCCAGTACCATACTGTCTTGATGACTGTAGCTTTGTAGTATAGTCTGAAGTCCGGGAGCCTGATTCCTCCAGCTCCATTTCTCCTTCTCAAGATTGCTTTGGCTATTCGGGGTCTTTTGTGTCTCCATACAAATCGTGAAATTTTTTCTTCTAGTTCTGTGAAAAATGGCATTGGTAGTTTGATAGGGATTGCACTGAATCTGTAGATTGCTTTGGGTAGTATAGTCATTTTCACAATGTTGATTCTTCCAATCCAAGAACATAATATATCTCTCCATCTGTTTGTATCATCTTTAATTTCTTTCATCAGTGTGTTATAGTTTTCTGTATACAGGTCTTTTGTCTCCTTAGGTAGGTTTATTCCTAGGTATTTTATTCTTTTTGTTGCAGTGGTAAATGAGAATGTTTCCTTAATTTCTCTTTCAGATTTTTCATCATTAGTGTACAGGAATGCAAGAGATTTCTGTTTGTTAATTTTGTATCCTGCTACTCTACCAAATTCATTGATTAGCTCTAGTAGTGTCCTGGTAGCATCTTTAGGATTCTCTCTTTATAGTATCCTGTCATCTGCAAACAGTGACAGTTTTACTTCTTTTTTTTCCGATTTGGATTCTTTTTATTTCTTTTTCTTCTCTGATTGCTGTGGCTAAAACTTCCAAAACTATGTTGAATAATAGTGGTGAGAGTGGGCAACCTTGTCTTGTTCCTGATCTTAGAGGAAATGGTTTCAGTTTTTCACCATTGAGAACGATGTTGGCTGTGGGTTTGTCATATGTGGCCTTTATTATGTTGAGGTAAGTTCCCTCTATGCCTACTTTCTGGAGAGTTTTTATCATAAATGGGTGTTGAATTTTGTCAAAAGGTTTTTCTGCATCTATTGAGATTGTCATATGGTTTTTCTCCTGCAATTTGTTAATATGGTGTATCGCATTGATTGATTGTCATATATTGAAGAATCCTTGCATTCCTGGGATAAACCCCACTTGATCATGGTGTATGATTCTTTTCATGTGCTGTTGGATTCTGTTTGCTAGTATTTTGTTGAGGATTTTTACATCTATGTTCATCAGAGATATTGGCCTGTAGTTTTCTTTCTTTGTGACATCCTTGTCTGGTTTTGGTATCAGAGTGATGGTGGCCTCGTAGAATGAGTTTGGGAGTGTACCTCCCTCTGCTATATTTTGGAAGAGTTTGAGAAGGACAGGTGTTAGGTCTTCTCTAAATGTTTGATAGAATTCGCCTGTGAAGCCATCTGGTCTTGGGCTTTTGTTTGTTGGAAGATTTTTAATCACAGTTTCAATTTCAGTGCTTGTGATTGGTCTGTTTATATTTTCTGTTTCTTCCTGGTTCAGTCTCGGAATGTTGTACTTTTCTAAGGATTTGTCCATTTCTTCCAGGTTGTCCATTTTATTGGCATATAGTTGCTTGTAGTAATCTCTCACGATCCTTTGTATTTCTGCAGTGTCTGTTGTTACGTCTCCTTTTTCATTTCTAATTCTATTGATTTGAGTCTTCCCTCTTTTTTTCTTGGTGAGTCTGGCTAATAGTTTATCAATTTTGTTTATCTTCTCAAAGAACCAGCTCTTGGTTTTAGTGATCTTTGCTGTTGTTTCCTTCATTTCTTTTTCATTTATTTCTGATCTGATCTTTATGATTTCTTTCCTTCTACTAACTTTGGGTTTTTTTGGTTCTTCTTTCTCTAATTGCTTTAGGTATAAGGTTAGGTTTTTTATTTGAGATGTTTCTTGTTTCTTGAGGTAGGATTGTATTGCTATAAACTTCCCTCTTAGAACTGCTTTTGCTGCGTCCCATAGGTTTTGGGTTGTCGTGTTTCATTGTCATTTGTTGCTAGGTATTTTTTGATTCCCTCTTTGATTTCTTCAGTGATCTCTGTGTTTGTTTAGCCTCCATGTGTTTGTATTTTTTACAGTTTTTTTTCTTTTAATTGATATCTAGTCTCACAGTGTTGTGGTCGGAAAAGATACTTGATACAATTTCAATTTTCTTAAATTTACCAAGGCTTAATTTGTGACCCAAGTTATAGTCTATCCTGGAGAATGTTCCATGAGCACTTGAGAAGAAAGTATATTCTGTTGTTTTTTGATGGACTGTCCTGTGAATATCAATTAAATCCATCTTGCTTAATGTGTCATTCAAAGCTTGTGTTTCCTTATTTATTTTCATTTTGGATGATCTGTCCATTGGTGAAGGTGGGGTGTTAAAGTCCCCTACTATGATTGTGTTACTGTCGATTTCCCCTTTTATGGCTGTTAGCATTTGCCTTATGTATTGAGGTGCTCCTCTGTTTTGTGCATAAATATTTACAATTTTTATATCTTCTTCTTGGATCAATCCCTTGATCATTATGTAGTGTCCTTCTTTGTCTCTTGTAACAGTCTTTATTTTAAAGTCTATTTTGTCTGATATGAGAATTGCTACTCCAGCTTTCTTTTGATTTCCATTTGCATGGAATATCTTTTTCCATCCCCTCACTTTCAGTCTGCATGTGTCGCTAGGTCTGAAGTGGGTTTCTTGTAGACAGCATATATACAGGTCTTGTTTTTGTATTCATTCAGCCAGTCTATGCCTTTTGGTGGGAGCATTTAATCCATTTACATTTAAGGTAATTATCAATATGTATGTTACTATTACCATTTTCTTAATTGTTTTAGATTTGTTTTTGTAGGTCTTTGCCTTTTCTTGTGTTTCCTGCCTAGAGAAGTTCCTTTAGCATCTGTTGTAAAGCTGGTTTGGTGGTGCTGAATTCTCTTAACTTTTGCTTATCTATAAAAGTTTTAATTTCTCCATCAAATCTGAATGAGATCCTTGCTGGGTAGCGTAATCTTCGTTGTAGGTTTTTCCCTTTCATCACTTTAAATATGTCCTGTCACTCCCTTCTGACTTGCAGAGTTTCTGCTGAAAGATCAGCTGTTAACCTTATGGGGATTCCCTTGTACGTTATTTGTTGCTTTTCCCTTGCTGCTTTTAATATTTTTTGTTTGTATTTAATTTTTGATAGTTTGATTAATATGTGTCTCGGTGTGTTTCTCTTTGGGTTTATCCTGTATGGTAGTCTCTGTGCTTTCTGGACTTGATTGACTATTTCCTTTCCCATATTAGGGAAGTTTTTGACTATAATCTCTTCAAATATTTTCTCAGACCCTTTCTTCTTCTTCTGGGACCCTTATAATTTCAAATGCTCGTGCGTTTAATGTTGCCCCAGAGGTCTCTGAGACTGTCCTCAATTCTTTTCATTCTTTTTTCTTTATTCTGCTCCCTGGCAGTTATTTCCACCATTTTATCTTCCAGCTCACTTATCCGTTCTTCTGCCTCAGTTATTCTGTTATTGATTCCTTCTAGAGTTTTATTTTTGGTGATACGCGGGCCCCTCACTGCTGTGGCCTCTCCCGTTGTGGAGCACAGGCTTCGGATGCACAGGCGCAGCGGCCATGGCTCACAGGCCCAGCCACTCTGTGGCATGTGGGATCTTCCCGGACCAGGGCACGAACCCGTGTCCCCTGCATCAGCAGGCGGACTCTCAACCACTGCGCCACCAGGGAACCCCTAGAGTATTTTTAATGTCAGTAATTGTGTTGTTCATCACTGTTTGTTTGCTCTTTAGTTCTTCTAGATCCTTGTTAAATGTTTCTTGTATTCTCTCCATTCTGTTTCTGAGATTTTGGATCATCTTTACTATTATTACTTTGAATTTTGTTCAGGTAGGTTGTCTATTTCATCTTCATTTATTTGGTCTTGTAGGTTTTTACCTTGCTCCTTTGTCTGTAACATATTTTTTTGGCGTTTCATTTTTTTTTTTTTTTTGATGGGTGGTGCTGTATTCCTGTCTTACTGATTGTTTGGCCTGAGACGTCCAGCACTGGAGTTTGCAGGCAGTTGGATAGAGCTGGGTCTTGGTGCTGAGAGGAGGACCTGTGGGAGGCCTCACTACAATTGATATTCCCTGGGGTCTGAGGTTGTATGTTAGTCCAGTGGTTTGGACTCAGAGCTCCCACCACAGGAGCTCAGGGCCGACCTCCAACCTGATCCTGCAAGTTTCATGGTGCAGTTAAAAAAAAAAAGGAAGGAAGAAAGAAAAAAGATTAAAAGGAGCAGTACAATATCAAAGAATAAAAAACAAAATAAAATTAGAAAGATAAAAATATATTAGGAAAAATAAAACTATAATTGAAACAACTGCAACAAGGTAAAATAAAACCACAACAGAGAAAAGAAACAAAAAGGTGTGTGTGGGGGGACAAGCCAAAAGGAGAGAACACTAACAAAATATAAAGAATAAAATAAAATTAGAAAAATAAAAGCTTTATTAGGAAAAATCAAAATATAAAAGAATCAGGGCTTCCCTTGTGGCACAGTGGTTGAGAGTCCACCTGCCGATGCAGGGGACGCGGGAAATTGGGGGGCCCTGGGTGGGGGTGGGGGGTGGGGCTTGGGCTCTGTGCGGCAAGAGGGAGGCTCCCAGGGCAAAAGATTAAGACCCAGGCTGCTGGGCTCCCCGGTGCCTAAGTGGGCAGGGAAAGCGCTGGCCCCGTTCCCCTCCGTTCCTTTGCGCCCCTCCCCCACCGTCTCCCCCGGGGTCTCCCCCGTCGCTGGACCCCTAATCGTGGGTGGGTCCCACTGGGTGTAGGAACTCCTCCCCTCCCCCAGCCGCCCCTCAGGGGTGCTGGTCCCAGAGGTCTGGCCTTTACTTTTGCTCCCCCTTCCCTCCCTCCCACTCCCTCAGGACCCGCGTGGCTGGAGGCCGCCTCCTTGGGCAGAGGATCAGGCGCAGGATCTCAGCAGGTTCCTGGGGGCCCAAGTGGGCAGGGGGAACCTGGCCACACTCCCTTTTGATCCTCTGCCCCCCCAGTGTTCCCCCAAGTTCCCCCTTGGGGCGAGGGATCCCTTCCCCTCCCCCAGCCATGCTACTAACTTCAAATGTAACCAGAAATATAAGTCATGCATCTATTGATAGATCAGTAACTCCAACTGATTCCATATTTTTGGTTGGGATGAATTTAAAACTGCAGTTCCCCTTGATGCAGTAGTTTATAACCTTTTTTTTTTTTTAAGCAGCAGAAATCCTTTTTTAATAATAGAAACCCCAATAATGTTTAAAAAATTTTTCAAAATGGACCTTCTACATGAAGCAGGAGGTTGGGAGAGCAACTCACTTCCACCCCAACCAAGGCACCCTTGTTACTTCCAAGATATCTTTGTGGCATACAGAATTTGTTTGAAAACCACAGCTTTAAAACATTTCCCACACATTATTTTTGTGTGAAACAAAACTGCTCAAGTAATAAATGAATACAATCTATTCCTATTAAAAATTTCCAAAAAATTCAGAAGCATATAAGATATGAAAGCCTTTATCTCCTCCTGCCCCAGATCCATTCTGCTCCCTAGAGGAAATCCTTTTAAAGTCTGAGGTATGTCCTTCCTCCTTCCGCCTCCTTTCTAATGCTGCGCACGCGCGCGCGCACACACACACACACACACACACACACACAGACACACAGATATACACTTTTTTTTTTTTAACAGAAATGGGATCATGCTTTGCATATTGTTCTGCATGTGATTTTCCCCCTTTTACAGTGTCTTACGGACATCTTTCCATCATGGTTGTAGGGGAGCAGAATTTGCCACCCCAAAATGTCTCTTTGGCATGTGGATTACTTTGAGCTAAAAACAATAAAGGCCCAAAAGACTCAGGAAGAAACTTTGACCTTCCCCGTAACTGCCTAGCAGGATTTAGACTGAGGGCCTCTTCGAATAGAGCTATCACCAGAGATGCCTGCGAAGAACACGGGCTGGGTGTAGCGAGTGAATCCACCCTGTGTCCCATTGAATCTGCCTGGCCCAGCAAACATTTGTTTACCAACATGGTACAGGCAAAGCTTCCACATTCTTTGAACATTTTTACCATATTCTTTTCATATTTGAGTATTCTTTGGTCTGGACAGACCATATTTTAGATAGCCATTTCTTTACTAATGGACACTAGGGTTGTTCCCCAGTTTTTGCCATTTCAAATAGTACTGCATGGAATATGCTTGCACATATATTTTGTGCCGGGATGAAAATATTTCTGTTGGCTAGGTTCTGAGAAATAGAATTTATGGGTCCGTGCAACATCTAATTTTTTTCACAGTTGATACCTAGATTCTAAGAGAAAGGCCCCTGAACCAGTGGACCTCTAAAAGCATTGTATCTCCCTGAGTGAGCTACCAGCAGCGACATCTTGCCTCTGACATTTGGGCACCACTCTCCCAAACTGAGGAAAGAACATAATACAGAATTTGGATTGAGAAGACAAAAAGGACCATCTTTATTTCCTTTGATTGGTTTTAGAAATACGCCCATAAGGGGACCCAAAATTGTTATCCAAAAAAAAAAAAAAAAAAAGACAGTGGTTACATTGAGTCAAGTGGAGGTTTTCCTGTGACTTGTCAGGACAGTATCCTATCAGGGAACCGAGGATGTCCAGCTCTGTAAGAGCAGAACCTCAGCCAGACCTGACGGAAAAATGCAGCCCAGGAATGATTCCCCCAGGAAGTCAGAGTATTTGTTGGGGGTTGTTTTTTTCAGTGAACCCTTTGCTCCCGATGGTGATTTTACTTTGGGGTCAGTGGTATGCTGGTCAGTGTTTAATCACCAGTTCTCCAGAGAGGGAAAAACCATGATTTGCAGCCACGCCGATTTCCATGGTATAAATACTCCCACCCTGGCTGATTTCAAGCTTACCACCATGATGTTACTAACTTGGAGTTGGGAAGAGATGCATAAATGTAGTTCTTGTGATGCAGTATGAGCTGACTCTAGCACACCATTGTTTGGGATTGATTAAAAAAAAAAAAATTAGGACTTCCCTGGTGGCGCAGTGGTTGAGAGTCCGCCTGCCGATGCAGGGGACACGGGTTCGTGCCCCGGTCCGCGAAGATCCCACATGCCGCAGAGCGGCTGGGCCCGTGAGCCATGGCCGCTGAGCCTGCGCGTCCGGAGCCTGTGCTGCGCAACGGGAGAGGCCACAACAATGAGAGGCCTGCGTACCGCAAAAAAAAAAAAAAAAAAATTAGGAATGATGGGGGCAGGACGAGTGTTATGTTCCCTAGCAAGTGCCAGAAAGATTTTTTTTTTTTAGTTAGTAAGAAAAGGGTGTCTTCTCTTTAATGCTTAATCCCTATTTATGATGTTTCACACTTATGCCATAATGTGAATTTCCCCAAATCTTCAAACACATTTTTTAAAGCCCAGAGGGAGTGGAGTGCTTAAGGTCAAGGACTTTGACCTCAGAAGGACATGGATGAGTCCAGGCCCTGCCACTTAATGGCTGTGTAACCTTGGGCAAAGTCACTTAACATCTCTGGGTCTTGGTTTCTTCATGTGTCAAATGTGTTCCTGTTTCAGAAGCATTCTTGTAAGGATTAAGCAAGACAGAGTACATAGAACATTTAGCCTGATGTCTGAGAAGACGATAGCTATTCAAGATCAAAATCCTGATTTTAAAGAGCAGTTAGAGCTATGACTGTCAGTACCATTGAGACTTAGGGCTAGGGAAGAAATAAACCTCTGAGCAGAATTTTACCAACAGCTGAGATCCATGTTCACTGAGCGAATGGACAGATACAACGAGATGGGGGCGGGTGGGGGGAAGGCTACGTGAGTTCAACCAAAATCTGGTTGCAAAGATGGGCAATCCAGGGAATGACCCCAAGAGGAAAATACCACATCTTCAGTTCCCCTGACTGTGCTTCTCAGTTTCCACCGTCAAGCAAGCATCTTCTGTCATTAAAGTGCTCGAAACATAAACCTTGAGTCCTGATACCCACCATGCATTTTCCAGAAGGAAACATCCATTCTCCAGGACCTGTAGATCCCAGAGGTTTCATTTCTGTTAGACATTATGATGGCTGTAGGTCCAATCCTGCCCCCTTATGGATTTTATAGTAAGAAAGTGGGGTGATTCAACACCTCAAAGTGGGCTTTCTACAGGCAGCAAAACTTTACTAACTGGCATCTAGCGTGCTACAAACAGATGATCTTTGTTCACTGCAGGAAGATCCCATATTTGGATGGATTGGCGAATGGTTTGGTAAATGGACAGATGAGAGATTTTAGCATTGCATTCTTAGTTGCACCTGAGTCTCTGCTTTATTTAGAAAAAAAAAAAGGAAAAAAGGCCTTCCCAATTTCATCATGTGGCAATTGAAACACATTATCATTTCCCAGCATCCTCATTAATTCTACTCCTAGCAGGACAGTTTATTTCAATTGACAAGATGATCAGGTCCACACAGAGCAGAAACTGAGCCTTCAATAATGAATGTACTAATTACCCTTCTCTGAGAGATGTAGGCTTCTGTTTAGGCCAAGTAAGACTTGTTTCATATATCAGGACCCACAGATTTTTATTCAAACCTTTGGGACCAGCTGCATTTTAGAATTCTGATTTTTTTTTCTTTTTCGACATTTTAGAAAAGAAATATGGGACATATACCGTATAGAATATCATACTCCCAGAGGGAACTGGGGCAACACCCTATCATCAAACATATTTCTGCAGGAAAAAAACTGAATGAATATTTATATTAAGTGGATACTCAAAGGTAAATAAAGGTCATCAATAGCCTCCCATCAGTTCAGGTCATGTTCTGCTGCCAAATAGGTTATTAATTTTGTTTTTTGGTTGTCAAGACCCTTTGGATTTTGGAGTTGGTTCAGGGGTTGTGAACTTGTACTGGTTTTATTCTTATTAGAGACTCACTTTCCAAGGACTGACTAGAAACGAATGGATCTTTACAGAGAAACAGACAAGACCCGGTGTAAGCAAGCACTTCAAGCCTTAGTGCCACCTCTTCCCAGTGCCACTCACCCCCACCCAATGCGGAAGGACAGAACAGACCCCAGGCCTAAGAGGGAAGTGAAGAGTTACTGAGGTACCTTCCAGGCAGAGGGGAGGAGCTGTTCCAACAGCCTTGAGCCTCCATAGGCAGGTAGTCATGTGCTCTCCGCTAGAGAGACACCATTGGACCCACTCTTTTTTTTTTTTTTTTTTGGCTTGCAGGATCTCAGTTCGCCGACCAGGGATTGAACCCGGGCTACGGCAGTGACCACTAGGCCACCAGGGAACTCCTGGACCCACTCTTAAGTGGAGAGTCCAAGTGGAAAATCCTGATTTTCATTAAGAGAGTCCATACGCTCAAAGGCTGGGCTTCTCAGGCACAAAGAACCCACACCTGCTTTAGAAAGATATAGATGCCTTTCTATATATAAAGCATTTCAAATATGACACAGTCACCTAAATCCAGCTACTGTGTTATAAGGAAAATAGCTGGCATTTGAATGCTTTCTTTGTCAAGCACTGCTCTGGATATATGACCTTATTGGAGCCTCATTCTGACTTACAAATGAGGAAACTGAGTCAAAGAGAATTTAAGTAACTTGCTGCAAGTTACGCAGCTAGTAGAAGTCAGGACTTGAACCCAGGTAGCCCAGACGCAAAGCATGTGCACTTAACCACTAAATGATTGTTTCCTCTGTTTCTAGCCAAGGCCCCCAAATCTTCAATTAATTTAGGGAACAGTCTGGTGTCAAGAAAAAAAAAAAAAGAATAACTCATTTATTTGCCAGGATACAAAAGGGACCCCAACTTACCAAGATCATATGATATCTAAATATATAATTTCCTTTAAAAAAAGCCGTTCTACATTTATTGTTTTGCAACTAAATTTTTGTTATTTAACTTAATAAATACGTTAAACATCTCTCCATGTCAAAACCTCTTTTAACGACTGTGGAGTTTATCAACATACTTAACCAATTCCCCCCAAATCTTTTAAGTGTTTGCCGGATTGTCACTCTTGTGAAAAAAAGGCGGCATCATTCTGAACAACACATTAGCAGCAATGCTTCCCCCCACCCCGACCCCAGAAAGTCTCATTTTCCTTCAACCCACTTTTTTCAGGCACTACTGGGGATTCACCCATGAAAATAAGACAACATTCCTGCTCTCTGGATCTTCTATTCCAAGGGATGTGGAGGCGAGCAACAGATAATAAACATGTAATAATCAAGATTCCTTGAGATAGCATTAAGCGTCATGAAGAAATTGACAGGGTGATGTGATAGTGACAGGGTGTGGGGGGGTGACTTTTAAGTTGGGTCGTCAGGGAAAGACTCACAGAGAAGGTGACGTTTGAGTGAAGTCTCTGATTTTACCTGCACTGACCTAATTGCATCATTCCTCCACGCCTGTTCTCAAGTGGACATCTCTACAGGAGTGGGAAAACGTGGCAAGATGATCAGAGCACCTGTCACTCAGGAGTTGGGACGGGCACCCTGGCCTGGGAGATCCTGGGAGCTTTGAACTCTGTTCCCTCCCTGCTGCAAAATCAGCAGTTACGTCCGTTCTCCCATCTTGTTGTGGACACGTGAACACATCCTCAACCAGCCAGCAGACTTTCCACCCTGAGAAGCAAATGCGGATTCAGAAAGAGTGAAGTATTTGAGAAAATTACTCTGATTGCCGCTGTGGATAGATGTCTTCAAGTGGCTGCTAGGAACAAAATGTGCTTGGCGGTACAGTTAAAAGAGATGCAGCGGTGCTCAACGACTTCTTCCCTTGATTTCTGGCAAATAGGATCCCCCAGAAAGCTTCAGCAGAGAGAAAATGTGGTCTCAAAATCACAGCCACTTCTCCCCCACGGATGTGCCCTAGTGTCTCCTTCCCCACCATCAGCCCCTCCTCCAAGCCACATTAAGGTTTCTGTTGAAAAAAGCATGTGTTGTTCATAGTTCAGCTGTATTCAGTCGTGTATACAAGGCACCCTGGAAAGCTCCTAACGAGCCCCATTTCATCGCATCTTCACTCTAATCATCCTCTGACTTTGCTGATGTTCCCCCATTTGACAGATGAGGACACTGAGGCTCAGAGAGGGCAGATACTACACACAATCTCACACCTAGGAAGCAGCAGGGCAGGCGGAGGGCTCAAACAGCTGGTCCGCCCGACTCTTAAACCCATTGTTAACCACCCAGCTACACCCCTTTTCCTGGTTCTGATGCTCAGGAGAGACTGGCCTGAGGTCACACAGACAGTAAATCAGAGGCATCGGTTAGGTAAGGTCAATTAAGCTGCCGTGATGAGCAACCCCCAAATCTCAGCAGCTTAGTGCAGCGCAAGTTCATTTCTCGCTCACCCTTTACGTGTCCACCACACGGGACTCTGCTCACCATAGTGGCCCAAGGACCCAATGGAAAGGGAATGTGACCTGAGCACTGGCCCTTAAAGCGTCGCCCTACAGGCCACGTGTCACTTTCGCTCAAGTATTTTTTTTTTTTTTAAACATCTTTATTGGGGTATAATTGCTTTACAATGGTGTGTTAGTTTCTGCTTTATAACAAAGTGAATCAGTTATACATATATATTTGTTCCCATATGTCTTCCCTCTTGCGTCTCCCTCCCTCCCACTCTCCCTATCCCACCCCTCCAGGCTGTCACAAAGCACCGAGCTAATATCCCTGTGCCTTGCGGCTGCTTCCCCCCCCAGCTATCTACCCTACTACGTTTGTTAGTGTGTATATGTCCATGACTCTCTCTCGCCCTGTCAAAGCTCACCCTTCCCCCTCCCCATATCCTCAAGTCCGTTCTCCAGTAGGTCTGCGTCTTTATTCCTGTCTTACCCCTAGGTTCTACATGACATTTTTTTCCCCTTAAATTCCATATATATGTGTTAGCATACAGTATTTGTCTTTTTCTTTCTGACCTACTTCACTCTGTATGACAGACTCTAGGTCTATCCATCTCATTACAAATAGCTCAATTTCGTTTCTTTTTAAGGCTGAGTAATATTCCATTGTATATATGTGCCACATCTTCTTTATCCATTCATCCGATGGTGGGCGCTTAGGTTGCTTCCATCTCCGGGCTATTGTAAATAGTCGCTCAAGTATTTTTGAACAAAGCAAGTCACAGAGCGACCCCCGACTTTAAGAAGCCGAGAAGACCTGGGACTCTGGTGGGTGAATGGCCCTGACTGTCCCTCCAGGCCGTGGGCAGGAGCTTCAGCTTGCCTGTGTAGTAGTGTGCGGTCAGCCCACTGTGGATGACAGCGCTTGGGTTATTTCCTTTTCTCCCCCTATCGATCCTCCTTTTTGGTTTATTTGCTACTGAAAGTGAAACATCAGAGAGATGGATTCTGTCCAACCAGGCCCTTTCTTTATCAGTGGCTTTGCAAGAACGATGCTCAGGGCTTTTTAAGATCCCTGGGAAGCTTGCTGCATTTTTAGCTCATTTAACCTGCTGCCTGAAGCTACAATAGATTTGGGGTCGTCTTGGAAGTCTGCGTGAACGAGAAACCTCCATCTTCCCGATCGGGTCTGAATATTTAAGATTTTGAAAGCTTGGCCGTACCAGATTTAATTTTAAAAGGGGAAGAGGGTTTGCTTTTGAACATCAAGAAGAAGGCTGGAGGCACAGCAGGAGCTGCGTTAGCAAAGGGGAAAAGTGAGAAAAGCCCTGTGGTCTTGAAAGAAACGCTCCAAAGTGGAAACACTAAAGCTTCCAGTTGGTGAGCCTTAAATTAGACTTCAAAAGTGCCGCTAGTTTAAATATTGTTTATAGGACTGAAGTATTGCTGCTCCTTCCTCCAGCTGGATTTTAAATATTCCCTAATTTGATTACTCTGGGGAGAGGCAGGCAGAACCAACGTTACATGAGCTTCACTGTTAATTATTCAGAGGGCTTTTTATTGTGTAATCAAACATAAAGTCTTACAAAAAGCTTGGAAGCACATTCTCACCCCACCCTCCCCAGCCTGACTTTCACCTTGTCGTCTGTGTGCATTTCTCAGTTTGCGGCTGTGAGCTGGTAGGTGCCCAGCAAGGGCTCTGCCAATAAAGAGCACACACATCCCCCTCCCCGTCTGGGCTGGTAAAAACCTTTGATTCTGCGGCTCAGACCCCCATGCCATAAGAATCGAGCTTTATTTATCTTGATCACCTTTGCCTCCTATCTGAGCATCTCCCCCCACCACCAGCACTTGGCAGCCCCTGCTAAGTCTAGACTCCTGTTGGTGCCTCCCCACATCAAACTGGTCTGGCCATCTCATTCCCTCAAGTCCCTCCTCTACGCTGGGTGACAGCCAGCCAAATGATCTAAAGGCTCCCAGCCATCTAAAACCCTTTCTGCAGAGAAAAAGGGGATAAAGAAAGAAAGGGATGGATGGATGGGTGGATGGATGGAGAGATCAACAGATCAATCAGTCAATACATAGATAGGTAGAGGTCGCTGAGAGAGCTTGCTTATCAACAGGGATCCACCACCCCATAGCCACAGGTCCAAAATCCAAAAGGCTCTGAAAACTCAGTTTTGCCATAACTCAATTTGACAGCAAAATCTGACACGAACCAAACTGATTTGGTGGCAAAACTTGACTTGAAGCTATTTATGGTCTTTATCCCACCTAGTGTAAATATTCATATATATCACTGCAGAAATATTAATGTGTTTGATTATAAGATGCTCCTGAGACCCCACTGGAAGGATTATGTTAACATATGGTATACGTGCAGCATATTTCCATTCCAAAATGCCAAGATTCTGAATTTGGCAACACATCCGGTCCCACAGGTTTCAGATCAAGGGTTATAGGTATGTCATCATCCAAACTTGCTGGGGCTTCAGTCTCATACCCAGAAAGTTCCAACCCATGAGGGAAGATGCAGGTTTCACGCAACCTGAAGTTTATTTAATTGGGGAGAGGGGCGCTCTAAGAAAAAGAACACAAAGTTAAAATACAAAATTAGATACAGGGCCCTGGCGGGACCCATGCAAGTGAGGGTCATTAGATTCATTGTGAATATGCACCTGGATGAGTGACTTAACACCCCGAGTTTGTTTTCTCATCTGTACAATGGGATGATAAATGACTGCGTCACAAGGTTTTGTTGAGATGATTCAGCGAGAATGCACAGAAGCGTCTTGCATGTAGAATTGTGTAGAATTTTCACTCAGTAAACTCCAAACCAGTGATTTTCATTGTGCAACGCACCCTGTAAGCTCCCCCCGCCCAAGCAAAGTTAGTAATTCTCTCTGTGCGTTTACTCAGAAGTGGCCCTGATGGTGGGACCCTTAGGCACCAGAGCAGGCAGAGATTTGGAAATGAACATGCTTTTTAATTCACCCCCAAGAGGAACCGCAGACCTGCCCTGGAGTCTATGAGAGGACCCAAGTCCAAAATGCAAACAGATGCGGAATGTGTACAAATACACCCCACCTCCCTCAGTCCCTACCCAGTAAGCGGCGGTCTCTCCTAACCTCGATTCCCACTCGCGAGACCCGGCTGTGAAGAACTGTCCCTTCCACTGCTTCCCGAGTATAGGAGGGGGAAAAAATCACAGCAGAGGACAGCCACCATCCATCATCTCCTTATTGCGTTTCTTAAAAGTACTTGTAATAAACTGAGGCTCTAGAAACGGAAAACTCATGAAGCTGTTTCTCACTCAGGGACCCAGGTGGAAGCAAGAGCACAATAAAAAAAATCAATAAGGACAAGTCCATGGGACAGAGGTGGGAGCGCTTCATCACAGCCCCAAAGGTAACTGTCAGCACGTGACCCTGCCGCCTGGCTACCAGCCCCAACTTGGGTGGGAGGCATTTTCGCCAGTCTTCTCTCTGATGGGATATTTTTTTCTACTTGGTTCTCTGAGTGAAGGGAAGTCAGAACCTCGTGCTGTTGGATGGTTTTTATAAATTTTAATTAAAATGCTTATCTGGGGATTGTAGAAGAAATGTCATTTGGCTGGACACCACCCCACGCAGCAGGGAAGGGGTGGCCGAGCAGCCGCCTAATAAGATGTCACTGGAAGGAAATGGATTCACTCACTGTCTACATTTAATCCGTAACAGTCACTTCTCTTTCTCTCTCGCTCTCCCTTTTCTTTCAAACTCAGTCAGAAAATAAGTGAGTGATTGAACAGACAGGGTTTTCTACAAACTAGAACGTGTGTTTATTATTAAGAGAAAATCAAGAGGTCTATTCTTTTCACTCAAAACCATTCCTAACCCCCAAAACCCCCAAACTCATCCACTTAACAAACAAGCACCATAATAATAATAATGGCAAGAGTAGAGAGCTAAAGGCAGTTGAGAGGACACACAATGAGATTTTTGCTGAACCTGTGCTCCAACCCACAAAATGGATATAATGCTAGTTTCTGCTCACTTCTTTTTTTTTGTTTGTTTCTGCTTTATAACAAAGTGAATCAGTTATACATATGTTCCCATATCTCTTCCCTCTTGCGTCTCCCTCCCTCCCACCCTCCCTATCCCACCCCTCTAGGTGGTCACAAAGCACCTAGCTGATCTCCCTGTGCTATGAGGCTGCTTCCCACTAACTATCTATTTTACGTTAGTAAAGAACCCCAGGAAACAGTATGCAATCTCACTTTGAAAATGTGAAAATGCTGAGCATTATTGTGGTTATGTAATTTTAGAAGCCAATCTTGAACAGAATTACAGTGGGCCAGGTTCTGTGCTAAGGAAGCTCTTTAGGTGTATTAGCCAGTCCTGTCCTCCTGATAACCCCATGGGGGCAGTATTCTTATTTCCAGGTAGGAGAGCAGAAAGTTAGGGCTCGAAGAGCTTAAGTGATTTGCATGAGGCCACACAGCTGGGCAGTGGCAGAGCCCAGAGTTAATCCTGGATCTGTTTACTAAACCCTGTTTATTAAAACACTGAGCTCTTCAAAAGCATGTTCTCTCTGGTAGGATTATCATTGCCCCTCATGAAGTTTCACCATTTTCTTGCTGTTTCATCAGGGCACTTCTAAGTGCCCTGAGAAGGAGAGCCTTTGTTTTTATCACAGAAAGTTGCTATGGAGATATCGTGTGTATCTGTCTCCAGAGATGCACAGAAAAAGCAGGAGCCACAAACCTTTAAAAAAATGTCCTTCAGGAATAGTCACAACTACAGTTGGAGGAAGGACGAGTGAGTCACTGCACTTGAACTCTCACTGAATTGAAATCCCCCCTGGGCGAGTTTGTAGATCAAACTCTGGGCTGCAGTGTGGTCCATTCTGAGGATGAGGGAGCACTGAATTAGGAATCAGGAGACCTAGTTTAGCCACTGTGACTCTGTTCACTGCATGGCATTGGAGAAGTCCTTTCCTCTCTCCTGACCTCAGTTTCTTCACCTGTAAATTAAGGACTTTGAAAGAGAGGCTCCAGTCAACTTCCACAGCAACTGATAGTCTTCTGTATGTGTGGAGCTTGTCAGTGCCAAGGCAGTGATAATTAAGAGCCGGACAAATGGCATAAATGAAAAAAAATCAGGCTGGGTAACACAGTAGGGAGTGGTGAGGTCTGTGGCAAACAGGAATTCTGCACAGCTAAAGGGAAGAACCTCTGCTTAGTTCTACTCATCTCGCCATGTGAAGATGGGACCCAGGGCTTATCATTTTCAAGAGAGACCAGTAACCTCAGTTCTTATATAAAGATATCCCCAATCTGTAGAATTCTGGGCAGCTGAACATGTCTCCCCATGGGCCACCAGTTTGAAATCCCTCCTTCTAAGAAAGTACAAGGAATCATTCAGGGAAATCTTTTCCTTTGTTGCCAAAAAGCAGTCCCTCCTGAGGTGCGACACGGCAGCCGGTTAATACCACTCCTGAGTGAAATACAAAACAGAGAGAAGAAACATTTGGGGATTTAAGTCAATTCAGGGAGAGTCAGTTGAATAAAGGGCAAGCAGGACGCTGAAACTGCCTGTCACATCTTCCCCCCACATTTTATTTTTCTGCCACTCTCAATTAATGAGAAGTGTCAGCCCTTCACTCTGGATTTCCTGTCTGTGGCTTTTAATTGAATTTTAATTAATGGCAACTTTAGGAGCACAGGATGAAATCCTGATGCAAGGAAGATGCACACAGAACCCTGGGTATGGAAAGCTCTTCTGAGATCATCCCAGCCCGTCCTCTCTGTTGTATAGACAAGGGGACGGAAGCAGGGGAGAGTGACCCGTTCAGGGCCCCCTTGAGGTCCCCTGGCTCTGAGTCTGGTGCTCATTGCAAGACTCCAGGCTGCCCTGGTGACACAATCTGTCCAGCCTTCAAAAATGACATTGATGTAAAGAGTGTGGTTTCCAGAGTCAAGAATTCATGTCGTGCCAGGTGAGACAGGAAGAGTTGCCTTCTACAGGTATTATCCCTGAGCGCTGACATTCTCTCTCCCTCTGGGGGCAGAGAGCAGAGGGGCTGTCAGTCTGGCAAGCTCTTGTCCAGTTGCGATGCCAGGACAAAGGGGACGTCGCATCAAGCCCCTAATTTATCAAAGGGAAGAACATGCCAACTTTTGGCATTTGCTTTTTCTTTATCACAGTCATTTTGTAACTCCCATGCTCCCTTGGAGATCCGGTTAAACCCAGTTTGAACTCCAGTTCCCCAGGCTATCACATTCTGAAGCGTTCCGTCACTTGTGTAGAATTTCACGGAATACATGGGGGAGGTGGCCTTCCCAGGAAGATATCACATTTAAGCCCCACAACCTTCTTTCGTCTCTCTTCCCCCACCCTCCCCTTGCCCTGTGCAAGCAAGAAATCCCTCCGCTCTTCCGGAGCAGGGAGGTTCCACCTACACTCAGGGCCCCATGAGGTGGCCAATCAAAACATTACTTCTGATCACACACAGTGGACTCTCAGTGAGTCCTGCTGAAAACAATTCTCTCCACCCTGTTAGATATTTATTAAATGTTGTGTGGTCTTCAGTGCTGCCTCTTCTCCTTATCTTCTTCCCTAGGGTATCACACACTATGAGTTTCATCCAAAGAAGACCTTGGACTGCCCTCCAAGGGCTTTCATTTTAAATGTTCTCAAATGAAATTGTTTCTCTTTTAATGGAGTGTAAACTGTAGCCCAGACCCTCACTGAGCTCTCATCCTGGAGCAGCTGAGCAACTTAGGGCAAGTTAGGAAGCCTAAGACATGAAGCATGAATTAAATGAAGACATAAGCCCACACAGTACATTCTGAAGTGACACCTATCATGCAAGACGGTGTGCGCGCACGCACGCACACACACACAGACACGCACACATTCCTGTAACCTGTCCACTCTGACTCCTTCCAAAAATTCCCATTCTTCTCGCAGGACTTTCCCTACCTACCCCCTTTTACCTCCTAGGACTTGTCGTCTAGGTCTTCCCACCCACCTCCATCATGGCTCCTCCCCCCTCTACCCAAGAGTGCCCCCTCCACCCAAGAGTGCCCCCTCATCAGACAAATCTGCATCCCTCACCTGCACCTCCTGAGTGTCAAGCCTAGAGTTTTCTCCATCTTCAGAAAACCCCAGTGAACATAAATCTTTATTCTTTGAGCCCCAGGTGTCATTTGGTGAACAAAAGGTTGACACATAGAATTGGGGGTCGAAACCAAGATGCAGCTAAAGAAATTAGACCCATCCTCCCCCAGTTTAAAAATCAACTCTGATGATTATTACAAAAGAAAAGTAAAAAACCGTTGTCGTCCATGGCAACATCATTGGAATACATGTTTGGCTTCCTGTGGTGACTACTTGGGCAACCATTGCACTCACTGAGTAGAATAAGTCCCATCAAACTCGCTTCCAATAAACACATGTGTATAAATTATCTTGATTTGTGACAGAAGGTCTTTCCAGACCCAGGATATGTCTCATGGTGTTTGGAAAGAGCCAAAAGGAATTCATATTCAGAGCCAGGTTTTCGCTTTTTTTCTTTCCTACTTTCCTCCCTCCGTTCCTCTTTTCCTCCGTTCTTCCCTTCCTTCCTTCCTTTCTAAAATCCCTCTTTATTTTCTCTTTCCTTCAGACCAAGAGATTCAAGGTTCCTGTAGCACGCGTCACCAGCCGCAAACCAAGCCGGCGAGGCTCCACCCTCAGTCTGTCTCGGACAAGTGGAGGGTCATCCCCCCAGAGCAGCATGGTCTCCGTGAACCCGGGCTCAGATGAGCCCCAGAGTGTGATCACCCAGGCGACAGGCAGCAAGGACGTTGAGGACAGCGAATCGTCTTCGGCCAAGCCTGAAGAAGAACCTCTCCATGTCAGTAAGTCCTTCCTTAGATCTGACGAGTCTGCCCTGACTCTGACCTGAAGCCAGATATCAAGAGCCCCGTGTGCTCTACCTTCGCCCCACTCAGGTAAAGGAGACACACGGGTCCCCTAGCCCTGTTCAGTCTCCATGGACCCCTTTGCTTTCCCTCAGTGGAGATCAGAAATATACTCTAACTTGGGTTACTCTGAACCATTTCTTCTTGGGAGACAGCCCATGGTCATCAACTGCTCTTTTTAAAAATTTTAATAGTATATTTTACTTAGCCCAATTTATAAGATATGGTCATTTCGACATGTGATCATATAAAAAAGTATTGATAAGATATTTTACATTTTTTCATACTATGTTTTTGAAATTCGGTGCCTACATTTTTTTTAAAAGCTTTATTGAGGTATAATTTGCATACCATAAAATTCACTTGTTTTAAGTGTACGCGTCAACGATTTTTTGTAAATTTGTAGAGTTGTATAACCAACAGCACCATCTAATTTTAGAACATTTCAATCAACCCCAAAGAAAACCTCACGTCCACTGGCAGTCCCTCCCCTTTCCCGCCACAAGTCTACTTTCTGTCTCTGGAAGTTTGACTTTTCTGGACATTTTATATAGGGAAGTTGGATCACTCTGTGAGCCCCCCACTCTGAAACAAGCCTTTTCAATGGTTCACAGTTTGGGGGACACAGGTTCTTTAGAAAATCTGTTGGAAACTATGGGCCTCTCTTTAGGAAAAAAATTCAAGCACACACACATACATGTTTTTGCACACTCTTTTAGGGGGACCCTGTGGACCTCCACCAGGTAGAATTGTGACTGGGTTCCATAAGTCGTGTAAAAAAATTCATTTTCAGGACTTTCTGGTTTGAGCTTGTATAGTAAAAGGAGACAGGAAAAGAAAGGATTTATGCAGAAAGATGGAGAAGGCAGAAGGAAGAAAGAGAAAGGGGCATGAAAGAGGAAGGCTCACTGCAGAACTACTGACTCTGGCACGTGAAACACCTTCTCTGCCATATCCCCACATGCTTTGTCCCCTCAGTGCCACCTAAGCTGAGGCCTGCCTGCTCAGTCAGTGTTCTTTCACACAATCTAGAATGCCCATAGCAACCAAAGCTGGACCAGGTTTAGTACAGATACAAGGAGGTTGAAAAAAAAGGTCAAGGTAAACCAGAAAGCCTGATTAGGGCCCCGATTATCAAAGCCAGAAATGGGCAAAAGTGCAAAAGTTCAGTAAGTGGTCAGGACTCACAGTAATGATGGCCAATGAGAAAATTTTCCACCATCCCCCTTGTTAACAGGAGACCAAGAAAAGTTCTAAGCCCTGAAAAGCTGTTTGCTGAACGGAAGTGTTATCGCAGATGGAGAGGAACTGAGATAAACCATCATCAGATGTATGACTCTTCTGGATTTCTTGAACCTTCTTTCATTCCAAATGTATTTATTGAGCAGCTACTGTGTTCCTGGAACCGGGGATGACAGTACCTGCCCTCCCCAAGCTTATATTTTACAAGGAAAAAGCAGACATAAACAAGAAAGCCATAAATAGCAAGCCAATTGCAGATAATACATGATTGGAAGATAATAAAACAAGATTCAGGCTAGAGAGAGACTATTGGTGGGAATGGAGCTAGGTTAGACAGGGTGGTCAAGGGAAGCCTCTCTCAGCCCTGACATTTGAGTTTCTGAAGACATGAAGCTGGGAAGGGATGCAGGGGTGAGAGCATGCGCGGCCTTTGTAGAGCAAGGTAAGGACTTCAGAATTATTCCAAGTGCAAGAGGAAGGCTCTGGAAGGTTGCAAGTGTAGGAGTAACAAGACCTGGTTTTCTTTTCAAAGGTCTGTGTGTGGTTATTAATGTTGTGTCCACGCTATGTCTCTTAACTCTGAAAACCTTGCTCTCAAGTAAGATAAGCAGAGAAGAGTCCCCAGCTTCAAGAAGTGCCTCAGTCCCAGAGTTCATGTATGGTTCTCCCAGTGGCAACCTGAGAGCTGAAGGAAGGAGGGACCAGAGGGGGAAGAGACTTGGCAGTGAGGGGAGGGGAGAATAATGCCCTCTCTCCAGGCACCTGAGACACCACAGACCCTTCCCTAACGGCCACCCTACTCCTACTCTCAGTCTAACCAGTTGCCTGCCCCAACCAGTGCCATCTCCCAAAGCTCTTTTGAACCCTACCCTCTTCATTCCTATTGCTTTTGTCTTAGTTTAGAGGTAGAAAATTGGGGCACATGGGCTGGTTCCTGCACACTGTGTTTTGTTTACCACACAAGGCTTTGTTTAAAAAAAAAAAAAGTAGGAGTGACTTCTTAAGATTGAGAGATTGGACATCAAAATTCTGATTTAAAAAAAGTTATTCTTTGTGGCAACAGTGAGCCTGCAACCCTGCCTGACAGCAGTCAACTGGAGCTGCCCTTCTTAGGTGGGGCATGTGCTCTCTAGTTTTCCACAGTCCCCACCACTCCCTGTTACTCCCAATCATTACATTGCTCCCAGTTGACCAAGTGCTTGCCCATTTATCATCTCCTTTGCCCTCCTGTTTGTCTTAGAATGATAATGGTGATGATACAATAACTAAACCTAAGAGGACTTTTATGTGTCAGACACTGTATATGTGAGTGCGTGTGTGTGTGTGAATATACACGGATATACATATTCATTTAATCCTCACAACAGCTTTTTTCGCCTATTTTGCAGATGAAGAAATTGGGGCACAGAGAGGTTAAATTATGTGCCCAAAGGCACACATCCAATAAGTGATGAAGCCAGAGTTTGAAACCAGGCAGTCTGGCTCTCATGTCACACTTAATTTCTTTGCTTTACCCAAGTCTCTAGAAAAAGTGGGAAATGAAGGACCAAGAGAGCAGCCTGATTTTTCTCACACTAGCTCTTGTCACTCACCTGTGGTATCTGCTCCCGGTAGGCACCTAGGCTGGGGAGCCCTGGTCCAGTTTTCATCACCTCTCATCTAGATGACAGTAGCAGCCTCGTAATTAACCTCCCTGCTTCTGTCTTACCCCCCCTTGCCTGCAGATTCTTGTCCGTGTTGAACCAGAAGGAACTTTCTAAATTAAAAACTTAACGTAGTGCTTCCCAGCTTAATATCTTTCAGTGACACCCCCCCGCCCATTGCCTCTAAGACACTGCATCTGATCTTGTCCCAGGCTGCCTATAATGGGCTCTGCTCTTGCCATGTCACACCTTATACCAGGTGCTCCAGCCTCACTAAAAAAACTCTCTCCTCCTAAACAATGCATCTTCTTTCATGCCCTCCTCTGCCTGTGGTGCCCTTTCACCTCCAACCCTTCAGTCGAATGGACTCCTATTCAACCTTTAAGACCCAGCTCAAATATTCCCTCCTCTGTAAAGTTTTCTCTGACTCTCCTTCTCTCAATTCTCTTAGTATTTTGTATTTGCTTGTATTAAGTACTTAATTTTAAGTTACAACTACATCTCACTGTATCAGGTAGGAACTTCTTTTGGCTAGGTACAGAGACCTGAAAAAAGTAGCTTAAAAAAGATAAAAACTAATTTTTCTTACAGATTAGAGATAGGGTGGTTCCAGAAGATCATCAGGGATCCTACTTCCTTCTGTCTTTCTTCTCCACCACGGATCACTTCATGGCCCAAAATGGCTGCTGGAATGCCAGTCATCAGAGTCACATCCTACGAGGGAAGCAGAAGGAAGTAGGTGAAGTAGGGAAGTGCTCACTTCCAGCTGAGTTTTAAGCAGTCTTCTCAGAAGCTTCATCCAGTATTTCTCCTAAAATCTCATGGCCCAGAATTTAGTCACAGGGGCACACCTAGCTACAAAGCATGTTGGGAAATTGGGCTAATAAATGCTTCCCTCACACACACACACACACACACAAAAGTATACACACACACACACACACACACACAAAAGTACATATGCATACATATATTTCTGTTACTGAAGAAAGGAGAAAGGAGTGTGAGCTCCCTTCAGGCGTGGAACAGCGTCTTACTCACCTTCTACCTGGCACACGGTAGGTGCACAGCAATGGCTGGGAGATGCATTCCCACCAGAGACCAACACCCAGGAGAGAAAGTCCTTCTCCCTCAGTCTCTTCACCCTTTTTCTCTATTTATACCTTAACCTCCATTGCATTTGTCAGAGCCTTCACAAAAGTAGATTAATTTCCCAGACTTTCATTGCCTTCTAAAACCTCCTCCAACTGATTCTGAATTCATGAATCCTATTCTAAGAGACACGCCATCTGACCAAGGTTTAATTTCCAGGGCTGGCTGCATAATGAAGTCTTTGTGGACACAGATCGCTGGGGACAGCAGGCCGTGGCCTCTCTGTGGAATGGTCCCTTCCCAGATCAATGGCCAAGGGATTCCGGAGGAACCAAAGCCCAGACCATTCCTTCTGCCAGTCTTGAATCTTCCAGTCTTGGAACCGTTAGAGGAGAAACTCACTTAAATAGTAACTCAAAAAGAGGGGTCCTGTGCCTTCTACTGTTCCCCCCCCCACTCTGCCACCGAAACAACCCCATACAACAAAAGGACTTCCTCTCTTTTCCCCCAACAGAGAGGAAGAAATGGGTATAGTTGCTCTCGAGGGGGATTCTTAGACAGGCCGGGGATGGACAATGGAGGAAGGGAGTTAGAATTTTCCTTTAGGGGTGTGATTCGGCACTGAAACAGAGGATGCTGTTATCTCTGAGCATTGGGCAATGGCATCCCCATAGCCCTGGGGACTGAGAACTAAGCAGGTTCCTCTGAGTGTGGACATCCATCACAAGACTGTCTTCCTCAGGGAGACTCTATTCTGTGGCACCTGCACCTTTTCCAAAGAAATCTCTCCTTCCTTGGAGAGTAGACATGGGCCTTGGTGGGTAGACATGGGCCTTGGTGGGTAGACATGGGCCTCACAGTCCCAAGGCTTTGTTCTAGTTCATACATATCCAACCTCAGTTATGTGACGGGTGGAGCTTGATGTTGGTGGGCACCGTTCCTGCCCAGAGGCATTATTGGCAAGCAGAAAGAAACCTTTGGTGCATTAAATGGCATATGGAGCCTTATAGGGGACTCTCTAGGAGAGCTGCCCAGTGTGCCAGGTCACTGGGCTCATTTGCTGGTATCCACACACTAGGCTGGTTTGCTTCCAGGTAGGGGCAGGAGCGGGGGAGTGGTCAGATGGTGCTGCTGGGTCCCCAAGAGAAGGGAAGAAAGTGGAGGAAGCAGCCAGAGCTCCCTCATCAATAGGCTTCTGGACACACCCCAAGGATTCTGGGATGCGTGGCAGTAGGGAAGGTGGGCGTGACAAGACAAAAATGAAGATCAGATCCAGGTCAGATGGAATCATGCCCACCAGTTACTGGGAAGATATACTATCAGTACTTGAGAAGGAGGAAGGGGGAGTGGAAAGTGGCTAAATGCTGACGTTTGTCACAGCCTAGATGGCTCCCAGGTCACTGACGGGAGCACCCTTTCCCTAGCACCCAGTGACTTGCATTCACAAACAAGGTTGGACACAAACGGCCCTGGGAAGCACCGCCTTCACCCTTGCAGGTACGGCTTTTGAGACTTGACCTCGAGCTGACTACAGGCGCCTACTAAAGAGTGAAAAGTGTCCATGTTGGCCCTGTCTTCCTTCATTGATATTCCAAATCTAGCTCATAGTCTCCCAAACCCCTTCCTACTTTTTTTTCCTCCTTAGTCGTTTGCTTATTTATTTAGCAAATATCGACAGAGACGCCTGTATGACAAGCAGGGTGCCAACTGCTTGCCCATCTGTATTTGTACAAAACACTTAGGGCTCCCACTCTCCCACTTTTCTTGAAGCACCTAGCTTACTCCAAATATATATTATTTTCCAACTTTTAAGAGTGTCAATGTATTAGATTCCCAGGGCTGCCTTAACAAAGTACATTTCCTGGCTTAAAGCAATAGGAATTTATTGTCTCACAGTGCTAGAGGTTAGACTCCAGATGAAGGCGTCAGCAGGGCTATGCTTCTTCTGAAATCTGTATGGGAGAACCCTTCCCTGCCTCTTCTAGCTTGTGGTAGTTGCTGGTAAGCCTTGGCATTTGGGCTTGTAGACATATCAGCAGTCCAGTCTCTGCCTCTGTCATCACATGGCCATCTTCTCCCTTTGTGTCTCTCCCGCCTTATTACAAGGACACCAGTCATATTGGATTGAGGGCCCATCCTACTCCAGTATGACCTCATCTTCGTTATACCTGTAGCCACCCTATTTCTAAATAAGAATATGAATAATTCACATTCTGAGGTACTGAGGATTAGGGCTTGAACATTATCTTTTGGGAGGACACAAGTCAACCCATAATAGTCAGGCACAAAGAAATATCTCTACATTGTGTAAAAAGCAACAATGTGAAGTATGAATATACAAGTCAACTAATGCAGTGAGGAGTGGGGGGGGGGCATGGGGAGCTGGAGAATGCACTGGAAGTTCTAAAGGGCCCCATCAGTACGGGATGAGCCCCACCTCAGAGTCTTTTCCAGGGAAACTGGAGGCCCAGGTTTGTAATGTGAAAACTTCCAGTTATGAAAAGTTTGAGCATCTACATCAAATCAAATCAAACACATTTACGAGCTAGAGTCGGCCTGCGGATCACCAGTTTGGAACTTCAGGTCTTTGGGATCAGAGAGGGTTTTCTCGGGCAAGTTGATTTCTTCTTGGAATTGGAAACAGTTATCTCAGGCTACAGAAGAGTGTTTAAGGGCAGGGTGGAGGGGGGCTGCGGCCAGGAGGAATGAGATGAAACAGGAAATAGAAAGAAGCCAAGACCCTCAAGGCCTCACAGGCCACGGGGAGGAATTTAGCTGTCGTCCCAAAGGAGATGGCCAGTCACTGGTTGGAAGCAGACGAGTCACGTTTACAACCTGCAGACTTCTAGACCCCGGTCAGATCCTTCTCCGGCTCCCCAGTACGCCAGAGCAGAGGCGATATCGGCCTCGGGGCTGGGCCGTGACCTGCGCAGTCCTGTCTCACGAGCACCCTGCAGACAGTGACCTCTTGTGTTCCCATCAGATCTGCAGAAGCTCCTGGAGATGGTTCGGGAAGATGCTCAGAGAACAGTCACAATGGCAAATGGGATGCAAAAACAAGCGGCCAGGTATGTTCTTTTGACACCTGGGCAAATAAAGGATGTCAGCATCATAGTGATAACATAAAGGACAGCAGTTCCCAACGGTTGAGCATTTCCTCTGTGACAAGCGCTGAACCGTGTACTTTGCTCATGTGTATCACCTCCCTGAGTTCTTCCAACAACCCTACAAGGTAGGTACTGTTGTCTTCATTTTACAAATAAGGAAATGAGGTTCAGAGAGGCTAACGAATGGTAAGGCCACATCTCGAATCCAAATCTTTCGTATTCCAAAAACTGTTCTCTTATCCACTCCGCTGCACTGCTTCCCAGGAACCCAGAGGTTTATTCATTCATTCTTTTAGTGAATATTTGTGAATATGGATGGACCGTACTAATTATTGCAGGAAGTGTTATGAAAGAAAAGCTCAGACCTGTGAGAGGACATAATAGGGGCATCTGATCTAGTCCGGGATGGGGATGAGAGAAGTTCCCTCCAAAGAAGAAACTTTAAGCTGAGATTTTGGATGAAGCATGAGAAGGAGCTCACCGGCCAGAGTCGCTGGGGGGTCGCCGGGAGAGCCAGCACGGGGAGTGAATACTGCAGACGGCACATGTGCAAACATGGTCCAAAGGGAGTGTAGCACCTTCAAGGAACTGAAATGCTTCCCAGATGGGATGGGCAGGGATATAAGTCTGTCTGGGGACCTTGGAAGCCACCTCTAGGATTCTGATTTCTATCCTAGGAACAAAAAGAACCCTTTGAAGTTTCAAGCCGGCAACCAATGTAATTGGCCCAGAGAGTCAGACTTGAACCTGAGGTGTCCTCCTTCTGGCGGAAAGCCCTGTCCACTGGACCTCTGGCCTCTAAAAGCCTCAGAGAGCACGCAGGCTAGAGCTGAAGTTCCCTTTCCGAGTGTGGATCCCTCAGAGCAAGCAGATGACTTCCTGAGAAAAAATGAGGCACTGGAGAGGTTCATCATCGCCTTCAGCCTCCTGGGATGCCGGCTATGACTTACTGGTTATTGTTATTAGCATAAGTACGGTTCACCGAGCGCGTTCACGTGCATCACACCCGCCTCTGCTTGTTAATGATGAATTGGCTGCTGCTGCCTCAACTCACATCGGGGCTCTGGAGGGTGGCGTTGAAGGCTCTCAGAGACAATGTTGGCCCTTAAGGGCCCGGTCGCTGCGCCTGATTTATCAGATGACAGTGATGAAGCATCAGCTCCAAGAGGCTCCTTCCTTTGCAAGAACTCACGCCATGAAATACTGGCTTTGGAGTCAGACCGACGTAGGTTCAAGACCTAGTGCCTTTGAACAAGTCCCTCAGCCTTTCTCTAAACCTCAGCTTTCTTATCTGTAAAATGAGATTGTGTTTCATCAAAGCACTGGCGGTGGTACCAAGTAGACTAGGGTCAATCTCCATTTCCGTGATTCAGTTGCTGTGTGCTGTTGAGCAAGTTGCTTCACCTCTCTGAGCCTGATTCCAATTCTGTAAAATGAGGCTCATTAACAACCTATCCCAAAGGGCTGTAATGAGAATTAAATGATAATTTCCTAGTAAAGTGTTTTTAAATGTCTACATCACAGTCATTTGAAGCATTTAGTGAGATAATGCATTTAACCTATTAGCGTGTGCCTGGCATACTGTAAGCAAACAAAAATTGGTGACAGTGGTGGTGGTGGTTGTTACTTTTGTTTCACATACAGCCTCCTATGGAACCTCTGCAGCCACTCGCTGAGACAGGTTGATCAACCAGTACCCAGTACCATGGTCCCATCTCACAGATGGAGAAGGATGGCCGGGAGTGACCTGCTTCAGGTCCTCAAAGACAAAACCACACAAGAACCTGGTTCTCACAGAACTCATCACGTGGCCTCTGCATTCACTTTAATGATAAAATAACCATGGTTACAGTGCAAGAACCTGTTGAAATTTCCCATCCTCTTCAATTCCTCCGGGAGAAAAATCTCCCTAATCCCTTGCTAATAAGGCAGCAAATATTGAAGGCTTCTCTGTGGAGCTGCCCAGAGACAGTTAGGGGAAGCTGCAGATTTGCTTTTGCCCTCCGCACTTTAAAAATGTAGATTCCTATTTCACTTTAGACAGCAGGTCTGCTCCCATCAAGACTGATGTAGAATTCTGGGGGTTTTAGGAACCCCTGAAAGCCTTCTCTCCCAGCCCTCAGCCTCAAGGACCAGACCGCGCTCTGGTCACCTGTCATAGGGCATTTGGGCTGGTGTAATAAAAATCTCATGACTGAGTGGCTTGTAAACAAGAGACATTTATTTCGCACAGTTTCTGGAGGATGGAAAGTCCGAGATCGAGGTGTCAGCAGATCAGCGTCCGGCAGGGACCCTCTTCCTCATAGATGGCTGCCTTCTCACTGTGTCCTCACGTGTAGAAAGAACAAGCTAGTTCTCAAGGGTCTGTTTTATAAGGGCTTCAATTCCAGTCATCAGGGTTCCACCCTCATGATCTAATCACCTCCTAAAGGCCACCACCTCCTAACAGCATCCTCTTGGGATGAATCTGGGGGGCCATAAACATTCAGACCATAACATCACCTAGGAAGATGACCTTTTCTTAAGATCCTCTAGCAGTATTTTACAAATGTCCCTGAAGAACGGAATCAGCTGGGACGCTTGTGAAAACCACAAATTTCTGGTCTTCATCCCAGACCCACTGAATCAGAATCCTTAGAGGAAACCGCATTTTTTAACAGGCACTTCAAGCAGGCATTATTGCATGGTGTGCCAGGAAATGCTAAGGTTTTCAAAGTATGCTCCCTGCACACCTGCATCGGAAGTCTGTGTGTGTGGTTTTAAATGCAGCTTCTGGGGTCCCACTCCAGGCCTGATGTATCCAGATCTCTGGGAGTGTGGCTCAGGAATCTGCGTTCTCATTCTGAACCGTTTTTCCGGGTGATCCGTGCCCTCCTGTAGAGCCTAGGATCCCTGCTCGAGAAGGAGAACTCTCCATTCTCCCACAGATACCTAGTGCCTTGGGGAGCATCATTTGTTCAGCGCCTTATTAAGTGACTCATCTTGCTTTGCAGTATCTTCTCAATGCGCAGACAAAACAAGAGTGATTCTGCCTATAAAGACATGCAGACCACCCGCAAATCAAGGTAGGAAGGCCTGGGGCCCTAGCAGGTGGGTCAGGAGGCACCGCACAGTTATGGGTGGCGTTGCAGAGATGCCCCTCACCAGACTGTGGAAAGTAGGGCAGGGAGGGAGATCTTCTTCCTTATTCCCTGGAAATAAGTTCCTTAACTCCCAGGTCTTGGGGGTGAGTATTCAGCCGTTTCTCCCCAATAATCGTATACCATGAAGTTACAATCTTCTGGTAGTGGAGGGATGAAGTGGGGAGGGTATGTTACAGAACTACCTCTTCCCTTTTTACTTGGGTGACTTGTAATGGGGGAGGTAAAGGTCTGCCCTCAATTCATTTATTCATCTATAGAATATTCCTCAGTCCCCGCTATATGCCAGGAACTGTGCTCAGCTCTTTAGAGATTCAGCAGCAAACAAGACAGGAGCAGTCTGACCACGTGGGTGGATCCCACTGTCTCGTCTGGGGTCATAACTCCTTTTGTGTCATAGATTCTTTGACCATCCGAGGAAGCTTACAGACTCCTTTCAGAAAAAATGCTTTCAAATGCAGACTATAAATGACAAAGGTTTACAAAGAAATCTGTAGTAATATCGATTACAATATTACAACCAAACGTGAGATATATAGTCGTCTGTGAGCTTCTTTAGCAATACCTTATGCAGTAAGACTTAGCAGCGGGTCTAATAACTACTGTAATTTTAGTGTCAAGTGTAAATGATTTTTCAAAATCTCTCCCACAATTTTAACGTGATGTGTAAAAGTGGTGATTTCCATTTCTGTGAAAGGCTGGGTGAAGAGGTAAAAGCTGTTTTTTTCCATCTGCGTTCATGGACCCCTTGCATCCTGCCCATGGTTGAGAACTGCTGTTCTAATGGGAGAGTCATGCATTTATCAAATAACACCACAGAGGTAGCTGTATAATCATGACTGTGGAAAGCATTCTGAAGGAGGATTATGGAGGATTTGGTGAACGTTGAGCACCAGGGTTCTAACCAAGGCTGAGTTTGACATTTAAGCTGAGACCTGAAGGAAAAAAGAAGAATTAGCTAGCCTGTGTCTGGGAAGGCTGGGATCTGGGATCTGCATTCTCATTCTGAGCCATCTCTCCAGGTGATTCCGATGCCCTTCCCCCTGTAGAGCCTACGGTCCCTGCCCTAGAAGGAATAGTAGGAATAGTGTTCTGAGCAGAGGGAATAGCATGTGCAAAGGGTCTGAGGCAGGAGGAAGCTTAGAGGCACTGAGCAAAGACCAGTATGGCTGAAACTCAAGGAGGGCCAAGGAGAGGGGAGACTGAGACAGGCAGAAGGGTCTTTTGTTGTTGTTTGCTTGTTTGTTTATCACAGCTAATAACACTGCTTCCTTCCTCTCCTGCCTCCCCGCCAAGTCACACTATGAGCCCTAGAAGAGAGCCGTCTACAGGAGGAAGGTCAAAGCCAGCCTGCTCCCCCAGACAATTCAGCAGCAGAGGGTGGGGCAGCTGGGTGGAATCCAAACACATGGCCTTCTGGGTATTACTACTAGGGCTGTGCTTCCCAGCAAGGTGGGATAGGGCTTGCTCCATCACCTGCCAGAACTAAGGTCTCTAGGTCTAGTCCAATGAGCCTCTGGGAAAAGCAGCAAAGGCCGGGCCCTTTCCTATGGGGGGTGGTCTGGGAAATGGCCTGAAGAAGCCCCGCCTGCCACAGGGCTGGAAGGGAAGGGTTAGCCACACATCATAGGGATAAGAAAAGCAGTCTTACCCTCTAGAGTCACACAGATAAAGCAGTCAAGTCAGTTTCTCAAATGTTTAGAGAAACAAAGGGAGGCAGCGTGTGAGAGAAGATGCTGCAGGCCCAGGTCACTGAAGGAGGACCTGGAAGAATGTATGGGGGATGGGCGCGGGCAAAGACCTTCACCCCCATCTAGGGACCCTAGCCAGGCGGAGTCACAGGAGGGGGCAGCTGCTTAAGGGATTCACCCCCACCCCCACCCCACTCCCCGCCTCAGCAGGTCTGCACTCAGCCCCAGGGTAAGTGCTGACAAGTGCAGAGAGGAGGATGGTGGGAGGGTCCGAAATGAGCCTGTCCTCCAGATGGAGAGAGAGACCGATCTCCTCCAGATGAAGCTGGGATCCAGACAGTATGTCCTCCCAACAATATGCAGAGGCAAGAGGCCGCAGCTGGACTTGGAGCGTCAGAGCAGGCAGAGCTTGCTCTAGGCCGTGAGACAGGGCGGGATCTGAGCAGGTAGAGAAGAAACGAGGACTGTCCAGGCAGTGCACCCGGTAGGAGTAAAGGCCAAGACGCGGGGGAAATGCACATCGTGTTCTATTTCTGATGCCTCGATTAGAACCACCGCCCTCACCTGAATCCTGGTGGCCAGCAGGTGTCATGGGGGCCCTAAAGTCACCCTTTCTGGAAATATAAGGCTCCAGGCAACTTGAAACCAACCTTTGTGTTTCAGTGACAGATCCAGCAGTACAAGTGGAGACAGCCACTCCCAGGTGCTCCAGAAGAAGTCTAAAAGGTAGGCCAGCTGCGCAGTGGGCGATGCCAGGTAAGAGGGACTGTGGCAACTCTCCACCTTCCCAGGGGTGTAGAAATAACCCGGTGCACACCAGACTCCCTGAAGCCATAGACACACCTGAAGGACAAAGGACTCCCAGGGCAAGGGGCTCACGGCCAGGATGCTGAGCAACCAGACAGACAACAGCAGCAAGTTCTTCCTTCATGCTTGGCGCTGGGCAAAGCATTCTGTATTCATTATCTTGCTTATTCTTCAAAAGCAATCCTATGAGCCAGCGGTGGTGTCCCATTCTACAGAGGAACAGACTGAAATCTGGCCAGGTGAAATGTCTCGCCAGAGGCCACACGGCTAAAAAGTGGTGGTACGGGAGTTTGAACCTGAATCTCTCAGTTCCATCACACCGTCCTTAACACTTGCTGGGCTGAAGAGACCAGATGTCTCTCTGTGGGCTCGTTTAATAAGGCCTGACCCACCAGCCTGATGTTTTTGGGAAGGTCTATCTTTCCTACCTCCAGGGGAGTGCTGAAGGAGGCTCCAGTGAGGGTGGAGAACCTGGGTGGGTGTTATTGCAGAGCACCTTGGGGCCCGGGGAGGCCAGCCCCGTGGGCCTGTCCCTTGGGCTCCATCCCCCAAGCCCTTCTCATCTGTGTCCACAGCCGCACCAACCGTGACATCATCCACTGCAAGGGTGGGGTGTGTAACGCCATGAGGGCCAAGTTTAACAGTGTGGCCCAGGAGGCTGGCCTCTGTCTGCAGGACAAGATGGAAATCCTCATGAAGTAAGGGCACACATATATCCATTCACTCAAAGGACATTCATCTGGCACTTACTCTGTACCCACCAGATGCTAGGAGTTGAGGTTATAACAGGGAACAAGAAGGACCTGTTCCCTGCCCTCAGGGAGCCTGTAGTCTCCTGGAAAACATGGGCGGAGACAAAATAACTGAATTGATAAATTTATAGGTACAAATTATGATCATTGCTATACTGTAAGAGAACAGGGTTCTCGGAGAGAGAGAGAAACCATGGGGTCCTCCTAATGCAGGTTGGATAATCCAGGAAGACCTCTCTAAGGAGATGATGTTAAGGCTGAGCCCTGACACATGGAGAGGAGCTGGTGATATGGTGAGAAGGTGGAAAGACATTCCAGGCAGCAGGAAAAGTACATAAAACTCCCAAGGTAGGAAGGGATGTAGAACATTTGAAGAGGAGGGAGAAGTAGTAGGTGAGCTCTGCATCATGCACAGCCATAAATGTCATGACTGAGACTTGGAACTTGACTTTCCAAGCAGCAGGAGACAATTAGAAGCTCTTCTTTTCTATTCTAACAAGCCGGTCATTGCCTCCCTTCCCACCTGACCCCTTGACTACGGTGACTATTTTTACTCCAATGAACTCATCCATTCAGCGAAGGTTTCATGATGACCCTTTGCCCTCTCATCCTCTCAGCGTGGAGGGACCAGCTGCTCTGGGCCACAGGTCCAAAGTTGACTTGCCCCTTCCTTCTGGGAGCTCCCAGTCTAGTGAGGGAGACAGACAAATAAAGAGGCGATTACCACACAGGGTGATGAGGGCCAGCATGGGAATAAGGAGGGGGCTAAGGGAACACAGAAAGGTCCAAGGGAAATCAGAAAGGTCTTCCTGGAGGAAACAATATTTTCAGCTTAATAAAAACAGGTGATATTTCCGGGACACTTCCTATGTACCAGACATGGGTGTAAGAGCTTTGTTTTTATTACTCGGGCCTCACAACAGTCCTGTGCTATTATTAGACCCATTTTACAGATGAGAAAAGTGGGCTCAAAGATGTCTCTTGTCGACGGCCACGCAGTGGTTAAGTATTAATAGTAAAGGTGGAATTCAAACCTAAACCGTCACACAGGAACAGTAGGAGGGAAGAGAGTTCCGGGGAAAAGCAACAGCAAAGTCCCAGAGGCAAGAAGGGGCACAGTGGGCCATAAACTGCCAGTAGTCGGGTGTGCTGGGGCTTAGGTTGTTTACAAGGTAAGCAGAGAGGCAGACAGAGGCCAGATCATAAAAGGCCTTCCTAACCCAGCTGTGGAGGCTGAACTTTATCTCAGAGCCTGTTCATGAGCCAAACCGTAAAATGCTGGGAGGAAAGGGATGGAAAGGATAGAGATAAAGCTGGACGATGTCGTAGGGGCTGAATAATCCAGCGCCTTGGAGGGTAAGTCACTCAGAGGACTTTACTCTGAGTCAATGGAAAGCCATTGAAATTCATAATATATAGGTGAGGACGTGGTTATATTTGTAATATAGTCTCTGTGGAGAGATAGGACATATACACCAAATGATAAAGGGAATGGGGAAGAGAGGAACCAACATGAGTTAAACACCTACTGTGTGTCTGGCACCAAGCACAGCACTGTACACACGTTGCCATTTCCTCCTCACCACTGGGATCTAGGAATCGTTATTATCCTTCATTTTACAGACGAGAGAGCCGAGTAAATACAATCAAAAGTAGGGAGAGAATGAGGGCTGATTAAAAAGTGACTGGATTTAGCGAGACTTGAGCATTTCAGGACCTCGGAAAGAGCTGTATGCTCTTGTGCCCAAAGCCAGCTTGTATATCAGAGTGGCTGAGAGGGTTAAGAAGGATGGCAAGAAGGAAGAGGTGTTTAACTCAGATCTCGAAGGGCAGCTAGGATGGTTAAAGGAGAAGAGTATCTGATTCTTCTTCCTCTTTCTCATGCAACCTGTGATGCAGGCGCCAAGAAGAAAGAGGTCTCCAGAAGTTCCGTTCTTTGGACCTTGTCTCAAATTTCCAAAAGGATGTAGCAAAAATGAGACACCACATCTCCATGGTAAAAGGAGATGCAGAAGAAATTGCACACCACTGGTAAAGATCCTGAGAGCCAGATAAGACAGTCCCTGAAGTGGGTGAAGGCGGCAGTGGTGTTACAAAATTACATTTGATCCCATTATCCTTCAAGACACAGAGAGGCATCACTCCAGAACTGTCCTTGGCCACCAGTACCACCCCCCCCCCAAACCAGGCTATATCCAGAGTACAACCAGGCAAGAACCCCTCAGTTCCTGAACTGCAGATAATCTACCCAGCTGTGTTCTCCATATTTACCTTGTTTGATTCAGCTTGCAAATCCTATCCAAGGTATCTCCTATAAGAGAGGTAGAAGAGGCAAACCAATCTGAAAATTCTACAGATTCTGAGGTCTATGGGGGGAGAACTATATTTCTCCAAATAATTTAACTCTTAAAGATACAAAGCCAGACAGGCATATCCCAGGACCCCTGTGCGCCAGCGCAGGGGTGATAGTAAGTACAACAGAAAGCAGTGGGAACTGAGTGGTTACTGGATGGCAGACAGGCTCCTAAGCAATTTTCATAAATTATCTATTTTATTCCCCACAAAACTCCCGAAGGGTACATATTAACCCCGCACTTTACAAACGAGGAGATGTTAGGGTTTAAACCTCTATCTGACCTGTCTCTATGCTTAGCAGCAATAAAAAAGTGGAGTCTGATTTCCCAAAGCTCCATCCTGTCAGGCTGAGTAAATCAAGATCTACGAGTAAGATGGGAAAGCCTAAAAACGTACCCAGAATCCCTTCAGAAAATGTTAATAATGCAGAGCGGGAGCTTACAAAGAGATATGAATAAATATCTAAACATATATCACAGATAGAAAGCAATATGGGCAGCCGGAATGTATGATGGAGGATCAAGTTCTTCAACTTTTTCTGCGATCAGGGAAAGAAACCTTTTTTTTCATGAGGTACCACTGCTGCCATCACCCGCACCTGAACCCCCAGGTTAGAACCTACCTCGTTCCCACCATCTCAAGGATGGATTCCCAGACTACCTTCACACGCTGTCATCATATTAATAGAGATTCTTGGAATACACGAAGCTGTGACTCCTGCTTACTCGTTATCAGGGACATGGAAAATACACACACACACACACACACACACACACACACACACACACACACCCGCAGCAGCAGCAGCACCTTGTGTGTGAGAGCCTCTTGCATCCTGGAAGGTATCCCACAGATGTGTCTGTGTCCTCCCTGGCTTGATTAACTCTCAAAAGAGAAGCTTCACAGCCGCATAGCACAGGCAGATCAGCTCGGTGCTTTGTGACCACCTAGAGGGGTGGGATAGGGAGAGTGGGAGGGAGACGCAAGAGGGAGGAGATATGGGGATATATGTATATGTATATCTGATTCACTTTGTTATAAAGCAGAAACTGACACACCATTGTAAAGCAATTATACTCCAATAAAGAGGTTAAAAAAAATAAATAAATAAAACCTTCAAAAAAAAAGAGAAGCTTCAGAATACCAGCGTTCTTCCTTTCTTCTAACTTTTCACATTGTCTGCTTGGTAGAGAAATCATAAATGCATCACTTTAAAGCATGCCCTTAATTTTTTTAATGCGATGCAAATCATGGTCCAGCTTTTACTATCCATAAAAGTAAAGACTTGCCTGATCTGTGGGCACTTTACATTGAGCGGGGGGGGGAGGAAAGTCCCCCAGATAAAGACGGATGCTGCCTTGGAGACACCACATGAGTGATAGAGATAGTGGAGATGGGGTCCCTGTGGTGCCCAGACCCATCTCCCAGCAGTTTCCTAACTGACCCTCTCCTCTTGGAACTGAAGGTACTTTGACCTGCTGTCCAAACTCCCTGAGGATCTGAAGAATTTCCGCCCTGCCAAAAAGATCCTGGCGAAACTGCAGAAGTTTGGGGAAAATCTGGACCTGAGGATCAGGCCGCATGCTCTCTTGAAGGTGCTGCAGGACATGAGGGTCTGGGAGCTGTGCTCTCCGGACATCGCGGTGGCTGTCGAGGTACTGACCCCTTCCTTCCCCCTCACAGTGCCTCCGGCACACTCATTTATTCCTCTCTCAACATCCAGTCACTGTTTAAGTTTTTAAAGTTTTAAAAAGACATAAAGGCCTTCATGGAACTCATCATCTGATAGGAGAGGTGTTGTCACGTGACCTTGGTTGTTCAACTCCAGGGGACGTTATATTCTGTGTAAACGGTGCCCCTGGAAACTTGGAGGTTTTGGGGAGACATAAATAAATGGACATGTGAATACAATAACTGGCGATCATGAAAAGGGGCGCTCTAAATCTGGCAACTTAAAATTGTGGCCCATGGACCTCACGTGGGTACTCATTAGGAATGCAGAATCTCAGGCTCCAAAGCGTATGTCATCAGCTCAGGATCTACATTTAAATGAGATGCCGGGTGACTTGTATGGACAATAAAGTTTGAGGAGCCCTGATGTAAGGTAAATGTAGAGGAGGCTCATCGTAACTAGAGCCACTGGGGAAGATGACTTTAAAGCTGAGATCTGAACAATGTAAAGGCAGCGCCGTGAAGAGAAGGGGAAGAGCAGGCCTGGAAGAGGGAACAGCTGGTGCAAAGGCCCCAAAACAGGACAAAACTTGACCTGTTCAGCGGCAGTCAGTGGGTTTGGGAGGAAGAGAACAGGAAGATGCACAGTTCCAAGGGGACTGAAGAGGTCAGTCTGTGCAGATCTCTGATGGTCAAGTTAAGGGTTTAGGTCTTTATCTGGAGGGTGCTGAGGAGCCACTGAAGGGTTTGCAGTAGTGGCTTACCTTCCCTACCCACCCTAGAAGTTCCTAGTTCCCTTAGGGCATCAAAAGGGGTCAGCAGATGGGGGACGGGGATGGCCCACACTAAGGTATTAACAGGTGTCAGTGGAGTCACTTCCTAAGTTTTATCTGATGGCACGTGTCCATTTTAATAGGGCTTTCAGTGCCTCAAGGTGAAGAAGTGACTCAAGTGGTAATATTCTCAGTCCTCTCGGTGTTTTCATGAGAGGTTGGCCCTTCCACAGGCTGACCTGGGCTGTGTATATGGGTGCAAGGTCAGGAGTGGGGGAGGGAGGATGACTCTGTGGGCAAGTTCATCCGCCCAGACTCTACTTCCCACATCCTGGGAAGCTCTTTCGGGAGAGGCTCTGGCAGGCTACTCCAAAACTAAGTCTAGGGCATCTGTCCAATTATGGGGTCTGCATTCCCCCTGCCAATTGTGGAGGCCGTGGAAAAGGCAATCACTGAGTGGGTAAGAGGGGAGGGGGCCTGGATGCTCCCCTTGTGCTGAGCTGAGTTCGTGGCCCTAGCTAATAAAAGTTAGCATGCTCTTCTCCCAGTGAGAACATCACAGAACTTCTGTTAACCTGGATGTGGGAGTCTCTCAACCTGGAATCTACATGAAGCTCTATGTTTTGTGTCTTAACCCTTTCCTGGAAGCAAGCCCATAGTTGTCCTCAATTCTCGAAGGGGGCCTATGAACCCAAAAAAGTTTAGGGTCAAATGACTTTTTTAAAAGATATTCAGGAGGAGAAAAGAAAGAAAGATGCAGACAACTGGGTTTTCCTGCTCTCCCCAAATTTCTTGGGGTCAGTGGTGACAATGAGGGACTTAACATTAGCCTGCTGAACCGGGAAGCTGCAAAGAGACCCTTTTCTTGAGAGGACCATCCCCAGCGTGATGCTCCAAGCATTCTGAATGCCTGAAGGGTTGGAAGTATCCTGGGGCCACAGGCTCAATCACAAATCTTCCAGGATCTTGTTGGGGAGGGAGGGGGCATGGAGTCAAGCTTTCAGACCAAATCTGAGGCTGTCACTGTGTCTGCCCCTCAGTTTGTGCGAGAACACATCATCCATATGCCTCAAGAGGATTATATCAGCTGGCTGCAGGACCGAATCAACGTCCCCATCCGGCCCCACAGTGCCCAGACGTAGTGGGCCTGGGTTGACCAGCGATCCCAGTGGAGGAGGGCTGTCTACACTGTGTTCCTGTTTCCTGCCTACTCTCATGGATACTCGTTATGACCTAGTAGGGTCATCTGGAGACCAGATGACCCTGCCAGCATTCTAGAGGGAGCTCCTCCCAGGTGGGAACTCCCTCCTGCCTCGCACCCCAGCCTCAGTCTCCCAGCCTCCGTCCCTCACTGGCCTAGCCTGACTCTACCTGCTCCCTCTCCAGAATCCTTCACTCTATTTCTCCTTCTCAAATTCTAGATAATAAAATTAAGTTGAATGTTTGATGTTCAGCTGGGAAAAAGTTGGAGCTGTGGAATTTGGGCGTGGTGTTCAGATCCTGATAATAACATACAGTTATCATTTATGGAGTTTTTGTTATACAACAGGCCCAGCGCTGGGTGATATTATTGCCTAATAATATCATTTAAATCTCACAAATACTTGGTTAAGTAGGTACTGATGTTATCCCCATTTCACACCATTGGAGCTAGAGTGTATTTCTCAGCTTTGTATATACTGTCCTGGATAGAGGTGGGTGGGTGGGTGGATGGGTGGATGGATGGGGCATTTCCCAACAAGGCAAATAGTGTGCCAGAAAATCTCGTTCTTAAGAGTCCGTGTAATATCTTGTGCTGGTTTTGATTGTACAAGGAGGCTTAGCTTCCTGTCATCGCCGAATGTGTGTAGGCTCATTGCCATTTAACCTCTTTTCTCATCTTGATCTTCTGCTCCCTACATCCTCACTAAGCTATAGGACCTGTAGTCATTTTAACTCTGTCACTGATGGCCAAGCTGAATTACCAGTGAAACAACTGGACTTGATTTGCGGTTATGCCCCGATTATCAGGACACTCATATAGGCTGGAGCCTAGCATCTCTCCATGATCCAGAAGGGGTGGAAAGGAAGAGAGTTGAACTGGAACCATTCTTCTGTCTAAGAAACATCTCACTCATCCGTTCACCTATTCAGTTATTTACTCATTCATTCAATGAATATTTATCAAGAGCGCAACATGCATCAACCAGGTTCTGGGTTCTGAGGGCAGAGCAGTGACCAAAACAGACAAGGCTCCTGATCTCGAGAGTTTACATGGAGACAGACAGTTTACATGGAGTCAACAAAGGCTGATGGGGAGGGCAGAGGGACTGCATGACATCCACACTGGTACCCTTTGTTTAGTGTGACTCTGTGACAGCCATTAGGGTATAGAGGTGAGATGCAGTCTGTCAGGAGTCTGCAAAGTTAAGAGATCCTAAACTTCTCTGTATTCAGTAAGAATTGGGGTGAGGGGGAGCAGAGAAGAAAGGAGGAGGGCAAAGGCCTAGAGGCAAAAAGAAGCTTAATGTCATCTGAGGAGCCAGAATAACACGCGTCTGGTTGGACTGTAAGGTCAGGTTGGTAGCGCAGAGCAGGGGTTGGGAAGAGAGGGAGTCTGGGGAGGGAGGTGGAAGCCAGATTTTTAGATGCCTTCTAGGCTATGGGGCACCATGGAAGGATTTTCAGCAGGGGAATAATCAGATTTGCATTCAGAAAAAAAAAGACGCCTGTGTGAGGACGAGGCAGGGAGAAGGGCACTGAGATAAGGCTACGGCAGCGACCGTGGGTGGCAGTGGTTGGGGGGAGATATTAGAAGGGTGTTTAAACGGTGGAATCAGCAGAAGTTGGTGTGGCGTGGTACAAGTGGACAGAAGACAGGAATGTCAGGAATCATGTCCGGTTTTTCAGCTCAGAGCACTGGGTGGAGGATGATGCCTTTAATGTACCAGGAGGAGAGGAAGAAAAGAAGGTTCAGAACGAGAAGGTAAGGAGTTCTGTTTTGAGCATATTGAGTGGGAGATGCTTGTGGGACAGTCGAGTTGGGGGACTTAAAACTCAGGAGACAGGGTAGCACTAGGGGTAGAAACATGACACCAACATCCTATGGGCCATGATTGTTAAAGCAAGAAGTGGGTGGAGAGGCTAGAAGAGGAGAGGAGAGGGTGGGTCTTGAGGACCCTTGAGGGTCACAAAAAGCTTCAAGCAGCCCACTCACAACCTAGCATTGACCGAGGGACTGCTTTGCTCCAGACGCTGTGCAGAATGCTTGCCATGTGTTATTTCATCTTCGTGGTCTTGCAAGGCAGGGCTCACCTGCTTTACAGATGACGAAATGGAGCCTCCAAAAGGTGTTCTGTACTCATGTCCTGCTGACTCTGAATTCCCTCCCTTCTGCTGCTGCCCTCTAACGCCCCAGCCCTGACCGTATGCGACAAGAACGTCATGAAAGTTATCTGGCTTTTGGAATCATGTCCCAGGAATAGCTCTAATGATGGGGCCTCCTGGCGTCTCATTAACTTACATTTACTCTGCCTTCTACGGTTTGCATCTTACTTGATGATCACAGCATCCCTCTGTTGTGGGCATTGTTATAATCCCCATTTTACAAGTAAGGATGCCGACACTTACAGTCATTTGCCAACAGTCACATGGGCAGCAAATGGCAGAGCCAAGTGGAGAACGTGTCTGTCTGTCTTGGGCAGGGGAGATGCTGGAATTACAAGACTTACTCCACCCTCCTGCTTGCCACTTTCTGGGAAAGCCTATTGCTCAAGAGCTGTAGCTCCATCTAGTGGTATATGTTAGTATTATGCTTCCATCATGCTCTCCAGCAAAATAAAACCTGCCAAGAAGAAAGCAAAGTGTTAACAGCTTGGGCAAGGAGTATTTATTCAAACAAAGGAAGCTCTTTTACCACTAAAATAGATTAGGGACCAGAAGGAGGCAATACATCACCTCCCAGCTCCCAAGCTCAAAAAATATTTCTCAGGGAGAAATATTTTGCTGTGAGCCTTTTCATCAGAATCATAATTGAGCACCTACTATATGCCAAGCCCATGCCAGGTGGTCCTCTGTTCCGCTGCTCTGACTGAGCCACCTGAGTGGTTATCATGAGAGTTTCTAAAACCCCATGCACCCTGGAGAAGCTTTTTCTGTAAAGGAGCAGATAGTACATATCTGTTGCATATTCTTATGTACGTGGCCCTTTAAAAATGTAAAAACCTTCTGAGGTTGGAGGTCACACTAAAGTAGACTACAGGACAGATTTGGACCATGGGCCGGAATGGAACAGAGGGATGGACATGTAAAGTAATCCAATAAAAGTCACCCCCTGAACTTGTGTTGGAACTGGTGAGAAAAAGGGGCTTTCTGCTGGAATTATTGACAATAAGGACAAAATAAGCCACAGCTTGTGGAAGCCACTACACGGACACTGCCAATAAAGAGAGGAAGATAAAGCTGAGGAATGCAGTGAGAGAGATACCAAATCTTAGTTACACCATGGGAGCACCTGGATCTAGCCAGACCTTTGAACTTTTGAGTCATGGGGATAAAGCCTGCTTCCGCCACATTCAGTTTGGTCTCCTTCACCGGCAACAAAAGGATTCCTAATTAAAAAGGAGAAAAGGGGTCCGTGTATGAGTGTGGCCAAATTCTAGACAGCCCTGAAGAGGGACTCTTTCTCTCACAGGGCTGGTGGGACAGTAGTGGGAGAGACTAACATCAGATACGTCGTGCAGGTAAAGCTAAGGGAAAATCCTGAGTTAAACCCCACGGCACCAATCAAGACACAAAGGGCAGACTAGGAACACAGATGTTTTATCACTCAGCTTTGCAGCAGATGTGAAAGTGCCAATTTAGCTTTAAAAGAGCATAAATACACGTAAGGAAGGGGTTGTGGTCAGAGCCAACCCTCCCGTATGTGACAGGAGATGCTGGATAAGTGAAGTCCCCAGCTCCGTGGTCTCCAAAGTGTGGGGTGAGGGGCTGGAAGGGGTGGCCGTGCACTAGATGATCCATTAGGGAGAAGAAAATATCGGAACTTAGAGTTATCTTAACTAAAGTCTATTTTAAGCATTACTAGTAATTTAGATGTGGCTTGACCCTGGAACCTTCACTCAGTCTGTACTGAGAATGGCTCTATGGGTCTGGTGTCAGTCAAGCCAGGAAACCCAAGAGGAGAGGAGAGTTCCACAGTATGAAAGGGTTCATCAAGGCATCATCGTTTCTCATCCTCAGCCTTCCAGTAAACTACGATACCGCTTCTTTTTTTCTATTTTTAATTGTCTTTTGAGATACAGTTGACATATAACGTTGTATTAGTTTTACGTATACAACGTAATGATTTGATATACCACAGTAAGTCTAGATGTCATCCATCATCACCTCACACAGTTACTTTTTTCTTGAGATGAGCACTTTTAAGCTCTACGCCCTTAGCTGCCTTGTCCAATATGGTAGCCATTACTTGCTTGTGGGTACTGAGCACATGATATGAGGCTGGTGCAAATTGAGCTGTGCTATAACTGAAAATATACTCAGGACTTTGAACATTTAGTATGAAAAAAGAAATGTAGAATATCTCATTAATATTTTTTAATGTTGATTACCTGTCAGAAGGATAATATCTGGGATATATTAGGTTAAATAAAATATTAAGATTAACTTCATCTTTCGTTTTACTTTTTCTTTTTTTATTGAAGTAAAGTTGATTTACAATGTGCTAGTCTCTGCCATACAGCAACGTGACTCAGTTATATATATTGAATACATTAAAAAAAAATATTTATCTAGGCTGCGCCAGTCTTAGTTGCAACACACAAGATCTTCGTTGCGGCATGCAGGATCTTTTTAATTGCTGCATGTGAGATCTTTAGTTGCGGCATGCAAACTCTTAGTAGCGGCATGCATGTGGGATCTAGTTCTCTGACCAGGAATCGAGCCTGGGTCCCCTGCATTGGGAGCGCGGAGTCTTACCCACTGGACCACCAGGGAAGTCCTACAATCTTTTTTAAAATATTCTTTTCCATTATGGTTTATCTCAGGAGATTTGATATAGTTCCCTGTGCTATACTGTAGGACCTTGTTTATCCATTTTTTGTTTTACTTTTTTAATGTAACCCATAGGAAACTCAGAATTACACATGTGGCAGGCATTATGATCCTATTGGAGTAGAGGGCTTGAGACTGAAGGTGAGAAGACCAAGGAGGAGCCTTTGGAAACACCCAGGAGAAATCAGGAGAGGATGAGATCCCCGGGCAGTGGGATGGGGACAGAGGATAAGGGGGAGAAACTCAGGCTTCTGCTGTAGGATGTCGTGTAGTGTTGTAGTTGTATTGTTGTAGGATTAAAAGCATGGACTCTGGGACCAGATAGCCTGGTTCCAAACCTGACTCTGACACTTGTCAGCTGTGTGACCTCGGGCAAGTCACTTACCCTGTCTGTTGTGCTTCAGTGTCCTCAATAAGACAGTGTGGGTAGTAGCAGTACTCGCTTCATAAACTTGCTGTGAGGATTTAATGAGTTCGTTCACTGATTCTCACCCTTGACTGCACATTTGAATTACCTGGAGAGTTTTTAAAACTCTTGCTGCCCAGAGATTCTGATTTCACTCGTGCAAGGTATGGCCTGAGCATCAGGGCTTTTAAAAATTACCCAGGTGATTCTAACGTGCAGCAGAGTTTGCGAACCATTGAGTTAGTGCACAGACAGCTTAAAACACGCGCACAGTGTGACCCTGATTTAAGTGTTTGCTGCTACTATACTGTTAGCGTCTTGAATAATTCATAATATGTTTATATTATGGTAACAATTGAGAGCCTACTATGTGCCAGTCATGTCACTGCAGGAGCAGGGCATCTTCCAAGTCCATTCACAGAGCTCACAGTGAGTGTTTCGATACGTCCTCCCTGGCAAGTACAGGTGCGCCAATCGGAGACCAAGGCTGGATCTGGCGGCTCATTCAGCAGTTCCAACTTTTCAAAGCCTCGGTTGGGGAAACAGTACAGCCCGTTTCCCAAAACACTTAACTCCAACAACAAGGTTTTAGTGTTTGGCAACATACAAGCAGAAAGCAATTAAGCCTTGGAGCTGTGTACTGGGTGTCTACCAGCTGGAGCCAAATGGAAATGGAGTGAGGTGAGGCTGTGTTTGGAGTATGGAATAAAGCCGTCTGTCTCAGGCCCCCACGGTGGGAGATGCTTCAGTGAGAACTGACTGAAAATGGTGAGGGGCCTTCAGAACTCAGGTTGTCATCAGAGAAGGAGGCGTGGCTGAGACGAATAAGGACAGAAGACAGAGAGGTACTAAAGTCATGAAGAATGAGCCTTCTGTCTTGGGCAGAGCGGAAAGGAGAGTCCAAACTCTCTTCTTATTCAACAGACTTATAGTGAGCACCCACAATGCCTCTAGGCACCATGGGTGCTGATTTAAATAATAATCATTGTTAACAATTATTGGGCACTTACATGCCAGGTGCTCTCTTAAACACTTTGTATGCAATATCTTTTTTTTTTTTTTTTTTTTTTTTTTTTTTGCGGTACGCGGGCCTCTCACTGCTGTGGCCTCTCCCGTTGTGGAGCACAGGCTCCGGACGCGCAGGCTCAGCGGCCATGGCTCACGGGCCTAGCCGCTCCGTGGCATGTGGGATCTTCCCGGACCGGGGCACGAACCCATGTCCCCTGCATCGGCAGGTGGGCTCTCAACCACTGCACCACCAGGGAAGCCCGCAATATCTTTTTAAAATACAACAATTCTATGAAGAAAGCGTTATCATCATCACTTTCAATGAGAAAGCTGAGGCTCCAAGAATTGCAGCACGTTGGTTGCAAGCGACAGAACTCAGACTCGCTTAGACTAGAGAGAAATTTGTTGCCTCAAGGAATACAGTGAAGGATTGAAACAGCAAGCTATGGTATGGACGAAGATGCATCTGGATCTTTTGATGCATCTGGTACCAGGGGCCCTTTCTCTCTGTGCCTCCCCTTTACTTCCGTCCGTGCATCAGCCACATGCTAGCCGGCAGCACGCCGTCCTCTTAACGCAGATGGCGGTATGGTTTCTGGCCTTCCCAAGGCTGCTCTCCTCTGTTCTGGTTTTTCAAATTCCAGGGAAAAGCTCTAATTGACCCAGCTTGGGTCAGGTGTCCACCGGGGTCAGTGCAAGCTTGAGCCAGGGAGGTGACAGTGATGACGGAAGGACAAGGACAGATTCCAGAGGCATCACGCCTTCAACACACTGGAAGCAACCTGTGTGCAGTCATAAGGGTCATGTAAGTACGGTACAGCCTGTCTGAATAATTGCTCTACGTCCATGAAAATAAAGATGCAGATGAATAAGTAATGAAACCAAAAGATGTTCACAGTATATTAAGTGAAAAAAAAAGGTTACGATACAGAAGGTACATCATGATCCCATTTTCAGGTGGATGATTTATAGTTAAATCAGGAGGGCAGATACTGAGGGGAAATGACCTTGAAAAAGCACACACGTAAAGATGTGAATAATGACCATCTCTTCTAAGCTAAACTTCCAAGAAGTTACTTTCCATGCTCTATTTTATTTTCTTCATTGCCCTTAACGCTTTCTGAAAATGTCTGATCCATTTGTTCATCTGTTTATAAATTCCAGGAGGGAGGGAGTCCTTCATTCTCCCTCTATTCCCAGAACCTAGAATCAAGCCATAGGAAAAGCTCTATAGATACCGGCGAAGTTGCTCAGTGATGAGATCCCACTTTTTTTTCTTACCTATTTTTAAAAATGTATACAATGAATTCATAAGAAGAAATAGCAAAGAAGCAAGACATTAAAAGGCGTCATTCTCACCACTGGCAATACTATCACCACCACCGCCACCAACGCCACTGGTTCCTTCATCATGGCCGTGGTCCCCAGAAGGACCTCGCAGTCAGAGGCTAACGCCAGACACCACTAGCACAACATCAAAGTGCTTTGCTCAGCCTGTGAACCCACCCAATGCCTCTCTCGCCTTTCTCCAGCTTCCTGGGTGCCCACTTTGTCCATCTGTGCCCACTCGGTACAGGGGATGTTACTAACGCCATCACACCCCCATAGACTCAGGAGCCCAGAATAACCTGCCACCGGTAGGGCATACACTCAGAAGAATGTTTCCAGGAAGAGGAGGTGACCAATCTGTACCCACGCTCGTCCTATCCTCACTCCCTCACCTCCTTTGCCCCCAGTCCTGAGGACTTTGAAGATCATTATGAAACACCAGAGCTGGCTAAGGTTGGAGAAGGAACTCGGGCTGTGGGCACGGAAAAGTAAGAATGGAGGCAAGTAGACCGCTTGTTCTGACCCTTCGGAGTTGGGCCCCAACAAGGGTCCTCCTGCCCAGTGTTGTTCGGGCCAATAGAAGCAGACTGAATTCAGTTCAGAAACAAAGGAAAGCTTTATTCTTTGATCAAAGAATGGAGAGGTGCCACCTCGACAAGCTCTCCCGGCAGCCCGCCAGGCCGTGGGCGGGGCTGCTTTATAGGGTCCTGGGCAGCGGAGGGGGCGGGGTTCTCGCAAGTCGGGCGCATGCGCTGCTCAAGGCTCCAGATCTCAGAGGCGGGCGGCAGCAGCCCTGCACGCGGCCCGGGAGCAAGGACTCTGCACGCAGCCACCTAGGAGGAAGGGAAGCCAGACTAAGCACAAAAGGAAAAAAAAGGTTAGACTTTAAATCATTTCTTGGGAACTGTGCATGCGCTTTGCGAGCGGCAGCTCCCTCGTCTGCCTTTCTTCCGGCGCTGGGCGTCTTCTGTAACTGCCTCCTGCTGAGGCTGGGCGTCTTCGTGGCCTGGGTGAAGGAGCAGAGCTCCCCCAGCCGCCTTTAGATGTGTTTGATGGTCAGCAGGCCTCGGCCCTGACTGTTTGCCCCTGAGCGACCCCCATTTGTCTAACCTCTTGGAGACAAAGGACGCCAGGCAATTGAGGGTGCGTGGCCCAGACGTTAGCAAGAGCGTAATGGTCACATGTCAGATTTTTCCTAAACATGAAGCTCTTGGTCTTCAGCCTGCTGGCCACTGTGCCTGATGTGGAGGCTCAGTCGGGGCGGACTCTCCCTGGTCACACTTTGGTTGTTTTTTGGAGGAGAGGCTTCAGGTCAGAGAGAGGTTAGCGCGAGTAGTCAAGGGGGGCCGTTGCCCCAGGTTGTCTCTGGAGGTTCCCTCCAGCGTGATGCCCCCCTGGAGTGACCCCTGCGACTTAAGGGCAGACGGGTGATTGGGGTCACAAGTGGGGTCCGTCCACTTGGGGGTGAGCTGGACTTGCAGGCCGCCGGTTTTCCAGGGTTTTAGGTGCACCCAGACTCCTGGCTGGAGGGGGTGCAGGGCCATGTAGGTGGGTGGGTGCGGGCAGCACCTGGGCACCATATTCAATGAGGGCTTTCACGTTTTCTCCCACCTGGAGGGCCCACTTGAGTTGGTCCATTTCAAGGGGGCTCAGGTGTCTCTTCTCTCAGGCATGGGGAATGGGTCTACCATTCGTGAGTTCTAACGCACTAGATTTACCTTATCCTTGGGGCTAACTGTGTGCCAGCCGGGCAATTGGAAGCAACTGAATCTAATTTTCTTGAGTCTTCTGGCATAGCTCAGCTGAGGTTCATTTTCAGGTCTGATTGGATCTCTCTACTTTCTCAGATGATGGGGGTCTCCAGGCTGAGTGCAGAGTCCATTTTATGCCCAGGGCACCCGTTATTCACTTTGTCAATTGAGACACAAATGCTGGACCATTATCACTTTGTAGGGATCCTGGGACCCCAGACCTAGGGATTATTTCTTTTAGTAATGCCTTAGCTGTTTCAGCTGCCATTTCAGTTCTAGCGGGGAGTGCTTCTATCCACCCAGATAATGTGTCTGTCAGCACCAAGAGGTACCTGAAATTACCAGGTACTCTGGGCATGACAGTGAAATCGAAATCTGCCAGTCTTCCCCAGGATATGTTCCTCTGGCCTGAATGGGTCTTATCTGGAGGCCTCTGGGGGGCCTGGTGTTGGGTTTTTCACCGTGCAGATGGGGCACATCTCAACTCTCAGGCCGATTATACCTTTCATGCCAGGAGTTACCATGACCTCAACTAACCAGTTATAAAGGGCTTCCCTCCCATAATGGGTTACTTGATGAACCTTCATGATGGCTTGACAAGCTGCGGCTTGGGGGAAAGAAGTATTGTTCATGTTCATTAACTAGCCACCCCCATCTCTATTGAAGCCCCATTTTCGGGCTTTGTCTGATTCTTCCTTTGTGTGGTTTGGGGAATAATTGAATGGATCTGGCCTTCGAGGTATGAGGGGTAGTTGCCAAGTTACTGGTTCTAAGGCTGCCCTTTTGGTAGTTGCATCCGCCTTGTTGTTTCCCTTTATTACCTCTGCACCCACTTTTGGTGACCCCCACAGTGAATCACTGCCGCCTTTCTTGGCATCTGTCCTGCTCCTAAGAGCTTCAGTGTGCTTAAGCCATGCGTCACCTGTTTATTCTCTGCAGTAAGCTTAGCTCTTTCCTTCCAAATAGCCCCGTGTGCGTATAGGATGGCATATGCGTACTGGGAGTCTGTGTAAACATTGAAGTTCTTCCCTGTCCCGAGCTCTAAGGCTTGGGTGAGGGCTATCGGCTTGGCTTTTTAGGGCAGAAGGCTTTGTGCCTCCATGACTTGGGTCTGGGAGGTCACCGTGTATCCCACCAGGCTTTTTCCTTCTCTCATGAAACGACTCCTGTCTATGAACCAGTCGTCTTTGGTGTTTAGTACAGGCTCACTTCCTAGGTCACAGTGACAGGAATAGATCATGTCTATGGTGTCTATATAATCGTGCTCCAAGCGGTCCCATTTCTGTGGGTAGCGGGGTGGCAGGATTTTGCATGTGACAGGTTTTTATGGTAACTGCTGGCTTGTCTAAAAGCATAGCCTGAGCTTGGATCAACCTTCCGGAGGAAACACATTCTGTTCCCTTAGAACTTAACCGAAGCCTGAACCTGGTGTGAAGTCCAGGTTGACCAGACGTTAACTTTTCAGCTTCCTGTAGCAGAGTGGTAGCAGCTGTCACTGCCCGTGGGCAAGGAGGCCACCCATTAGCAGTTTGATCTAATTGTTTAGAGAAATAAGCAACCACCTGAGAAAGGGGTCCTAGGTTTTGAGTGAATACCCCAATGACAATTCCTCTTCTCTCGTGAATATGAAGGTTAAGAGGGTTAGCTAAATCTGGGAGGGCCAGGGCAGGGGGCTGAACTAATTGCTTTCTCAACTTTTGACAGGCCCCTTCACATTCTGAATCCCATTCAAAAGGATCATCATCCTTTCCTTGCAACCTTTCATACAGAGGTCTAGCTATTAGATCATAGTTAGGGACCCAGGCGCAGCAAAACCCAGCCATCACCAGGAAACCCCTAAGCTGTTTTCCAATTCTGGCAGGGGCGAGGCTGCACGTGTATTCTTTCCTTTCCTGCTATAGGCCTCTCTGACTTTCTGTGAGAAGGAAGCCTGGGTAACTCACCCTAGTTTGTGATATTTGAGCCTTTTTCTTGGACACTTTATATCCTTTATTGGCTAAGTGGTTCAGAGCAGCTCAGAGGCCTCCTTAGTAGGGCTGGCTATCAGAATGTCTACATCCAGGATGTAGATCTTTTAGGTCTTTAGCTAAGATTTCCCCAAAGATGGTGGGTGAATTTTTGAACTCTTGGGGCAGGACTGTCTAGCAGTATGGCTTTTTGTTGTGAGTTTGGGTCCTGCTGCTCAAAAGCAAAAAATTCTGTGACTCTGGAGCTAATGGAATACAGAAGAAGGCATCTTTTAAATTTAATACAAAATACCAGGTCCTGGTGGACGGTGGAGTGGTCAGCAGGGTGTAGGGATCAGGGACCACTAGATGCATATCCTCGGTGGCTTCACTGATTTCCCTGAGGTCCTATACCATCCAGTATTCCCCCCTGGGTTTCTTTCCGGGAGAATGCAGTTGTTACAGGCTGATTGGCCTGGTCTAATAAGGCCCTGGTCAGTTAGGCCCTGTATGACAGGGGCGATGCCCAGCAAGGCCTCCGGATGGGGCGGGTACTGTTCTGTATGGGCCATGTATGTGCACTTCTGCACACGGTACGCCAGGTGTCGGGCACAGCCTTTTCGCTCCAGGGACTCTAGTCTGAAGTGCCGGGTGCAAGGCCTGTGCACATGGTACCCTGTGAGCAAGTGAAACTCCACTAAGCACAAAGGGGAAAACAGTTAGATTTTATTACCCACGTTCTATTTTTATTTCCCGGGAATTGTTCATGGGCTTTGCCGGTGAAACACTCAGATTCATCTTACAGCTTTGGGTATTAATACCTACTCGCAGGTCCCAGAGTTCTGAACCAGAGGCTAAACACCCCTGGGATAGAATTCCTATGAAGCGAGTTATGCATAGTCATGGTTATAGTCATGGGTCACTAACATATAGTACCAAGTTTTAAAATAATATTTATAGTAACTTAGTATATAGTTTATTATGTGTAGTAAATATATTTTACTGCATGATGTGCTGTATAGAGAAAAGTACATATATTTATACAGTACTATACACTACACAATATATATGATATATAAAAGTATATAGATTATTATATTTTACCATGTACATATATGTGTGTATATAGAAAGTACTCATTCATTTATTCATTTGTGCTGTGAAACTGGACATTTTCACATGATATTTTGTACCACCTCTCGTCTTAAAGTGGAAGACACACCTATTTTAAAGCCATAGTATTTTTTCAATTGCTCCTGAGATAGAGGTTGAGTTCATCATAGGAAGAAGAGAAGACTTCTGTTTTGTTTAGAGGCCTTTGAATTAAGCAAAGGAGAAGCAAAGGCCTCTTCTAAAAAGGTCTTCATTAAGGGCAGAGATGTCTCTCTAAAGAGATTTCTGTGTCAGCAGGAAAGGAGAGACTCTCCTTCCTCTGGAACAAAGTGGGAGTTGGCAGCTTCAACCCTGATTTGGGGGAGAGATGATCCAAAGCACTGGCAACTCTGGGAAACAGGCTGACCCCACTGAGGCAGGAGAGGAGAGGCACCAGTTGGGACATTTCAAGGCCAGGATTCAGGGTTTAGGTTACCCTTTCTATGGTACAGTTTCCTACTCTCACCTCCACGCATCCAGTAAATGATGTAGGGCTAAGGTGATGAGAGATGCCCAACAGAGAACTTAGGAGTGGGAGCCCAGAGGAGGGCCCTTAGGATAGATATGGGGAGCAGGGAAGCATTCTGCAGGAACCCCCAGAAGTACCTGGGAAGGGCAGCTTGGTAGAAGACTGCAACTCCAGTGGATCAACTAGGAGAAGAGCTCAAACAGCTGTGATGCAGTTACGAATGGAAGATGGAGAATCCCAGCACATCTGGGATACAATGAACTCAACAGTATTGACTATCAATTCTGTATCCAGAACTAGAAAGACCATGGTGAACAAGATAGACATGGTCTTGAACCTCACAGATACAACAACTATGTACAAATCTGAGGTTGATTCCAATAGAGATTACAGTCTGTGAAAGTGTCAGCAAACTTTTTCTATCAATGACCAGATAATACATATTTTAGGTTTGGGGTCATATGGTATCTGTCACAACTACTCCACTCTACCAGCAGTCACAGACAATGAGTAAGAAAGTAGGCGTTGTTGTATCCCAATAAAGTTTTATTTATGGACACCAAAATTTGAATTTCGTACAGTTTTCACATGTCACAGAATGTTGTTTTTTTTCAACTACTTAAAAATTCAGAAATTATTCTTAACTCACAGGTTATCCAAAAACAGGTGGCAGGCTGGATTTGGCTCCTGGGGTGTAGTTTGGCTGTCTCAGGTTGTCAGTTAACCTTAAATATAAATAAGAATAATTTTTACAAGCCTGTGGTTTTGAGAATTTGCTAAGTGTCAGGTGCCATGTTAAGTATGTCTCACTATGATAATATCACACTTATAATTTGGCTTTCCAGTGGACTTCCTTGAGTGGGAGAGGAGAGAGTGACAGTGCAGCTACTTTTCCGAGTATTGAGCATAGCTGTGGATGTCACTCTATGAACATCAGCCACTATATCTGTCTCTTTTTTTTTTTTTTTACTTTTTTTTTATTGGAGTATAATTGCTTTACAATGTTGTGTTAGTTTCTGCTGTAGAGTAAAGTGAATCAGCTGTATGTATACATATATCCCCATATCCCCTCCCTCTTGCGTCTCCCTCCCCACCCCATCCCACCCCTCTAGGTCATCACAGAGCACTGGGCTGAGCTTCCTGTGCTATACAGCAGGTTCCCACTAGCTACCTATTTTACACGTGGTAGTGTATTTATGTCAAACCTAATCTCCCAGTTCATCCCACCCTCCCCTTCCCCGCCATGTCCACACGTCTGCTCTCTGCCTCTGTGTTTCTATTCCTGCCCTGCAAATAGGTTCATCTGTACCATTTTTCTAGATTCCGCATATATGTGTTAATACACGATATTTGTTTTTCTCTTTCTGACTTCACTCTGTATGACAGACTCTAGGTCCATCCATATCTCTACAAATGACCCAATTTCATTTCGTTTTATGGCTGAGTAATATTCCATTATATATATATATGTACTGCATCTTCTTTATCCATTCATCTGTCAATGGACATTTAGGTTGTTTCCATGTCCTGGCTATTATAAACAGTTCTGCAGTGAACATTGGGCTACATGTGTCTTTTTGAATTATGGTTTTCTCAGGGTATATGCCCAGTAGTGGGATTGCTGGGTCATATGGTAGTTCTATTTTTAGTTTTTTAAGGAACCTCCATACTGTTCTCCATAGTGGCTGTATCAGTTTACATTCCCACTAACAGTGCAAGAGGGTTTGCTTTTCTCCGCACCCTCTCCAGCATTTATTGTTTGTAGATTTTTTGATGATGGCCATTCTGACCAGTGTGAGGTGATACCTCATTGTAGTTTTGATTATATCTTTTTAAAGAAAGTGTTGAAATAGCTGACCTAGCCATCTCCTCTCAAAGTCACCAAATGCCAAGCAAGAAGGGATCATCAAGTCCAATCCTGCCACTTTATTAAAGAACATCTGAGTCTTAGAGGGAGTTACAGAAAAGGCACCCAAACACAGCAGCCATCCTGCCACATCTCCTGGCCCCATTTACCGCTGCCTTTCCCCATCCTCAGTGACCATTCAGCTTCTGGTCACAAATTGGCAAATGGGATCACAGAAAACCGGGTGGCTTTGGGTCAACAGAGCATCTTGCCCAACAAGGGAACATTCAGCTAAGAGTGACTCTCTCTGGGGCGGGGGGAGAGACAGATTTAGCAGGCATCTGGGCAGGAAACACTGCCCCGTTTATTGATGGAAAACTGTTTGCCAGATTAAGAGCTCTTTGGGGACCTTTGAAGATGTTTGGCAAAGCCCAGTCCCCAAAGCTGATGTGTGCTGAGAAAAAAAATCTGTGGGCCTCTGAAAACTGAGCAGCCAAAAGGCTACCTCCCCAGAAGCCTATGAAGGGAGCAGCATGAAAAGTTCCACTTCCAAAGAGGATGCATGGGAGTGAGCTACCGTCTCTTTAAGAGGTGCCCCTCCTCCAGGAATTAGTCAGCCACTCCACCCTGGCCCTGTAACTTCTTTGGAGCAATTTGCAGAACTGTATTTAGTCACTTGTATGTATGTTATACCCGCAAGCCCCAAGCCTGTGTGCTGTGCTGTACTAGCAAAGCGCCAGGCACATGGTAAAAGCTTATTGACCGCAATGAGACACCGCCTCACAGCCATTAGGATGGCTCCTGTCAAAAGAAACAGCAGGGCTTCCCTGGTGGCGCAGTGGTTGAGAGTCCGCCTGCCGATGCAGGGGACACGGGTTCGTGCCCCGGTCCGCGAAGATCCCACATGTTGCGGAGCGGCTGGGCCCGTGAGCCATGGCCACTGAGCCTGCACGTCCGGAGCCTGTGCTCCGCAACGGGAGAGGCCACAACAGTGAGAGGCCCGTGTACCGCAAAAAAAAAAAAAAAAAAAAGAAACAGCAAGTAACACGTACTGGTGAGGATGTGGAGAAATTGGAACCTTCGTACATGGTTGATGGTAAAATGGTGCAGCTGCTATGGAAAACTGTGGCAGTTCCTCAGAAAGTTAGAAATAGAACTACCATTTGACCTGGCAATTCCACTTCTGGGTATGTATCCAAAAGAATTGAAAGCAGAATCTTAAAGAGATAGTTTTACACTCATGTTCATAGCAGCGCTATTCACAACAGCCAAAGGTAGAAGCAACCCAAGCATCCATCGATGGGTGAATAGATAAGCAAAATGTGGTATAACATACAATGGAATATTATTCAGCCTTCAAAAGGAAGGAAATTCTGACACATGCCGCAGCACGGATGAACCTTGAAGACTTTATGTTTAAGTGAAGTAAGTCAATCACAAAAAGACAAATATTGTATGATTCCACTTACATAAAGTAGCTAGAGTAGTCAGACTCATACAAGCAGAAAATAGAATGAATGTTGCCGGGGCTGACAATGTCAGTACACTTAACATTACTGAACTGTACACATAAAAAATGGTTAAGATGGTAAATTTTATGTTATATGTATTTTACCAGTTTTTAAAAGTGAGTTTTAAAAAAAACCAACTTCTTGAATAAATGAAGATCGCTGCTGGGGAGACTTTGAGCTATGTGGAACAAAATCCAATGCAAGCCTAATTAAGCCAAAAGAAAATTTTATTGGCTCATGTGACCAAAAAAATCCAAAGGTAGATGCTTCAGATATAGCAGGATCCAGGTGTTCAAATGATACCATCAGGAATCTGTCTCCATCTCAGCCCTGTCCCCACGTTGTGGGAAAGATGAGCACACAACTCTTGAAAGATGGATTTGCTGTTCATCAGTATAAGTTTCTCTCTGAATTGGACACTAAGTGGAGACTACTTTAAAATCCCCTCAGGCTCACCTCACACTTCAGGGAGTGTGGGATTGGGTGGGAACAGTGGGGAAGAGTGTGACTCGAAGGGATTTTTTTCAGAGCGATGAAACTTGTGGTGGTGGTGATTTCACAGATCTATACATGTGTTTAAATTCCTAGAACTGAACAGTCCCAAAAGCCAGTTTTTCTGTGCATTAATTAAAAAATAAAATTTATAATATATCAACAAAATGTAAGGGGGGAAAAAAAAGAGTGGACGAGAAATAATAACCTGCTTAGATAATCAGGAAATTTTGAAAAGTAAGGTAATGGAACTACTAGAAGTTTTTTATTTTAATCTGGTAATTTAAAACCCAGAGGAGGGGCTAACAGGCAATTTAAACCTAGCTAAATAGAAAATTGATGAACTAAAAAATTCTAAATAAATTACCCAGAAAGCCACATGGAGACATAGAGATAAAATATATGAAATAAATATTAAGTGACATAGAAGATAGATAAGAGGGCCTAACAAATATCTAATCAAAGTTTATGTAAACAATAGAGAGAATGGAAAACATAATATTTGAAGGTATGATAGTTGTGGTTTTTTAAAAAATTAGTAAAAGATACGGATCTGGATCAGCCCAGCAAATCCCAACCAGAGTAGATAAAGCTCTTACTTACGCATCATGGTACAATTACAAATAGCAAAACAAAGATCTTAAACGCAGCCAGAACGAAAAGAATGTCATTTGTAAAGGAAACAAGTCGACAGCACACATCTTATCAGTGACATGGAAAGCCAGCTGTCAGTGAATACAAAGCAGAAATAACTGTCAGACTAGTTTTGTGCACTCAAAACAAGCCATCTTCCAAGAATGTGGGCTACATACAGACATCTTCCAAAACTCAAAAAGTGGAATAGTTTACTACCAATAGATCCCACTAATATAATTTCTAAAAGATATATTTCAAAGAGAAGAAAAGTAAGCCCATAAAGAAAATATGAAATTTAAGAAGGAACAATACCAAATGCATTGGTAAATAGGTAAATATAAAATACTATGTAAAAAAAAGTGAACATAATAGTAATACTTTATTCGTGAGGTATAAAAAGATAGACTTAAAATACTGTCATATGGGAATGTGAACACTCCCCAAGGCTTTACAAATGATTATATATATACAGTTGACCCTTGAACAACATGGGTTTCAACCGTGTGGGTCCATTTATAGACAGAAATGTGGGTCCATTTTTCAGTGCATACATACTACAGTACTACACAGTCTGCTGTTGGTTGACTCTGCAGACGCAGAGCTGCAGGTATGGAGGGCCCACTCTAAAACCGTCTGCAGATTTTTGACTGCACATTGTGTGTGTGTGTGTGTGTGTACACACACATGCATATAGATATGTATGTGTGTCTATATATATATGAATATTATTCAGCCATAAAAAAGAAGGCAATCCTGCCATTTGAAGTCTCGGACAGCATGAATGAAGCTTGAGGGCATTATATTTATGTGAAATAAGCAAGACAAATACTGTGCGATCTCACTTATATGTGGAATCTCAAAAAGCCAAACTCATAGAAATAGAGAGTATATTGATAATTGCCAGTGAGCTGAAGGCTGTGTTAAAGCCTTATCGTGGTAATCATTTCTCAACATATATGTATATCAAGCCATCACATTGTATACCTTAGGCTGATACAGCATGGCATGTCAACAATATCTCAATAAAGCTAGAAAAAAATAGTAATACAAGTTAAACTTAAAAGTAGTCATCACATTAGGAATAACAAAAGGAGGAGATATTCTACTACTATTTGAAACTGTTCTCCAATTCAAAAAAAAGTTGCTCACATCATTGACAAATAAGTGAAATTCCCACAGGTCTTCATTCTTTCAGTTTTGCCTTTCTCATTAACCTAAGCTCAACTAACTAAACTAACTAAAAAGCTCAACTAACATTCTTGTCAAAGCTACACTCATTCATCCGTGCAATCAGAGATTGACTGAGGACACAAGAGTTTGGTGAAAATCAACAAAAGGATTCTGTAAGAATTAATTGGATATTTGGAGTTTGCAGTAAAGAATATTGTATTTTTAATTATTTGTAAATGGAATGTTACACATCCTTTGTATGATAAAATTTATAATAAACACATATCATTTATAATATATGTATATAGATAGTAATATCCAGAGCAGTCACTACAAAAACCATGTGAGATACATCTAAAAACACTAGAAATCAAGTTGGAATCTTAAAGAGCATTCAAATAACCTACAGGAACGCAAGAAATGAGAAACAGGGAAGCAAACAGAAATCAAATAATAAAATGGAAGACTTAAGTTCTTAAGTTCATTGTCTTAAATGTTAAGTGGTCTGAATACACCAATTAAAAAGCAGAGATTGGCAGATTGGTAAAGCGGATAACAAAGCAAGATCAACTATATCCTGCCTTCAAGAAACTCAGTTCAAACTCAATGTCATAGGTAGGTTAAATTAAAAGGATGAAAAAAGATATCCCGTGCAAACAGTTTTTTTAAAAGGCAGAAGTGGCTATAATATCAGAAAAAAATAGACTTCAGAGCAAAGAAAATTACTAGAAACAAAGAAGACATTACATAAGGACAAAAGGATCAATTCATCAGGAAAACATAACAGTTCCAAATATGTGCATATCAAACAGCAGAGCCTCAAGATACATGAGAGGAGAAATAGAAAAATACTCAGTTGTAGTTAGGACTTCAACATCCCCCTCTTAGCAGCAGAACTGCTACAAGAAAGTCAGCAAGGATATAGAAAATCTGGGCTATGGAGTCCATCAACATGATCTAATTGACATACATGGAACACTCCACCCAACAACAGTAGAATACACACTTTTTTTTTTCCCTAGTGCTCATGGAATATTGACCAAGATAGATTGTATTCTGGTCCATAAAACAAACCCCACAAAAATTTTAAAATTAAAATCATAAAAGTGGTCAAGGACATGAAAGATGGGGACAAACTGAAGAACTATTCCAGATTGAAGGAGACACGATAACAAAATGCAGTGCATGTTCCTAGATGCAATCAGGACCACCTGTTGGGACAGGTAGCAACATGTGAATAGGGTCTGTAGATGAGATGGCAGTGTTGTATCAAGGCTGATTTCCTTCCTTGAAGGGTTGTATGATGGTTACGTAGGAGAGTGTCCTTGTTTGGAGGAAATACACACAGGAGAGTTTAGAGGCGATAAGGCAACACATCTGTAGCTTATATTCAAGTGGTTCATAAAAACTAATGATAATGAGTTTGCACACACATACAGACATTATAGAAAGAAAAAGAATAATGAATTAATGAAGTGAAATGTTAGTTGAGAATCTGAGTAAAGGAGATACGGATTTTTTTTGCTGTTCTTCCAACTTTTACGTAAGTTTGAAATTATTTCAAAATAAATTATTTTGAAACAATGAAAGTTAAATGTTAGCAAAGGCTGAAGGAATCCATCCACTAAAAGAAACACAAAGTAGGTTCTTCAGGCAGAAGACTCATGTAGTTACAGAAATTAAGACAGTGGTACTTGTGTGAGGAGAGGCAAATAGGCCAACCAGTGGAACAGACCCACGTGTATTTAGACATTTGATTGATGACAAATTATTAACAGTGCTATATTAATTAGATATCCACGTGGAAAAAGAATACTGACCCCTTCTCACCCCCTTCACTAAATATCCTGTTTTCATAAAGGATGCTATGAGGCTTGAATTCACAATTAGGAGACAAAATACATCCTCCCCACTTTTTCACTGATTGCAGGTTACCACTTAGCACTTCAGCTGTTGGCAGGCTTAAGTTGCACCAACTTTGGCATGGAAATCAGGGTTTCAGACTGGGACCAGCAGCAGTGAGGGTACATAGGAGACTCGATATAGTGACTATAGCTGGCAGACCTGTCTGCAAGCATATGTGACATGCCCCCAGGGTCTACCACACAGGAACGGAGGGTCCCTTGCCGTATTCTAGAAGTTCTGGGTGAGCAGGTGGAGGCAAGGGCCAGTTGGATATTACTGTTAAAGTGACTCCAGGGGGCTTCCCTGGTGGCGCAGTGGTTAAGAATCCGCCTGCCAATGCAGGGGGCACAGGTTCGAGCCCTGGTCCGGGAAGATCCCACATGCTGGGGAGCAACTAAGCCCAGTGTGCCACAACTACTGAGCCTGCATTCTAGAGCCCATGAGCCACAACTACTGAGCCCATGTGCCACAACTACTGAAGCCCATGCGTCTAGAGCCCCTGCTCCGCAACAAGAGAAGCCACCGCAATGAGAAGCCCGTGCACCACAACAAAGAGTAGCCCCCGCTCGCTGCAACTAGAGAAAGCCCACGCACAGCAATGAAGACCCAATACAGCCAAAAATAATTAATTAATTAATTTAAAAACAAAAAGTGACTCCAGTTGAACTCACAGGAACACAAACCTATGAGCTCCCCGTAGGTCTGAATTAGGTCTTATCTACCTCTGTGTCCTCAGTGTCACGCATAGGGTAAGTGTATTGGTTTGCTCAGGTGGCCATAACAAAGCACCATAGACTGAGTGGTTTAAACACAGAAATTTATTTTCTCATAGTTCCGGAGGCTGGAATTCCTTTGTCGGTGTGGTTGGTTTCTTCTGAGGCCTCTCTCCTTGACGAGTAGATGACTGGCTTCTCCCTGTGTCATCACATGGTCTTCCCTCTGTGTCCAAATTTCCTCCTCTTATTAGGACACCAGTCATACTGGATTAGGGCCCACCCTAATGACCTCATTTTGACTTAATCACCTCTTTGAAGACCCTGTCTCCAAAAACCATCCCTTTCTGCAGTCCCAGGGGTTAGGACTTCAACACACGAAAGCATTGGGGGGTACGATACAGCCCATTTGACACTCTGTGCTAAGTAAGTGAATGAGTGCGTGAGTGAATGATAGATGCCTCCATTACAACATCTCTTCTCTGAAAGAAGGTTTGAAGCCCAGATGCCTGAGCGGAGAGTATGTAGGCATTTATGATGGTCCTGGACCCCTCCTCTTCAGCCAGTGAAACAAAGTGGAGGGTGCAGCCATCCCCAGTGGGACACCAGCGAGCCAAGCTAAGTGCTAATACAGTCTACTTATGTTATGGCTACTGCTTTGATATCTTCAATATTCCAGCACTAAACCTTGAGGCTAATTTTCCAAGTGCCAAGGAGGCTTTCAAGTGTCAAATGCAGTCACCTTTTGGAAATTAGCCCTCACCAATCCACAAATCCTGTAGAACACATTTAGACACACAACCACCACCCTAAGAAATACTTTGATTGTCATGATATGTGGTAGGAGGATAAACTGACCTATAGCCATTTATTTCCAATTTTCCAGGTCAGGACAACCCTTATAGCCAGAGTCCTAATTTCAAATATATAATTCCATTGTCTTCACATATATCCTTGTGATCAGTGGAATACATGCCCAAATTTTGGTAACTAAGGAAATGGTGGTAAAAAGCTTGGATATCAGAATATTAAACCTGGTCCTGCTCTCTAAAGATATCGCCACCTGTAAATATGCATGCTTTGGAGTTAATCATCTCACTGGTCCCTTTAAGTCTGACTGCTTATCTCTAGATACCCTTTATTGCTTATAAAATTATGGCTTTGATATCTATCACTTCATATTTATTCATTTATTTTTTTGATCAATATTCATTCAACATTCTTTCATCTGATCAATATTTACTGAGTGTTTACTATGTGTTAGGCACTAAGACCTCATGTACAGCAGTGAAAGAAGGTTCCTGCTACCATGAAGCTTATGTATTAGTGGGGAGATGGATACTAAGTAAATAATAACAATTATAATTAGAATAATTGAAAAATGTAATTGAAAACCATGTGAAGATCAGAGTATAATCCAGTTGAAGGGAACAGAATATGCAAAAGCCCTGAGGTAAGAACAAGAGTTTGTAGAGGAACAGAAAATAAGTTCAGTGTGGCTCTGAGTATCAGAAGTTCAGTAAGTGTCCAGAATGGTATGTTCTGTCATTTGGTTTAAGCTGAATTCTCCCAAGCATTTGGGAACTAGGAAAGGACATTCGTTCTTGTAAACAAGTAACTTCTCCATTATCCCTTTCATGAGTTTAGGTTTGGATCATGGCTACTCTTAAGCTTCATCCTCTAACTTGAAGCATCCCAGTGGTTTTAGCTTATCTCGTGCCACCTCAAGTCCTCTCGATAAAAATAACTTTGTCCTTTTTCCGTTCCCAGTACTTAACACTTAGTGAGCTCTTATCATGTGTCAGGTGCCCTGCTAAGCACTAGACATGCATTATCTCCTTTAATCCCTACAACAACCTTGTTAGGGATGGTATCATTTTACAGGCAAGAAAACTGAGGCTCAGGGAGACTGGATGATTTGTTCAAAATCACTAAAGAAAGAAGTGGGAGAACAGAAATTTGACTTGTCCAGGAGTGTGCCATGCTACTTTTGGCCGCACTCTATTGGCTACCCTTCTCCCCCACATGATGTACGTGACCCTTGACCTAACTCAGTTCCTAAAATCATGGAGGATCTCAGGGAGTCCTCAGGCTCTTCTAAGGGACCTTTCAGTTCTGCCAGTTTACTGGTTCCAAATGCCATTTGGGACCAGATCCAGGTTGACTTCATCTGAGTCTCAAGGGAGGATTTAAAAAAAAAAAAATAGATGCTAGGATTTGAACCCAAGGCTAAAAGTCATCTGCCTCTTTTGGAAAGCTCCCCAGGTGATCCTGTAAGCAGCAAAGAAGAGGTCAGTTTTATCCAGCCTGAGCTTCCTGATATAAGCAGCTTGTGCCGGGAAACTTTCAGAAGTGGAGAGACGATCACATACCAGTTTGACAGACCTAGTATTTGGAACCTTCTTTCTTCTCTGCCTGAACTCTGCTATTCCCAAACTTTGGTTGCCTGAAGAAATGAGGTCATCCAGTGTCAACCAATAATGCCATATGGTTGAAAATTCTTAGAGCTGATAAACAATATCACATCCCATTTCCTAGAACTGTGCTGCTTTGTTCCGATTTTTGTAAGGAAAAAAAAAACACAAGCAAACACAGCACCTCAGAGTGCAAATCATAAAAGAAAAGCATGTGTGCCTCACTATATCCACTTTGCAAAAAGATCAAAGGTACAGAACGAAGAGAAGGAAGTGGAAAGAGGAACAGGGGAGGAAGAAGTCGATGGGCATAGAAAAAGAAAGAAGGAAGATTAGGTCAAATATGGGCTCTACTGACTAGTTCTGAATTTTTAAAACCCACTTTCACTCTTACTTAAAAGAACCATAGAGAAAATTTTCCCTTACCAAGAGTGTTGTACCTTCATTGGCCCAAAGGATCCAGGAAAGTTTTAATCCTTAATGCACAAAAATTCCCCAAGAGCCCAAGAAGAGCTTCTTTGCTGGATTGTGATAGAAAGCCCATGCCTTCATGTATAATTGAAGATGTTTAGGGCAGCAATACAACCCTTCCTGCTTATACACAGACTCCAAACCCTCGCTAATGTGCAGCTATCTCAGGAAGCTCTCTGAAGCAATTAAAAATGGCTATTCTGCTGCCTAGGAAGAGTCTGAGCTCATCCTAGCCTTTGCATGGATTGTGACAACACACTAAGGAGTTATTCACTTCACTTGTACTCATTCTGCAAACTTTTCTCAAACTGCGATTGCTAAACATGTGTAAGGCTCATTACGTTTTTTTTCAAAATAACACAAATAGTGAAGATTGTTTTTGATAAGCATTTCCTCTTAATTTATCCAGTTGATTTCTAATTTGCCAAGTGTAGAACGTAAAATTATATTAAGTGTGGTCTCCACCCCCTCAGGAAAATTTTGCTTCTGAAATTGTAATGCTGCAATCTTCATCTTCCACATAGGAAACCTAATTTAATTCATAGCAAATGTTGTACTGAATGGAGTGTTATTTTGTATTCCATCTGTGATATACACAAGTCTCCAAAAATGGAAGGAAAAAATTGGTTACTTCATTAGGCTGTGTAGTTTAGAGCAGTGTTACTCGATGCGTGATCTACAGTCCAGCAGCGCCAACAGGACCTAATATTTTGTAGAAATAAAAACCACTGCTTGGGCTTCCCTGGTGGCGCAGTGGTTGAGAGTCCGCCTGCCGATGCAGGGGACACGGGTTCGTGCCCCAGTCCGGGAAAATCCCACATGCCGCAGAGCAGCTGGGCCCGTGAGCCATGGCCGCTGAGCCTGCGCGTCCGGAGCCTGTGCTCCACAATGGGAGAGGCCACAGTAGTGAGAAGCCCGCGTACTGGAAAAAAAAAAAAAAAAAATCCCACTGCTTTAGAGCAGTGATACCCAGTTGGAGGAAGTTTTGCCTCCGAGGAGGCATTGGAGACATTTTTGGTTGTTACAGTTGCGGGTGAGGACGCTATTGTATTCTGGTGGGTAGAGGTCAGGGATGCCGCTCAGCAGCCTCTATGACACAGGACAGTTCCCCACGGCAAAGAATCATCTGACCAAAATTGTCAGTGCTGCTGCTCTTGAGAAACTCTGATTAAAGGAACGTGAATTGGAAATAGTAGGGTGGGAGTGGTGAAAGTAAAAAAGTGTTTCAAGATGATAAATAATAGAAGGAAAAGAGAAAGAGAAACATTGGCAAAAAAGTCATGGAACTTGGGCTGTGCTCATGGGGACTTTGTGCCCTTAGGGAAGTCATTTGCCCTCTCTCAGTTTCATTCTACACATTTTATAAAATGTGGGAAAAGATTGAACCAAAAGAATGGGATTATTATCCCTAAGGTTCTTTTCAGATAGATGCATTATAACTTAGGCAGTATTTCCCAAACTTGAGTAATCCATAGCCCACCTTCACTATGTTTGCCGTATCTGAGTGTCATCTTCGCTATTTAAATTTTTACTTTAACATATTTTCTACTTTTAAGATACATATGTATTTTATTTATATTTTATTTTTGGCTGTGTTGGGTCTTCGTTGCTGCGCATGGGCTTTCTCTAGCTGCGGCAGGCAGAGGGCTACTCTTCGTTGCAGTGCGTGGGCTTCTCATTGCAGTGGCTTCTCTTGTTGTGGAGCACGGGCTCTAAGTGTGCGGGCTTCAGTAGTTGCGGCATGCGGGCTCAGTACTTGTGGCTCACAGGCTGTAGAGCGCAGGCTCGGTAGTTGCGGCGCATGGGCTTAGTTGCTCTGTGGCATGTGGGATCTTCCCGGACTAGGGCTCAAACCTGCGTCCCCTGCATTGGCAGGCAGATTCTTAACCACTGCGCCCCCAGGGAAGCCCCCAAGATATATTTTTAAAGGAAATGTTATGTCACTATCATTAATTTATAGCCACTTCTACTTGTCTTAACTGGAAGTAAACACCATTAAAAGAAAACAATGTTATTAAAGTCTAGCTAGATACCATTGCCTTACCAAGACTTAGAGCCTGAGGACAGACCTGTCTCAGTTGAATGGGAAATTAATGAGGGTTTGAGGAGTTAAAGGCTTGTTAGCACCAAACTGCGACCCTCTGTATCACCTTATATGATTTTATATTTACACCAGGGATGCATCTACACTGTGGAAGATGGTGGCATAGCAATTGAGAGGGCAAACTTTGGAAGCAGATCCATTTGGGTCCCAGACTTAACTCTGTGATTCACTGGCTGTGGGATGTTGGGCCAGTGGCTTAACCTTGCCAAGCCCCAGTTCTTCACCGGGAGTTAATAATAGGACCTAGGGTATTATGGTAGGCAGCTTCTCAGGTGGCCCTCAAGGGTCTCCACCTTCAAGCATTTATGCTCTCGTATATCCCCTCCCCTTGAGTGTGTGCTGGATCTAGTGACTACTTGTAACCAATAGCGTATAGCTATAATGATGATGGTGTGTCACTACTGAGATTAGGTTGCAAAAAGACTTTGTTTCTCCCTCTCTCTCTCTCTTCCCTCTTCCGTCTTATTCTGGAGAAACAAGCTGCCATATCAATAGCCAGCAAGGCCATAAGGCCAACCAACAACCATCTGAATGAGCTTGGAAGTGAATTGCCCCCCAGTCAAGCCTTGAGATGGCTAGAGTCCCAGCCTGTGAGACACTGACAGTTTATCTGTCTAAGCTACACCCAGATTCTTGACCCATAGAAACTGTGACATAATACATATTTATGAGATAATATATATTTGTTGTTTTAAGATGCTAAATTTTTAAATAATTTGCTATGCAGTAATAGATAAATATGGTTATCATGAGGGTTATACAAGATAATGGCCTTCCATTCTGGGGAGAAGTCCTATTGGAAATATTGTGGAGGAAATCCACAGTAGCTGCTAGCATTGGCTAACCGATTTCATTACAAACATGAATGGACAACCAAAGCTCCCCAGACATGAGAACTAAGATGAAAGTAGCACAACTGACCTACGATGAAAAGAAAGTATGAAAGAAAACGTCCTCAAAGTTATCAGTATCTTCAGAGAGATTCAAGAAGATATTCATTTTTAGATAATAATAATAATAAGTATAGGCTCCAATCATTCTGAAGATATCAGTAAATAAGAAGGAGCTCTTAGAAATTTAAAATGTTACTACCTAAAATTTTTTATGTAATGGACAGCCGGGAAAAATTTTGAGAAAGTCTTCTAGAACATAAGAAGAAAAAGAGATGCAAAGTAGGGTGTTTTGCTAAGAGACATAAAGGTACAACCCAGGAGATTCAAAGTTCATCTAATAAAATATCCCAAAAATGAGAATAGAAAATGCAAATGAGGAAATAAGATATATAGAAACATCATCTTGATACGTGCAGGAAAAGCATTCAATAAATCCAACACTTTTTAATGATTTTTAAAATACTATTGAAAACTTTTTTAACGCAATAAAGGATATCTATCCTCCCCCCCAAAAAATAAATAAAGCTAGAGCAACTGATTGTAAGACATTACTCTGAATTACCTAGGTTTACTGAAGTCTATTTTGGTCAAACCTGAATGATACACATGTAAAGTTATACTTTAAATTTCTTGTAAAATGTAACTTTCATAAAAAGAATTGATTAACATTTTCTTTAAAAATCTACCACAAACAGGTTTATTGATGAAACTCTAGGCACATCGCCATTAGCGTCAGGAACAATAACAGTAAAACTTGCTAGTTATAATCAAAATTGTCACTGAGATCTTAACCACTCCAGTAAGACGAGAAGAATAAATGATGCTTAAGAAAAAGAGGAAAAAATCTACAACCAATATGATTAACTATAGAGAAAATACAAGAGGATCTATAGGTAAACTCTTAGAGCCAATAAGGAAGTTCAGCAAGGTTATTGTGTAAAATAAATATCAGTAAAATTTCTATATCACAAGAACTACCAGTGAGAAAATGTAAAAAATATATATATATCCCCCTCAAATAGCAACAAAAAATGTAATGTGCCTAGAAATAGAAGGCCTTTATGAAGAAAATTATAAAACATTATAAAAATACCTAAAAGAAGTCCTAAATAAGTATAAATTAGGGAAGACTTGGAAATTTTATCATTTTTTTGGTCCCTATCCATGTAATATATGTGCATTATGGGTTTCAAGAGACTTATTTAAAAGTGAATATGAATTGTCTAAGCCAATTTTGCAAATAAAAATGATGAGGGTTCACCCTACCATATTTTACTGCATCATACAAACTCATAGCAATAAAAACCATGAAGTGCTGGTGTAGAAACTGGCTATCAAACAAATCCATAATCATAAATGATTTGGGGAAACAAGCTCATTATTTGGACAAAAATGAAGGTGGATCCCTACCCACACCTTTACAAGGACCTCCAAATTCCTTGAGGACCTAAATGTCAAATGTAGAACCAGAAATCTAATATAAGAAATTGTCAGAGAGTATTTTTGTAGCCTCTAAATGAAGATGGACTTATTAAATGAAATCCAAAATATCATGCCATAAGTGGAAAACTGGTAGTTCTGAGAACGTCAAAATTAAAGGTTCCTGTTTAAAAAAACATCACATAGTTAACAGGTAGATTGTAACCTGAGAGAAGGTGCTTGCAACATATAAAACTGACAAGGGATTAACATCTAGAAAATAAAAGAAACAATTAAAATCAGTAAGAAAATATGTGAACTCCAAAAGAAAAATTCAGAAAAGGATACTGACAGGCAATTTGCAGATGGGGAAGCCTGAATGGCTGACAGTGAAATGAAGAAAGGCCCAATCTCACTAGTAACCAAAGAAATGCACATTAAAACAATAAGGTACTGCTTTACTTCCATTGGACTGGCAAGTAAGGTAATAACAGGAATCTTAATCCATTGCTGTTGGGAATGGAAGTAGGCACAGTCATTCCAAACTGGCAGTATTTAGTGAAAGCAAATCTATGTATGCCCCAGGACTTAGCAGCCCCTCCGCTGAACATATATACTCCATAGAAACTCTCACACACAACCAGAAAGTGACGTATATAAGGATGTGTATTGCAACACTGTTTGTGTAGTAGGGAGCTAAAGACCACTAGATGTCCATCAATGCTGGAAGTGTAACAGTAAAGTATACAGGTTTATGCTTTGGAATACTATGCAGCGGTTCGAAGGAATTAGCTAGAAGCAGACACAGCAGCATAAATACATCTGAAAATCATGATGTTACTTTTAAAAAGTAGGAAGTAACTATTTCTGTTGTTTGTATCATTTAAACACATATTCACACAAAATAATATCCATTTTACAGGGATACACATGGATCCAGGCACATATATCAAACACATCTGAGTGTGCATCTAAGGTGAGGGCAAGTGGGAAAGACATGGAAGGGGAGTAAGAATATGAGAATGGAGGGGTCAACGAATAAAACAAGGGCAGCGCCTTGAATGGGCCAGTTATAATACGTTAAATGAACAGAAGTGTGTTATTAAGTCTACCCTCTGCACTTGAGATCAAAAAACACATTTCACAAGGAAGAACAAAGGGCCAAGAATACCCAAGAGAATTTTGGAGAAGGAAAGCAAGGTGGTTGGGTTTGTCTTGTCAAATATCAAGGTGTTTTATAAAGCTGTAGCAAGTAAGGCAGGTGCAGTAGAAACAAATCCCAGGATGACATCTGTGCAATGGACATGAAAACAAATGGCTCAAATTAGAACAGGAAGGGACTTCCCTGGTGGCGCAGTGGTTAAGAATGTGCCTGCCAATGCAGGGGACACGGGTTCGATCCCTGGTCTGGGAAGATCCCACATGCCGCAGAGTAACTAAGCCTGTGTGCCACAACTACTGAGCCTGCATTCTAGAGCCCATGAGCCACAACTACTGAGCCCATGCACCACAACTACTGAGCCTGCGCTCTAGAGCCCTCACGCCACAACTGCTGAGCCTGCAGGCTCTAGGGCCCGTGTGCCGCAACTACTGAAGCCCCCACACCTAGAGCCCATGCCCTGCAATGAGAAGCCACCACAATGAGAAGCCCGCGCACCGCAACAAAGAGTAGCCCCCGCCCCCCGAAACTAGAGAAAGCCCACGCAGCAACAAAGACCCAATGCAGCCAATAAATAAATAAATAAATAAATAAATGTGACAGGGAATTGAATGATGTGTGGCCTCATCTGCCAGCTTGCACATCAACGATAGATTCATTTAAATTTCAATCTGCTAACAACAACCTACTGTATAGCACAGGGAACTATATTCAATATCTTCTAATAACCTATAATGAAAAAGGATACATATATGTATATATGTCTAATTGAATCACTTTGCTGGACACCTGAAACTAACACAACATTGTCAATTAACTACTTCAATTAAAAAAAATTAGAACAGGAAGTCGGGACTCTTAAAAAAATAGGTAAATCATTTAATATATTGTCACAGAATCCAGATGAACTTGATGAAACGGGATGGCATATAGTAAAAGTAACAATAGTATGTGGTTATGTTATATCCTCTCCCCCCCCAAAGCCTCCCTCCACCCAGTTTTTATTGATTGTATCTTCTTTGATGAACACAACTGTAATAACACAGGATTAAGTCCTTCTCTGTAAGTCCAGTCACGCAACTTGACTCTGCAGTAAATGATATTTATGTAACACTTCTGAAGCTATCAGTTGATGATTTCAATTTAACTTGTAGGAAAGCCTCAAAGAATTAATTTCTCTTTATGATATAGAACAAAATGTTGTTCTATATATCAAAATGCGCAACAGTGAGAGGCCCGCGTACCGCAAAAAAAAAAAAAAAAAAAAAAGTCCAGAAAAGACGAAAATGCATGCTCTCCACTGTGGTTGAAGGATAGCAAGGATCCAGTCCACAAGAGTTCCTGGAACTCACATGACCCCCAAGTCCGGGTGCTTTTGCTTCAAAGTATTTCAGAAACCACAAGTAGGAGTGTGGAAAGGAAAAAAGTTCCATCTTCAAATTTGAAGCACTTAAAATCAGTTACGAATAACCCATTTTTAGGGTTACTGAGATTTGGTCATTCACAAGGCAACTGAAGCACTTTACAGTCAGTCCACTAGAGGCCCTGATGTAGAGATTGTCACAGCCATTTCCCAAGATACTTGTTGAATTATATCCCTTTGGAGAGAGTACGTCCAGTTCACCTCAATTCCTCCTTTCTCTAAGGGGTGTGTGTGTGTGTGTGTGTGTGTGTGTGTGTGTGTGTGTGTGTGTGTGTGTGTGTGTGTGTGTGTGTGTGTGTCCAAGCACTTTCTCATTTGGAGCCTCTGCTCGTGCTCTTCTTCTTGCTTGGTGGGATTATACCCTGCTCCTACTTCTAACGCTACAGATCTCAACTTAAATGTTAACTTCTTTTTTTTTTTGCGGTACGTGGGCCTCTCACTGTTGTGGCCCCTCCCGTGGCGGAGCACAGGCTCCGGACGCGCAGGCTCAGCGGCCATGGCTCACGGGCCCAGCCGCTCCGCGGCATGTGGGGTCTTCCCGGACCGGGGCACGAACCCGTGTCCCCTGCATCGGCAGGCGGACTCTCAACCACTGCGCCACCAGGGAAGCCCTTAAATGTTAACTTATGAGTGAGGCCTTCCTTGACCATTCTTCTAAGTAAGTCCTTTGCTATTATCTGTCTGTCAGTCCACTCATATTTATTGAACACTTTGTGCCAGGCTGTTTATTCTCTAGGTATAAAACTGTGACCAAATAAAGGCCCTGACCTCAAAGAGCATTTTGAAATAACCTGTTCGCTTTTTTTCTAGTGGGAGGGGCTCTCTTCCCCTTAGAATAAAGGTTCTATGAGGGCATGGACAGGTCTGTTTAGCTCATCATTATATGTACTCCCAGCACACGTGACAGTACAAGGCATCCATTTGTCACAGGGTTTGTGAATGAGTCAAGGAGTAGATGACTTCTTCACTGCATTGGCCACCAACTGACTGGAACCCTAGACCTGAGCTAAGCCAGATTCTCTCTCCCAAGAGTTTAGAATTTGATCCATAGACACAATCGAGAAGAAACTGACTCCAATGGTAAGATCCCCAGATCTGCCCTAGTTCCTGCCTGTCCCAAGGCCTGGTTGTCTAACTCTTTTTGGAGCTCATGAAACAAATCTTCCTTCCAATAAATTTCCCAAAGTCCATTTTAATCGTTCTCTGTATCTAGCAACTCATTAAGGCAACTGATGAGCACGAAAAAGCATTAATCAGCTCACATCAAAACCTGGCTTCAGTGGCTTCCTGTTGTTTTAGAATGAAATCCAGACTCCTTACCAGTGCTGGAAAGGTCCTATGTGGTCCGGCCCTGCTTACCTCTCCTACCCTCAGTGGGCTTCTTTCTGTTTCTTAAGCAATCTGAGTTGTTTTCCACCTCAGGGCCTCTGCACGTGCTATTCCCGTTACCTGGAATGTTCTTCCCTCAGCTCTTCAAATGTCTGGCTTCTCCTTAGCCATCAGCTCTCCATTCAAATGTCACCTCCCCAAAAAGGCGTTCTAAGTCAGTCTTGGACCCAGCACTCCTCAACTGACACATTCACATTAGAACATCAGAGGAAGGACTATTTACAAAGGTGTGGGGAGCAATAGTGCAGTACCCCAGGAACAAAAGAGGGGTTGGTACCCCCCTTAAGTCTGAAGGGAAGAAAGCAGGGGCTGTCTGGATTCCAAAAGGAGAGTTCCATGCAGAGGGCTGCCCCCAGAGGGGCTTTCACCTTCTGTCCAGTGAGTCACCAGCTCAAGGCAACCAAGCTCAAGCAAGGAGAGAGCCCTGGAGGAAAATACCCTGAAATTGTTCTCCTCTCTCCCTCTGTTCTCCTGCCAGGATTTCCTGTTGACCAAACCCATCTGAAACCAGAGGGCAAGGAAGCCTCTTGAAATGGAACAGGCAAACTTTTTCTGTAAAGGTCCAGATGGTAATATTTTCAGCTTTAGGGGCCATGCAGTCTCTGTCATAACTGCTCAACTCTGATATGGTAGCATGAGAAAAGGCGAACAATACATAAATGAATGGGTGTGGTTGTGCTTCAGTACAACTTTATTAACAAAAACAAGCAGTGAGCCATATTTGCTTGGGCTGGATGTAGAACATTCAAGATAATCTACGGGGTCAGAGGACAGGGTGGAAAAACGTGGGGAGTGGCTCTAGGGTTCAACAGAATGTATCTAGCATCCCTTCTCCGGCTACCCCATCTAAAATACTCCACTCCCCTCACAGATACAGAGAACAAACTAGTAGTTACCAATGGGGAGAGGGGAGGGGCAAGATAGGGGTAGGGAATGAAGAGGTTCAGACTACTACCTATAAAATAAATAAGCTACAAGGATACACTGTACCAAACAAGGAATATAGCCAATATTTTATAATAACTCTAAGTGGAGTATAATCTGTAAATATTCTGAATCACTGTGTTGTACACCTGAAACTTACATAACATTGTAAATCAACTGTACCTCAATATAATAATAGTTTAAAATTAAAAAATTTAATTAAAAAAATACTCCACTCCCCCAAGTCACTATCACATTATCCTGTTTTATTGCCTTCCTTACAGATTGTAAGTATCTCATTTGTTTGTCCATCAGAGTAGGGATCATGGCTCTCTTGTTTGCCACTATATCCCCAGCACCCGAAATAGTGCCTGACATGTGGTAGCTTCTCAAATAAATATTACTGGGTGAATAAGAAGACTTAACTGACAAAGTGTGATACAGGTTGACAAAACCAGAACATCTGGTCTCCTTAACTCAGGTGCACCAAATGATACACTCCAAACATAGAGGCTCAGCTCTCCCTCTCTAGCCCACATGTAGGTGCAATCCTTGTCTACTCTTCAGTCTTCCTAATACCCACCAGATCAAGCCTGCTCAGCTGTCACCCCTAGCACCTCCACCACCCATTACTCCAGGTTGCCATTCCACGGGTCAGTTTTCAGCCTTTCAGAACCTAATCTGGTTTGCAGTCCAGATTCTTTGGAAATGATTCTGCTTCAGGAGACCTCTCCTGCAAACATGGCAAGCCACGTGCAAGTCCCCACACGCAAGTCCCCACACGCAAGGGAAGGAGAACACTTTTATAGAGGGGAAGAGGCAGTGGGAGGGCTCTAGGAAACAAAGAGCCCATGGCTTGTCATTGGCTGAGTCCTTGCCAGGAAAAAAGAGGAATCTTTCTTCTTCCTGTTGGGCACTGTTATCATCACAGGGCATGAGGGCTCCCCCTTCTGGTCTCCCAACTCTATTTAGTTGAAGTTTCTGTTTATTAATTTTTTATAGCAGGTTCATCCATGAGTTGCATAGTCCAAAACACAGCATTTTCTCTCTCTATATGTACACATATGTATGTGTATATATCATTATAATATATGTATATATATATATATATATATAAAATTATAGGCTGGATACAGTTCTTCTCTGGAACAATGGAGGATGAATGGGAAAAAGATTTTTAAGTCAGAGAGTTTGTGTTTTATGCCCCTCCATCTTCAAGAGTTTTCATTAAAAGGTGTTGTGGTTTAAAAAATTAACAGGACAGAATCTGTTTCACCCTCATACTCCCTCTCCCCTGTTTTGCTCATTTCTCCCCCTGTGAGAGGATCAAAATTGTTGGAAATTGCAAACGTAAATGGTTTCCTAATAATATTAGCCAAAAAGGCACTGTTCTTTTGTAGCAAACCCCTGAGACCATAGCAGTTACTTTATGACTGCTAAAGCCAGGTAGTTGAGACTAATGCAGAATTTGGCAGCAAATGTACTCAACTTCTTACCATTCCTGAAGATCTGGAACCTTTCTCTTGCATTTTCACAGATCAGCAGATTCTCAATCTCTCTCTCTCTCTCTCTTTTCCCCCCCTTCCTCCCTCCCTCCCTCTCTCTTTCCCGCCTTCCCTCTCCCTCCCTTCCTCTATTATGGAATCCTAGATACAACTAACATCAAAAAGCATACATTCAACATCACCCCATTGAATATTGTAGATCTAGGGATCCATTTGGCATTGAGAAGTTGTTCTTTTTTTTTGCGGTACTCACAGGCCCAGCCGCTCCACGGCACGTGAGATCTTCCCGGACCAGGGCAGAAGCCCGTGTCCCCTGCATCGGCAGGCGGACTCTCAACCACTGCACCACCAGGGAAGCCTGAGAAGTTGTTCTTTGAATCCATCTCATTTGAGTCATCTCATTTCTGTAGTCCATTGAATCTGTGATTGTTTCCTTGGCCTACATTTTAATTTCACCTTTGGTACATACCTTATAATATAATTTCTCAACCAGCAAGTCTGTTTCCTTTGCCTTTCAAAGACAGACGTCTACCCTGTAAAATCATGAGTCATAAAGAAACGATCACAAATGCTGATAACTGGGTACTCAATATGTCCATCACAGCATTTTTCATGCTTTGTGTAACAACAGAAACCCACTAAAAATAACCTAAATAGCTAATTATCAGGGAATGGTTACATAAGTAATAATCCATCTAATTAACAGGAAATGATGCAGACTATGAAAGTATCTGGAAAGAATGTTAATAGTGATATAACACGTAGAAAGAGGATTAGAAGGAAATATTCCCTTATTTTCATGGTGGTTAACACTGGATGGTAGGATATAGGTGATATCTCGTCTTATTTACGCTTTTATTCATTTCCCTACTTTTCTAGAATGAAGGTATATTAGTTTTACATTTGGAAGTAAAACTTTTTTCAAAGGTCAAAAAGGGTAAGTTGCTACATCAGGATCCAGAAAGCTAGAGTGAGGTTTTTTCCCTCTTCTACACTGGCTATTAGGAAGTCACTTTCTTCTCTCCTTTTAAAAGAGGGAAGGTATTTCCACATTATTAAGCAATCAGCCAGTAGGGTTCATTCAAGAGCAATAAATTGACCTCTCAAGAGAAAATTAGTGAAGCTCAGGAAATTAGAGCTAGAAACCCCTACTGAGGGGTCTAATGCATCCCTGAAGAATCAACGCCATATACATTGCACTTTCTGGTATGGGCACTTTCTTTTCAATGTAATTGTAAATGTTTCAAGTGATTGCAATTTCACTGCTGTATTTTAGACCAGTCAACAAACTATTAATCCATCTTCCCTGAGCAGAATATAATAACTCCAGCAAACTTCAGAGATGTCAAACTACCTCTCTTGCCTGGACCTGCTAGCTGAACAAGTATCTTAGACCTGGTTCAAATCCTGGCACCTCCACTCAGCTATAAGGCCTTACACAAGACAGTTTACTTATCTGATCCTAGGCTTCCTCAGCTGTAAAAAGAAACCTCTCGGGCTTCCCTGGTGGCGCAGTGGTTGAGAGTCTGCCTGCCGATGCAGGGGACACGGGTTCGTGCCCCAGTCCGGGAAGATCCCACATGCCATGGAGCGGCTGGGCCCGTGAGCCATGGCCGCTGAGCCTGCGCATCTGGAGCCCGTGCTTTGCAACGGGAGAGGCCACAACAGTGAGAGGCCCACGTACCGCAAAAAAAAAAAAAAAGAAACCTCTCCACATATCTTACAAATGGTGCTGTAGGAATTAAATGAGATGATGCATCTAGGGAATGCACTGAGTGCACACAGTAGGTACTCAGTAAATGTTTGGTGATTCCAGAGTGTTGGACCGGTGTTGAACAGTTGTTTTCCTGACAGAGGAGATGGGCTACGCTGAGTCAACAACCCCTTTTTTGTGTGTATTTCCCTGGATGACACAAGTGAGTTGGAGTGGATGGTGCAGTTCATGACCTTGAAACAGCAAAATTCCATTTGGTACCCAATCCTTGGGCTTAGTCACACCGACTAATATCACCAGGCTCACATCACAAATATGGCTCATACAGCCACCATTGGAGCCTTTTCATTGTTGATAAGAGCTGCAACTAGAACACTGGCCATGGGGATGGGAAAAAAAAGGATGGAGTGAAGAGTCATGTTTGAGATGGAATCAGTACGGTGTGATGAATTGTTCATGTAGAAGCTGAAGGAAAGAGAGTAATAATGCCCTCCAAGTTCCTAACATGGATGACTACACGCACAGTTTATTGAGTCAACAACTATCTACTGAACACCTATTAAGAGGCAGGAACTGGGCACGAGGAACACCACAGTGAACAAAACAAACAAAAATCTCTGCTTTTGTGAGTTTACCTTCTAGTGGGAGAGACAGACAATAACTAGTAAACAAATAAATAGGACAGTTTCTGGTTGTGGTAATGTAGTGAAGGAGATAAATAGGATAAAAGGATGGAGAATAAGATTATGGAAGCCTGCTTTAGATATGATGGTCAGGGAAGGACTCTCTCAGGAGGTAAATACATGAGGTGATGGGCTCTGAAGGATGAGGAGACAACAGGTGAGGAGAGGGAGGGACACATTCCGGGAAGAAGGAATAGCAGGTCCAAGACCTTGGGATAGGAAGAGGCTAGGTGTACTCCTTGAGAAAAGAAAAGGAAAGAAAAAAAAAGGCCCTTGAAACTGGGCATAGTGAGGGGAGAGGATTGGCCGGAGAGGAGGTTAGAGAAGTGGGCTGGACCCATTAGCCAAGGACCAAGCCTTGAGAAGCAGGTTCTTGGGGAGGACACTTTCACATTTGACATGCTGAGTTTGAGGCACCAGAGGCAACCTAAAAACTAAAGATCCAGACCTACATCCTGCGAACTAGAGACAGTATTGGGATTTGGGAAAATGTTCCGTTCCGTCAAAATCACTGGGGAGTGTTCTAAAAATACGGACTTCTCAGGCATTCAAAATACAGATTTCTGGGGTGCCACCCTGGGAAGTTCTAATTCAAATAGATCTTGGTCAAGATCCGGAAATCATTTTTCATTTCTCCCAGGTAATTCTGATCCATTCATTCAAGAACTATTGCTTGCATTCCTGGTATGTACCAGGACAGTTCTAAGTGCTGGAGATACAGCCCTGAACAGGTTACAGAGCTTATAGTCTCAAGAAAGAACAGACAGCAAACAAGTAAACAAAGTAAATTACCATAGTGATACATGTCACCCGCCCCCCAAAAAAGCTGGTAAAATGTATAATAATTATGGGGACCTACACTAGATAAATCTGAAGAGCTCCCTGTCTCTCTGAGGAAGTGACATTTCAGTTGACAGCTGAGGCATAGAAGGAGCAGCCATGTGACAGTCTTGGGGAACACCATTCCAGGCAGAGGTAACAGCCAAGGCAAAGGCTTACTTGAGAGCTCAGCAGATGAATCTAATTCTCTGGCTTATTCTCACTTGATTAACCAACCAGAATGGGGGAGAAGGCATGGTGGCAAAGGTACTGTTGTACTGTTTCATCATTTTTAAAATCATTTAAAAAAATTGAAGTACAGTTAATTTACCGTGTTTCAGGTTTACAGCAAAGTGATTCAGATAGATATGTAGATAGATAGATATCCCTTTTCGGTATCCATTATAGGCTATTACATGATATCAAATATAGTTCCCTGTGCTATACAGTAGGTCCTTGTTATTTATCTCTTTTATATATAGTAGTATGTATATGTTAATCCCAAACTCCTAATTTATCTCTCTCTCCCCACCCCACCCCTGCTATCCCCTTTGGGAACCATAAGTTTGTTTTCTGTATCTGTGAGTCTAGTTCTGTTTTGTAAATAAGTTCATCTGTATCTTTTTTTTAGATTCCACATATAAGTGATGTTTCATCTTTATATGTTCACCCAGCAAGCTATGCTAAGCACAGCACCAGATACTGTACCAAGGGCTGACACAAAGATGAGCGAGACAGCTCCCTGTCTCAGGGAGTTTTCAGTCCAGTGAGGGAGGTAGATATTCAAATCACCGTGGCCCACGAAATGAGTGAGAACATCCCAGGTAACCACGTCATGCTCTGAGAAAGCCACTCAGATGAGCAATACTTTCTCATCTCATTTCTCCGTATGATGGTGTGAGCAACTTTTTTTGAGGCTGTACACACTAAAATTATTTGCACTTCTTTGTGACCCTGCCAGCTGAGACTATCTGGATTTTTCATGAAATATTTGCAACAATGGATATTGGGTTTGAGATACTGTATAATGACTATATTTGGGGGAAATATCGTTCTAGTAATAGCTAACATTTATTGAGCCCTTAGAATCACGTGGCTTGACATGCAGTCTCATAGTCTTTACAACATCCCTGTAAGGCAGGGTCTCATTATTCCACCTTTTTTGGATGAAAAACTCGGAGCTCAGGTGAGGGAATTTTCCTGAGGTCATTCAAGTCAGATGTGATGACTTCCCAGCTCTATCTGGGTTCGGAGCCCCAGTTCTGGTCCGTACCATCTTTCATAAATTGCCCAGATACTGGTACGATTGCTATCCTCACCCCGGTTCCCAAAGTGGATCCCTCTCTCTCCTTTCCATCCCAGTAACCACCTGGGCTGTCTACACTAGTTAGATCTACCTGCTTCTCTCTTTCCTGTAGGTGGGAAAGTGGAGCGGAGAAGGACTCCTTGTTTCCACACTTGGGAGAAAGTGGAGGGCACCGGGGCAGGCCCTGACCGGGTGGTGCCCACTGCCTGTCTACACTCCACTCCAGTCTCCAGAGGCCCCCTGTGCAGTGTGTGAAGGGTTCGGCCCCAAACTGAGCACCCTGTTCCCTGCCCACCTGTTGAGGAAATCAGTGGGGCTCAATGTTCAAAGTCTTAGAAGAAGGAGGATGGGGCAGGGGAAGCTAATCCTTAAAGTCAAGAGGAAGTAATAAGTCTTTGGGCACCTCGGTAGGGTTGGATGGCCAACTGGATAGAGCTGTGTCGCCTGCTGTGACGCTGAATGTATTCAAATTCAGCTGCTTAAAAAGATGAGCTGGTCATCTTCAGCCTGTAGGTCAGCCAGTCTACAACGTAGAGTCTTTGCTTTCCCTTCCCTGAGCCTCCTTTTACTCCGGACCCTTAGGTGTGAGTCTGGGTGTCTGCCTGTTGGGCCCCGGGTGTGTCGTCAAGGAGTGCCTTCCCCCTATTTCTCAGGCTGGCGGGCTCCCTGTCTCCTCCCCCACGCCCTCGCTCCCTCCCTCCCTCCCTCTCCTGCGGAGGCTCTTGGCCTGGGTCCCTGAGGCCAGGCGGGTGCAAGTGAAGGGCGCCGGAGGGGTGAGGTTACGTCTCCCTGGAGCCCCGCGCCGCTGGCTTTGTCAGTGACTCGCCGGGAGCCCGCGGCCAGAGCCCCAGACCGCGCCGACCGCCTCCCTGCACCTTGCGCCTCGCCCATGTCTCAGTCCGCTCCCAGCTCGGACTTCAAGAGGGCTTTGGACAGCAGCCCCGAGGCCAACACTGAGAATGACAAGACCGAGGAGGACGTGCCCGTGCCCATGCCCAAGAACTACCTGTGGCTCGCCATCGTCTCTTGTTTTTGCCCCGCATACCCCATCAACATCGTGGCTTTAGTCTTCTCCATCATGGTGAGTGAACGAGGGCCCGCAGCAGCCAGGGAGGAGAGACCTGGGCGTGTAGAGACCCTCCTGGGGGACCCTCCTGGGGACTCTTCGCACTCTCCGCCCTCGGCCGCTCCCTTCCTCACGGCCCCGCGTGCACCGGGGGTGTTCTGTCCTCCGCAGCCCCTGCTCACCTTTCTCGGGCTCTCCGCACTCTCCCCCCAGCCATCAGCGCCGCCACTGCGGTCCCTGTGGCTCTCAGAGCCCGGCCCAAGCCTCCCCCAGGCCCGCTTTCCACTTCTTCCAGCAGCGCCCGTGGTGCATTCTCTCCGTCCCGGGGAGGTTCTTCCCCGGACATTCCCGCTTCTCTCCCGGCCTCCTCCGACATTCCTGGGCGCTCATCCGATTCTTCTCAGCTTGTTTCTCTGGAGCCTCAAAGCGCGCCACCCTCACAGGCAGCAGCACGCCCCGTCCCCTGAGCGCGCAGGCTCTGCGCCGCTCTTCGCCCCGCCGGGGCTCGGCCTCTCCAGCGCGCGGCACTGTCTGTGTCTTTTAGCACGGAGTCCTTTCTTTGCCGCGCCCGGCGCGCCGCCTCCGCCACTCTCTGAGGGTCCCCAGGCGATCCCCGATGTCCTCTAGGCCCCTGGTCCCACACTTCAGCACGTCCTCTCTGCGGCTCCCGTCCCTTCGCACTTCTTCCTACGCCAGTTCCCTCTACCTGGCTCTCTTCGGCACCCTTTGACCCCGCTTTCCAGTGAGCCCCGCTCTCCAGGCCTTTCTTGGGCTACCCCTGTGCCCCTCTCACCAGCAGTGTGCGAGCTCACCTTTTACTCTTTCTGCCCCAGCATGTCGTAGTCCCTCTCTCACTTCCTGCGCGGGGCCCTATGCCCGCCTCTCTTGGTGTCCCCCAAGGGCTCCCAGGCGCCCCTCCACCGCTGGGTCTTACGGCCTGGGAGCTCCCGGGAACCCACCGGGGACTCCCGCACCCCGTGCAGCTCCGCGCGCCCTTTGCGCTGGCCTCCCGAGCTGCGTGCCTCTCTCTGAGCGTTCCAGTCCCCGCTTCCGAAGCTCGCCTCCACCACCCTCTTCCGCCCAGGTAGGAGCTCCGTGCGAACCCCACCGGGAGGGCAAGGAGCGCCCGCGAGGTCCTAACCTTATTGACTGGAGCAGCTGGTCGGGCACTGTCCCGGGACAACCCTTGCAGTGAGCTCCCTCCCCACCTCTCCTGACCGAACTCTCCAGCCACAGACCCGGGAGAGTCCGGATTCAGCACAGTAAAGATCAAGAGCCGTCGCCCCCATTCCCCCTTCAAGCCCGCCCTCACTTGCCCGTGGGTGGTTCCGTATTCGCTTCGTGGGTACACGCGAAGACCTCATTTGCACGCGCAGCTTGCCCTCTCTCAGACCCCGTTTGTACGCTATCTGCACCAACATTCAAGCGTTCAGCCGCTGAAGTTCTGACTACCTGGGTTCAAATCCCAGTGCCACCATGTACTAGCTAGCTGTATGCATCTCTCTTAACGTCAGTCTCTCTGTCTGTAAAATGAGAATAATCAAAGCCATATGTCTTAGGGTTGTTGTATTAATGAGATAAAGTGTGACCCGCTTGGCACAGTGCCCAGCATGGTGGAGGTATCAGAGCTTTACTCACTTGTCGCTTGCTGAGGGCTTCTCTGATCGCTGTTTAAAATCAAACCCCCCACAAGCTCTATTCTCCCTTCCCCGATAGCTTTTGCCCAAAGCACTCGTCTGCATCTGATATATTATTTCACTTATTAACATGCTTACTGTGTGTGTCCCCTCGTTAGAATATAAGCTCTCTGAGGGCCGGGATATTTGCTTGTTGCTTGTTTTTTGTTGCTGTACCTTTACCTAGAAGAGAATCTGACAGGTGGTAGATGCCCAATAAATATTACAAAATGAATGCCTGAATGAATGCCTGAATGAATGAATGGTGTTAATGGGTCACAATGTCTGTTTTACTCCTGCTGCTCTATCCTGTACTGGAGCCCCGGAACCACCGTATCAGGTTCCTTTGGACCAACCAGCCAGTTTCCTCCTTTCCTCTCCCAAGATATCCGGTCTTGGGTTCTTTTTGTTTTTTGGCAGCAAAGCAGGGGGAGGATGCAGCAGCCACATTCTCCAGGCAGCAGCAGACTCTCTGGCTGGTATTGGTGTCCACACTGTGTCCTGGTTTATTAATGAATCGACAGCCGATTTACCCCTTTCCCAATGCCAACGAGAGAACTGCCTGCAAAGGCTCCCCACACCCCACGTTCATCTGAGATGAGCTAAAACTCCAGCGGGTGGTGACAGGTTGGACGCTAGCGATGCTACTTGGTGTGTCCTGGGGGATAAGACTTGTATGTGTTTTGAATAGAAAGCTTTTTCTGGTCCCCTCATCCCCATTCCCTCCACCAAGACTTTTTCACTAGATTTACAGCAAGAGTCCATTCTGTTGTCAGAAAGTAGACACTGGAGTCAG